>NW_009647468.1:72836-98669 GCF_000708025.1 Charadrius vociferus
ACTAAAGACTGAGGCAAAGAAGGCATTAAGTACCTCAGCCTCCTCCTCCTCCTTTGTCACTATGTTTCCGCCCCCATCTAATAAAGGATGGAGATTATCCTTAGTCCTCCTTTTATTGCTAATCTTATTATAGAAACTTTTTTTTTTATTGTCCTTAACATCAGAAACCAGGTTAAGTTCTAGCTGGGCTTTGACCCTTCTAGTTTTCTCCCTACATAGCCTCACAACATCTTTGTAGTCCTCATGAGTGGCCTGCCCCTTCCTCCAAAGGCCATAAGTTGTCCTCTTTTCCCTGAGTTGCAACCATAGCTATCTGTTCAGCCAGGCCAGACTTTTTCTCTGACATCTCGTTTTTCAGCACATGGGTTCGGCCTGCTTCTGTGCCTTTAAGACTTCCTTCTTGAAGGAGGTCCAGATTTCCTGGACTCCTTTGCCCTTCAGGACTGCCTCCCAAGGGACTCTGTCAACCAGGCTCCTGAAAAGACCAAAGTCCGCCCTCCAGAAGTTCAAGGTGGCAGTTCTGCTGATCCCCCTCCTTGCTTCTCCAAGAATCGAAAACTCTATCTGTGCCCAAGAGAGCCTCCAACCGTTGCATCCCTCACAAGTTCTTCTCGATTTACAAACAAGAGAACCAGCAGGGACCTTCTCTAGTCAGCTCCCTCACCAGCTGTGTCAGGAAGTTATCCTCAACACACTTTAGAAACCTCCTAGACTGTTCCCTCTCTGCTGTATTGTATTCTCAGCAGATATCTGGTAAGGTGAAGACCCCCACAAGGACAATGGCTATATTTGAGACTTCTCCCAGCTGTTTAGAGAATATTTCATCTGCCTCTTCATTCTGGTTGGGTGGTCTATAACAGACTCCCACCATGATATCTGCCTTGTTGGCCCTCCCCCTGATTCTTACCCATAAACACTCAACCCTATTTTCAACATCATTTAGACATTCGTAACACTCCCTGACATACAGGGCTACCCCACCGCCTCTCCTTGCTTGCCTGTCCTTCCTGAAGAGCCTATAGCATTCATTGTAGCACTCCAGTCAGGTGAGTCATCCCACCACATTTCCACGATGGCAACTACATCATAGTTTTCCTGCTGCACAATGGCTTCCAGCTCCTCCTGTTTGTAGCCCATGCTATGTGCGTTAGTGTACAAGCACTTCAGTTGGGCTATTGATCCCACCTCCTTTCTACTGGGAGAAGCCCTAATTCCTGCCTGACCATTCCCAGGGGCAGCCAAAATTTCTAACCCATCTGCCATTGACGCTCTTACCTGCGGATGATTCTTCCAAACCTCATATACAACTCTCAGGACATGGAGTTTCCCCTCATCACCTTCAGCAAGTACTTTGAAGACTTTGTGAAACCTTTAAAGAAATACAAGTAGTCAATGGAGTGGTTAGGATCAGGGCAATGAAGCAAGAGACACATAGTAAGTGGTTTAGATGGTCCCAACATTTTGTTTTGACCAATCTGCAACAATTCTGGAAGGGCTACCCCCTGACAAATAGAATTGTCCTGAGTTTAAAAGGTTGCAGAGACAAGACAACTCCTGAAAACAATATGTAACCCTGCCTCTGGGGCAAAGTTACTTCTCAAAGCTAGGCTACAGTTCTCATGCTTTTAAATGCAGGAGAACCCTGCTGCTCGGTGTGCTTATCTATATGCAGGCAGAGTGAAATTTTCTGCTTTTTGTGCCTTGGACTTTGCCTATTGATAGGTGTTTCCATAACCGTAGACCATTATTCAATCTCCCCTCTACTGAGGAAAGCACTGAGAGCATCTACTTCAGTAGAGTTAAGCTGACTCCGATGTCAGTATTCGCAGCCCAGTTTATGTAATGTAGCTATAAAGTTTAAATGGCTCCTTTTGACCTTATGGATATCACTGTTGATATGCAGCAGTGAAACCACTGTAGCTCTGAATACACAGAGTCCTACTTCTTATGTTATTGACTGTAGGCTAGTGACCATTGTTATAAACCATCATCATAAATCTTCCATGTGCAGAAAAAAATCAAGCTTTTATATTTGTAAAGTATGTAAAGTTGTAGAAATATAAAAATTATTCATTAAGACACATGACCACCTCTTTCATACTGAGACAATTTAACAGCAGCAAGTATGCAGTGTCAAAAATGTTATTTTCATCTTGAGGCAGGGATAGTAGTAGTGAAATAACTTAAAAGGCAGGCCTGATAAAACCCACGGGTAAATGTTACTAAGAACTAGACGAAGCAAGGAGTCTTGTAACATTGTCAAGGACAGCTCCTGATAACGGACAAGAACATGTCTCGAAAAGCAGTTGAAACCAACCCTGTGGTCTGGACAAAGACCAGAGAAGAACTGAGTCTGCGCAAAGACAAAAGGTTACTTGCGGTGATGAAGAGGAATCATCAGCCTTCATCCTCATGACCCTCAACGACCACCACCAGGAGGCACTGCGCAAGCGCAGTTGGGAGGAGTTTATGAAAATGATTTCTTAGAGCTAATTTTAATACGAAGCGGGGACAGGTCATGTATATGTATAGGCGTATTGGGAAATCTCATGATTATGTAATCAAATAATATATATATTTGAGAAAGCCGCTGCATTAGGCATGCACGATTGTGGTGGGGCGACCCCCTGTGCTGCCCAGTGCTGAATAAAACATACCTACTTTACAACTTTCTAAGTTGTGGAGTCTGCTTTCCGCACGTCAATCTCATTTTGCTTAAACAGTTGCAGTCAATCCTCTAGAAGTTAAAGCATGCCTTTAAAAGCATGCACTCCAAAAATATTCTAGAATAAATTTTATATTGCCTAGGTATATTTAAGAAATTGTGGGTTGATTTTTTTTAAATTATTTTTTATTTAAAAAAAAAACACCACCGACAACTGATTTTGAGTCATACTGGTTGTTGCAACACACTGTAGAAGACACGATACTGTCATGGGAGGTATGCAGTCACTCAACATGAAGGAATATCACTTGCTCCTCAGGACACTCAGCAAATTATTAATTTTAAAATGAACTAATCTACCAGCTGTTCCTTCTCTGTGATGCTCCAAAGTACATTATGCTTGTGAACTCACAGATGGAGCCAGCCAGAGGGGTTTAGGAAAGGTTCCCCCATGCATATACTATATGGCTTTGTACATTTAAATATGCATCAGTCTTTGGAATGCAGAATATACAGCAAACAAACAAACCACCTGATCCACTCTACGGTGGCTTCCCAGCACTTCAGATATTAGTAGCATAATGTGCTACTAGTAGAAAGAATAGGTAAGGCTTGATGTGAGAGAAAAAAAGCAGGGCAAACTACAGTAAGTACATTTTAAAGCCAGCTGCAGCAGTACTCCTCTCCCATCATTCTTTGGGGTCTTCTAAACATAAAATTCATTAGCATCACTTGCAAGCACCTCCAGAACAGGCAATAAGCTATCTGCTGTGCTGTAACCATTTTCAGCTCCAACTTTTCTTCCAGTCAGGTAACAGCTCTTTATCTCATGGACTTTGTAAGTCTAAATAAAGTTCAGTAATGCAAATGAAAACAAAACCAGAGAACCCATGGCTTGAGCAATAACTCTGTCTATACTTTCCTTTGAAAGAGGAGAGTGCTTCATTTGTTTGATTTAGAAACTATCATTAAGAGGATGTAATAGATTTGCAAGTAGCTAATCCAGACACTAGCTAGGATATTTTTCATTACACAGTGGATGTTTGTCAAGTCTTTGCAATAGTATGCACAATGAATCATAACACACCATACTTGTTAGAAAGATTACTTAAAACTTTCTATTAACTCTCTTTATATTTTAGGTAGATTAAGTTTTCATAATTAGGAGTCACATACAGAAATATCTACACATTTAATGAGTTGACGAACTGCCACACAAATCATCCCCGTTTGTTTTGTTTTGTTTTGTTTTTTTAAACCAACTGACTAACCTGCATGTTATTGATTTAAACACAACAGCACAACCTAACAGCAGTATGCTTGTGCAGGCAACTAACTCATAGTGCAATACCTTTTGTTAATAACAAAAGCAAGGTGAGAGCTGGGTTGAAGGACATCTTTGTAGGCTACAAGGGGATTTATTTCAGCTCAATTTCAGGAGTAAAATTTGCATTTGAGAAAGCTACAAAGATTTTTGTTTGTTATTTCAATAACAGAAATTTACAACATTCTCCACTGCACAGATATATGTTTCCTCTTGCACTTTCTACCAACATTAAGCTCCAGGAAAGACCTAATTGCTTCTGTGCAGTGACTAAGTACCAAAGAGTCTCTATTTTAGAACCCCTACAGGGCTATTGGTAGAATCACAGACATTCAAGGATGTACTCGGAATCATGCTCGGGTGAATAACGCTGATATACCCAGATGGGACAACAGGAAAAGCCCAAAATGATATGTACCTTTATACTTGCAAGAGACTTAAAGCAGACCAGAACCCTCAGCCTAATGCAATCAACATGCTTAAGATGGGTATGGTCTTGTTAATAACTCCATTCAGCTATGTAACCTAGTTTCCACATTACCTTCCTTTTAATAGTGTTACTGCTTCTGCCCAAAACACACCATCACATCACATTGTGTAGCATCTAAAAATGTTACTGAAGCCTGTAGATGAGTTATTTTATCAGGCACTTCACTGTCAGAATGAAATGGTTCTGTAAACCCCAAAATAATGCACATACCACACTTACTTAGCCAGAGCACTGAAGGAATGGCTGAAAGACTTCGCAGCTAGATGGAGCAGAGTCTGTACAAAAACTTCTATTTTCAAAGGATTGAAGGTGAGTCCTTCATCTGCAAGTTATTTAAAGTTAAAACAATAAGTACTTCAAGTAGAGGTTTTAAGTTGCTCCAAAATCTTTAAAGATAATTTTTGTAAAATGAATTAAAACAATAAATTAAGTTTTCAGTGACTGGATTTTGCAAGGCTGAACAGGGAGTTAGTAAATATCTTCTAAAAGGTGCAGATCTTGGGACTTCCACCTGTCATGGAGAAAACATGCAGAAATAGTTCCAGGTTAACAAGAAATAGCAGCAGAGAGCGAGCTATGCTAGTCGCATCTAACAGTGCTGATGGAGAGAAGCAGGGAACAACAGGTGAAGACGCTGCAGAAGTCTGCATCGGGTTGGAGACAAGGCAGGTCATAGAGCATGGGAAAGGGGGAATGGATGAGAAGAGAAGAAGCTGCAGATGATTATAATAGAGGTTGGGTATTTGTAACAGTTGGGGAAGGGGGGCACCGATTGTGCATAGGGGATGTGGGACATTTGAGGTGAATGGTTCTAAATCCCCTGGACACTGCTGTAGACCTGCTGGCAACAACAGGTAAGAAAAGATACATCGATTACTATGTGGTCTTTATAGCAAATAAAGGAAAACGACGCTGGCTCTCAAGCAGAAAAAAAAGGTTCACTGCTGCTCTGTGCGTGCATAACACTTGCAGAATATTGCAGCATTACTCCTCAAACCTGTAGCTCACACTCCTTTCAGACCCCAAGAGCACAATGGCTTTGGAAATCGAGCATTAGGTGTGGCTGGACCAACAGCAAAACTGGAAAAAACTTGAGCAAAGTCCTATTATGAGAATGACAGTTTCATTTAGATCTAGGGAAAGCTAAGATAGCCAGGGTGCTAGCTTTAACTTGCTATGGGACTATATCAACAGGACGCAAGCTCATAAGTAGGATAAAGGCACTGGATCTTCAGGACAAAGCCGACATCATAAAATGAGCTGAAGGCAAAGGAAAATGTTAAAAATCCTCCATGCCACCTCTGTGGATAATTAGCAGAACCCACATCAAGGGCCAGGTTGCTTCTATTAACTAGAACAGACCTGTCTCTGTACACGACAAGAACAGAAGAAACACTGACAGTTGTATGTTACTTCCATTTATTGTTAAACAGAAACCAACTATTAGAAAGGAAAGCAGTTCAATTAGCAGCAGAAACCATAACTACAGGACAGTAAAATGGTTTAGATGCAAAACTAATAACAAACTTGCAATGCCTAATATCAGATGTCCTTACCATCGTTGTCATCCTTATTTGGATTAGGCACATCTTTTAAAATGTTGAAGATTTCATCATTACTGGCCTTACTTTTAATTGCAATCGTTAAACAGAGTGCTACAGTATACCCAGGAAGAGACCCTAAATGAAAACAGAAAGTTCATATAATCCTTTTCAAGTCTAGGATGGAATGAATATTTTTACACCAGCATGTTTCTCAGAGAAGCATGTACACTTCCCAGTTACCCCCAAAACTTGCTGCTCCCAATACCACTGTCCACATGACCATTCCATAAAATTCATCGACGAGTTTCCTATTCTTCACAAATTGAAGCCCTTTTCTAGCACCTTCAGAGTTGAGGGGGAAGTAACTCCCCTGATTAAAACTCCATTCTAATTTCCATCAGCTTTTTGAAAATACAATACTTACCTGCATTTTCTCACTTACCTCTGCCTTTGATGACAGATCCTTCACATGATTTGCTGCCTCTCTGCTTGCATCATTACACCAAATTTGGTTAGTAAAATCTTTTATTAAGTACCCCATTCATTCAAAAACAAGTCCATATTATCTTTTGCTACATTAATTTCTGCACAGTATTCTGCCTGAATGATGGAAATAAATGAAATTTTCTTTTTTTAGACTCCTGGCAAACCAAAGCAATGCTGTAGCACCTAGACTGCAGTCACCTCAGCATGATTTAACTTCATACAGCTAGACTTCTTTTATTTCTTAAAAAAAGGTTTAGATTAGAAAGATCCAGACATAGCACTAGATCAAAATCAAGCATATTTATTTCAGCTGAGGTCTCCTTCATGAAGTTAAGTGACTTAACACTCAAGCTAGGACATTCCCTTACTTGGAATTCAAATTTCAGTAACTTAAATACTTACTGTTGCTTTCATCTCCATATTTGTAAATACACACTGGGTTTGCAGGACTGAGGACAGAAAAGCTTGGAGGAACAATGTCTATTATTCGCTGATGGTAGGAAAGCCTACAAAAGTAAGTTTCACAGCAGTAGAATTATAATGGCATATCATCATCAGGGCTGATGCAACTCACTGATTTAAAGTATTTTTCTTATTTTTTTAATTTGGACTGTGCAAAAAAAAATAAATCAAAACGTTTATTCAATGCAATAGTAGTTCCTGACAGATAGCAAGAGCTAACAATCAAAACTTTGTAGTAGATGCTTAATACTAGAATTTCATCCTCACACAAGTCTAAGATGCTCTGGAGGCAACTGGTAAAATACCTATATTAAAAGCACAGGGGGGGAGAAAGAGAAAAAAGAAAAAAAAAATTAAACCAAACAGCTTCATTTTACCTTCCATCTTACTTACCTTACAAACACTGAATTCCTCTACTAAATTCGCAGTAAAATCAAAAGGAGCCACAGACAAAATGAAATCTTGTTGTAGCACAAATTTCACACTTTGTATATTAAACTCTCGCAAAACAACAGGTAAGCTTTTTCCATGCAAAATACTGAATTACATAGGTTCTTTGAACATTTTGGTCTTTCACTCTCCTATATCCCCCATTTCCACAATCATTAGCCCAGTCTTGACAGCTGTTGTGCTTTTGCAGCTTCTTTTTAAGGTCTATGAGAATCGGAGATGCCCAGAACAATAACGATACTTATTTATCTTAAACTAGGGATATAATTAACCCCCCTATTTCTGTGAATAATCACTGTTTTCCAGCAAATTACCTGAACTCTTTTTTCTTCCCTGCCTGCCCTATTATAATTTTTTTTTACGTATCCAGAAAGAGTAAAGCCTTCTTAATTTGTACCTAGAAGGATGTTACCTCCGCTCGCTCCACCTATTTGTCCCCCAGTCCACTAGGAAAAGCAGTGCCCCACAACAGATACACTAGAACAAAACTGAGCAAGACAACAGAACAGACTAGCTAAAAAAGTTAACTGAGAAAATGTGTATGTTTAAGACAAGAGCCACATTAAAAGCAATGCATCATTACCTGGAAGTAATGGCCAAACTTCAATTTAACTTAACTACAAAAGCAAGATGTTTGGATGTTGTCTTACTTACCTCATGCATTTTTCCAAAACCTCTCTCACAAATTTGGATTTGGGCTTCTCAAGGTCCTGAGTAAGACAGTCTGACCTATCAAAAAAAACCCAAAAACAACAAACCAAAACCAAAAAACCCCACATGATAATTTCTAACACCTGTATTTGCGTTCTAATCTGTTTTGGTCTGATACAACAGGTAGGGAACATTCACTGGATAATCACAATTCATAAAATCATTCAGGTTGGAAAGAATCTCAGGAGGCTACATACTCCCAACTTCCTGCTCAAAGCATGGTCAACAATGAATTCAAACCAGGTCACTCAGGGTTTTGTCCAATCAGTTCTGAAAATTTCCAAGGATGGAGATGCCACAACCTCTCTGGACCCCTGTTCTAGTGCTTATCCTCACAATGAAATATTTTGCTTTATATCCAGATGGAATGTCTTCTGTTTGAATTTATGGCCACTGTCTCTTGTCCTCCTGTCACGTACCTCAGTAAGGAGACTGGCCCCATTCTCTCAGTAACCTCCTTGTGGGCATTAGAAGGCTGCTATTAAGTCCCCCTGAAGCTTTCTTTTCTCCAGGCTGAACAAGCACAGTTCCCTCAGCCTCTCCTCACAGAGCATGTGCTGCAGCCCCCTGTGGTGGTACACACACCCCCCCTTTAGGCCACTCAGTACTTGGCGTGATTTCCTCCCCACCTGGGCCACATAATAACACAATGGACCAGAACGTAACATAACGGTCTAACATAAAAGAAAGAAAAGGTGGAGAGCAACAAACCAGAACACAATAGTGTGCCTGGTCCCCATGGCTCCTACCATTTGAAGATAACTATAATCGATCACTCCTGACAACATATGGATCATGGACACAGAGGGGGGGGATACCAGGACCCCAAGAACTAGCAAGTTCTGGGCTTGCACAACCAGTGGAAAGTACCGGAATATTCCATTGTCCAAGCTGGGCCAGAGTGGAAAAGTACATGATGAAAGTCAATTATCTCGGATCCTATAAGTAGCGATTCTAATAAAGACCCTTTGAGCTTTTCTGGATTGCAGTGGGCTGTGGCCAGTATCTCCCCTGAGCTGGGACACCGCTCAGGCAGACATCTCAAGACATCTCAAGGCCAGGGCAAGTCAACACCTCTCAAGTCTCAATTATCGCCTTTGAGGAATGCTGATGTATTGTGAGTATAACCCTAAACTCGTGAAAGGGCAATTTTTACTATAGGCTAGCCTCTCTTCTATTACCTCTCCACCTATATGTTTATGATATATACACATTAGCTTTATGGATGTGGATGTTCTTCTGTTTGTCTGTGCACATGTAGGAGTTAGAAGGGGTACCCGCCAGCTTATTAGAGTTGTGCAATACTAAGGGATCATCAATCTCAGTGGTTATAGACTGGGGGGGGAGGCGCACACTTCTATACTTTGCTTATATGTATATGCATTAATTTGAGATCTGTGCTTTCGCTCATATGTATATGTATTGATTTGGAATAGCTTATATTAAGTCAGTGTGAATCTTGTCATCTTCAAATCTGTAATTAAGTCACTGTTCAATTATTTTGTTAAATCACTTTGTAAATCTTTAAATTGGTTAACGATTAAGTGCTGATAAAATTCAACCTCTTGGTCTACCTCAAATTGTTAATAAATTTTGAATCACTGCTAAATCATAACCGTGTCAAATATTTCAATCCATAACACCCCCTGACCAGCTTGGTGGCCCTCTGATTAACTCCCACCAGTTTCTCAATGTCTGTCTTGTATTGGAGGGGGCAAAACTGGACACAGTACTCTAGATGAGGTCTAACAAGTGCCAAGTAAAGGGGAATAATCACTTCCCTCAATCTACTGGATGCACTCCTGTTGACACTGCCCAGGATACTGTTTGGCCTTTGTCACTGCCGAAGCACACTACTGGCTTTTGTTCAGCCTATTGACCACCAGGATCCCCAAGTTCTTTTCAGCAGAGTTGCTCCCCAGCCAGTCAGTCCCCCACCTGCACCATTGCAGGGCGTTAGTTCACTCCAAGTACAGGACTCTGCATTTGTCCTTGTAGAATTTTGGGAAGTTCCTCTCAGGCCATTTCTCCAGCTGAAATAGGTAGGTCCCTCTGAATGACAGCCTTGTCCTCAAGCATATCATCTGCACCCCCAAATGTAATGTTGTCTGCAAGCTTGATGAGAGTACATTCTGTCTCCTCCAGATAAAGATCTTAAACAGGACAAGTCCCAAGATTGACCCCTATAGGACTCCACTTGTAACCAGGCTCCAGGTAGAGTACAAACCATTAACCACTACTCTCCGAGCCTGACAAACCAGAAAGGTTTTCATTCATCTAGATCATAACAATCCAATTTGGATACAAGGATTCTGTAGGAGACCACATAAAAAGCTTTTCTTAAGTCAAGATGGATGACATTCACTGCTCTCCCCTCATCCACAAATTTAGTCCTTTCATTATACAAGGCAATAAGGTTGGTCAGGCATGATTTACCCTTGGTAAACCCATACTGACTGTTCCCAGTCACCTTCTTATCCCCTGTGCTCAAAAATGCATTCCAAGAGGACTCGCTCAATGATTTTCTCAGGGACCAAAGTGAGACTGACAGGCTTATAGTTCCACAGATTGTTCTGTTGGCCTTTTCTGAAAATGTGTGCAACATTTACCTTTCTCCAATTATCAGGGACCTCTCCTGATCTACACAGCCTTTCAAAAACAATAGCTTCACAAAGAAATCAGTCAGCTCTCCCAGCACCCTCAGGTGCATCCCATCTGGTCCCATGAATTTGTATGGATTGAGATTTCTCAAGAGATCCATGACTTGATCCTCTTCCACTACTGGTAAATCTTCTCCTCCTTGAACACTATCTCTAAGCACAGAGACTCAGGAGACCATGTTTGTGAAGACTGAGGCAAAAAAGGCATTGGTTACCTTAGCTGCTGTCACTAAATTACCTGCCCCATTCAGCTGCACGCTTGCATTTTCCTTGTTTATTCTTTTACTGATAACATAGTAGCAGAAGCTCAAATTTCCCTTTATGTCCTTTGCAAATCTTAATTCAAGCCGAGCTTTGGCTTTCCTAATACCATCCCTGCATGCCCAGGCAACATTTCTAAATTCCTCCTTTGTAGACTGTCCTTGCTTCAACCTCTAATGCACATCCTTTTGCATTGGACCTCAGTTATGATCTCACTGATTAGCCAAGCTGGCCTACTTGGTTACCTGAGTATCAGGATAGACCATTAATGTACTTGGAGGAGGGTGTCCTTAAAGACCTGGCAGCTCTTTGGAGTTCCTTTGACCTTCAGAGCTGTCTCTCATGGGATCCTCCCTACCAGTCCTGTGAATAAGACCACATCTGCTCTACTGAAGTCTAGGATCTATACTCTGCTACTCTCCTTCCTCACTCCCCTAAGAATCTTGAGCTCCACTATTTTAAGGTCACTACAGCCAAGGCTGCTATTGATTATCACATCCTCAACCAGTTCTTTCTTGTTAGTGAATAGCAGATTCAGCTATGTGTGTCACTCTTGGTTGGCCCATCCAGTACCCGTGTCAAGAAGTAATTCCTGACACCCTCCAGAAATCTCCTTGACTATTGCACTGGTTCCAGCAGGGATGGGGTTAATTTCCCCAAGGAGCCGGCAGGGGGAAGGTATTCCATACCACATGACCCATTCCCGGGCTATAAGAGGAGCTAGCCAGGGAGAGGAGAGCAGTTGCCACTTGGGGGTGGGCTGTGGTGGTGTGTGTCTGGTTGGTGTGCTTTGCCATCTGGTTGGTGTGCTTTGCCGCAGTACTGTAATCGTGTCTTCATATCCCTTTATTGGTGTTACTGTGTTGTTTTCATCTTCCCTTTTGCTGTTCTGTTAAATTGCACTATTTTTAACCACGAGTTTTGCCCTGTCGATTTTTTTTTTCCCCATGGCTGTGGGAGTGGAGTGAGCGGCTGCGTGGTTCTTTGTTGCTGGCTGAGGCCAAACCACAACGGTCCTTTTGGACACCCAATGTGGAGCTTGAAGGGTTGCAATAACAACAGATCTGACCAGAGCTTGTTAAAACAAATTTCTTATATGCATTTCTTGTATAAGTTAGATAGTCGCCAGTTACAACGTTTGTTTGCGTGGCTGTGCTATGTAAATTCTTCTATGCTCTATGTACTCCCCGTGATGCTGTTTGTTATCTCAGAGAGAGGGATCAGGGCTACCATTTTGCTGTCCTGTGCAATATCAGCTTATGATATGATAACATCACTATTGAGGTGGCTTTGTTGGGGTGTCTATGCAGCATTGCTGTCCTGTCCATACCTTGGTTACCGTCTCTCAGAAGTTATTAATATTAATATCAATATTACTCATCACAGTTCTTCATCTGCACACAGAGCTCTCAGAACGCATCTACTCCTCATGTAGACTTGAGAATACCACTCATGTCCTTCACCTTTGTCCCCAGAGCTCTGTAGTTACTCTTGATATATTCCAGGTCTCTCCTGGCAGTGTTATTGGTGCCCACATGGATGAGCAGCAAGATGTCCAAGGGCCAGACAAGTCTTAACAGTCTCTCCACAACCATCCTAGATATGGGCCCTTAGCAAGAAACAAACCTTCCATGACAGCATGTCTGGTCAGCAGATGGATGCCCCTATCCCCTGCAGAAAGGGATCTCTAACCATTATCATCCACAGCTGCCTCCTGGTGCTCATGCACAATTCATGCCCAGCTGGCTCTGAAGCCTCCCTTACAGAGCCTGCTCCCATGCATTACCTATTACAGGACTGTACTGATCCTATAAGTTCAACTCTAAGGGCAGAGAAGGAGCCTTTCTCCTGCTCCAGAAGTTACAAGTCTCCGGCCTTCCCCATCTTGGCTATCTCTATCCACCACTGGCTTAAGTGTAGCTTCTTGCTGTCCCTTCTTCCTTGCGCTATGTGGCTCAGGCTCTGGTCTTTGCAATGTCTCTGCGCAGACCCTGTTGATCCGTTTGCCTTCCTTAATGCTACAACAGCCTGCTCGCTTCCTTACACAGCTCCTTTACCTGGTGACTCTGCTCTTTGACCAGAGCACACCTCCCACAAGCAGAGCCACCACTACCTCCCGCTTCAGGCAATTCCTGCAGCCCCAGACCTTGACAGCGACATTCTTCTTCTAAAGCTCCATCTGGAACAAGGCTCTTAATTTACCAGGGGTGTTGTTTCCAACCAGTGCTAGGGGCAGAGCCCTGTGGCACATCACCACAATTGCTGTGCAGCCCCGCACTGTCTAGAGCTCCCTGGTGTGCTGACCGCCCTTTCTGTTTTCTGTACTCTGGGAGCTGTATTTCTGCTTACCAGCTAAACAGGCGTCACCCATAGCAGCTGACCAGCAAATCCCTAGTCAGTAGACTGTTTTAGACTTTCATGTTTTACAGTGTACGCAATTTGAAGATAAGGAGCCAGTCTATCGCTATTTCCTTATTGGCCATTACCAATCTTAGGATTCCCTTCTTCATAAGGTAACTTTTTGAATGGTTGCTCTGAAAAATTAAAGCAGTGTTTGTTCTGTTGGTTAGACTGCTTTCCCGAGGAAACAAAGCTTGTATGATTTCACTATGTTCCTCCCTCCAAACAATTTTTGGGTTCTTAGCTGATATTAAATACATTTCAGAGAAAGAGAAGTCTCAAAGACAGTTATATTCTTAAAAGTTTTGTGAAAACTGGCAGCTTGGTAGAAAGATATCCGCATCAGTGTTCCCAACAAGGGGAATGCAGGCAATGAAAAAACAGCTCTTTGGACGCTCCCACTAGGTCAGTCAACATGAACAAACTTGATAAGCAGCAAACGCACAACTCCCAATTAGCACAACACAGGGAACATAAGTAAATCTGAAGCAATGCATCACATACAGGGCTGCACCCCTCTTCCCAGGGACACCTAGGCACGTTGGCTATAGGATGCAGGTATGGTAGCAGGTTGCAGAAGTTAGAGTGTAGGGAGGACTAAGCCCCCAAGTAATCTTTCTTTATACGTGGGAACAGGACAGGATGGGAGTAAGCAGAAGGCATGGTACATAGAATCATAGAATGGTTTAGGTTGGAAAGGACCTTGAAGATCATTGAGTTCCAACCCCCCTGCCATAGACAGGGACACCTCCCACTAGACCAGGTTGCCCAAGGCCACGTCCAGCCTGGCCTTGAACACCTCCAGGGATGGGGCCTCAACAACCTCTCTGGGCAACCTGTTCCAGTGCCTCACCACTCTCATAGTGAAAAATTTCTTCCTAGTGTTTAATCTAAACCTAAACATGGAATACAAGGCTTTGGGAAAGCTATGGTTAGGCACTGAGGGGGTGCAGGGAGCTCCTGCTAGAAGCCAAGAGATCAAGATTCAGGGGAAGGGTGGCAGGTGTCATGTTAGGATGGCACTCAGAGAGTGAGGTTACACATATGAATGTAGGGAGCCAAAGGGAAGGAGAGTCAAGGCAAATTACTGATAAGTAGGAGAACTCTTTTGAAAAGCTTGCAAACAACTGACTGAGGTGATAAGGACAAAAATCACAAACAAATCAGGTTTACAGAATACAGTACTGCTTAGATATTCATTACAGAAAACTGGGATTGTTTTTATAGTGACTAAAGGTTACCAACCTTGTCTACCAAGCAACAGTAGTAAACAGTTGGGGGCAGGGGTCAAAAGCACGAGTGGAAAGCAGTTAACAGAACCATTATGTTGTGACATTTGCTGGATAAGTTTGAAGGTTTAAGTTCTGATGTGAAACAGACTGACTTACCAATCCTCCCAGCTCCAACGGAACTGGAAGTTACTCAGGTGGTGGGAAAACCAGTTAATAAACCTTTTTTAAAAGAAGAAAGCTCTATTAAATACCAGAATTGCAAAGAAAAACAACAAACAAAAAAAATCCCCACAAACCTCCTAACTGACAAGTAGAATACATCTATAAAAAAATCTCAAAGATAAACCCAAACTCTCTAATCTGTAGTCATTAATGCATTAAATAGGCATTGATGTTGACTTATACAAAAAGACTGAATTGAGAGTCAAAAGCCAGCCTTTAAGGATGAATGTGCAGTCTGTCTTGTTCTGGTGCATATACAAGACTAATGACTTATTGAAATAAGCAGTGAAAAGGACTTACTGCAAGTCTACAGGTTTTCACATTTTTGCACAGTAATTTTAGTTCTACATAATGCAGACCACTCAAACCACAGAAACACCACTGTTCTTTTCCAGCTAGCCAACCTTCCCATAAACCCACTTCCAACCCTTTCCTTCCTCAGGCCAATAGGGAGGAGAAAGTAGCACATAACAGAAAGGAGTATGGATGTGGAAGAGTTGTCATAGTTTTTATAGCTGCACTGTATAGCTAATCAGAGTAGTGACTTGAAGGAAAGAGTTTCTGAGGGAAGAAAAGCAAGTGGTCAGTCCGTCCCTTACCTTCTCTTCAGATGGCTCAAGTCTAGAGCCCCAAAAACATTTTGTACAGAATCAAAGTGTTTATCAATGATTTCAGATGATCCTTTTAAAAAATGCATCAATATCCAATGCACAAAAAAATGAGAAACATTTTCTGTTGTCGCCATAATTACCTGTCTATACATGTAGTATTCATTGTATCCAAGCGCATGTAAAGCATTTCTGTGGCTTGTGCAAGCTGAAAGTTTCTTATTAAAGTTAACAGAGAAGCATCTGAAATCATAAGTTACTCTCTCCATTTTTCAGAGATGATGTCGTCAACTCTCTACTGACAGCTCCTTGTTTCTACATCATGACTTACCCCATTTTGAAAAGGCCACAGGAATAAATAAAAAATGAAGCATGCAGTTTTCCCCAATAAGTAACATCTATTCTCTAATCCAAGTCTGTTTTTCTTCCATTGCTTATAGTGAGATCATTAGCTGCTTTTACTGGAAGCCAGAATCCCCACCATGAGACAACAAAAACTGCACACTAATGATATGAATGGACATCAACCTCGTTATGGACCACATTTTTATGATCTCACAGTTTTAGCTTCACATGCCTCTGTTACTGCCTAATCAATGGACCATCTTTGCTCATCATTAACAGCTCAAGAAAGTACATCCACGCTGGCCTGACCTAAAGACCATGGCCAGCCAACCCTGATCCTTTGTTGCTGTATCCCTATCGATACTTACTGCAAGCAGGTCCCCAGAGTTTAGGCTATGTGGTTAGAATCACTGTGTGATTTCAAGCAGTAGAATAAAAATTTGGGAATGAAATTACCAGTAGGTATGTCTGTTAGTCCTCCATTCTCAGTGACTGTAGCTCATTAGCCACAATCTAAAGCTACTAAAACTAAATCTAAAAAGGGGCCAATGCAACACTCAGAATTAGCTAGGAGCTGATACCTCCTTCTTCACCATTAGCTACTCTCTGACCTGAGAGATTATTATTGACTTTATTAATAATCCTAGTCCATTTCAGTGCAAACTCAAACAGGTTAATTTAAATTATCTACTACACTTTGCAGTGAAATGGACTAGGAGCATTCATACCTCTGTTACAACAAAAGATTTAAGAAATTAATTTCCTTTTCCAGGTTTTAATGTGACTATAACCATGCCACCAGCTGCCCTGATGTAAAAACAGGGCTCAAAATCATGCAAGTTATTTATTCCATCCCTTGGCTACAAGAGGGCTCCTCAAAAAGACCTGTGGAGGAATCAGAACGCGGTCTCTCAGTTTGCCTGGTCTGCAAGCTAAAGAACAGACTTAGATGTGAATGCAGGCTTTACTTATGCCTGTTGAGCTGTGTTATTCCTTCATGTGAACAGTGTTATTGGCAAAGTTTCATACAGCTAAATATGGAAAGAAGGAAAATTTATTACTGCTGACATTTATTGCTATTCCATCTTGTACAGAACAAAAGAAAAAAAATACTCTATATTAAAAAGGCTCTTTAGCAGCATGAAAAGGATACAACTTGTGGTAAAGAGCCAGGCTGGAGTTTGCACAGTTCAATGAGAAGTGCTGTGTACATAACCTCAATATGTGGTGGAGATGGAAGCTGAAACAATTCTGCAAATATTACCTACATGGGAGGAAAGCACAGAATCAAAGAACAGTCAGACTCAGCCTGCACAGTCCTGAACTTGAGAACGGCAATGCACACATTCAACAATTATATACCAAAACAAGGCCCATTTTATTCTGTCAAACTCACATTCTGGGAATAAGAGAGAAACTTTAAAAGATAGTGCAAACTCTTCACCATACTAATATAAGCCTCCTTAATTACCCCTATCATTTTAGATTAATGCCATGCATAAGACTAGCATTATGCAACAATTCTGTTACGTCTAATAAATACAATGAACAGTGTAGAAATGTGCACTGAGTTATTGCATAAGCTAATGCAATATTATAGCGGAATCGAAGGAAGGAAGTGAGCAAGCTAGCTGAATTCATCTGCTCCTGACCTAGGAAAGTATTAAATGAAAGATACGCATTTAACATGAAAAAACAGTTGCATGAAGGTGACATCTGTCCCTTTCTTATAGCACTGTGTTTACTTTACTCACACCTAAAAAGTTATATAAGGGTATTTGCATGTCTGTTAGGCAAAAAACTGCTCCTATCCTCAGGATACAAAACAGAAAAAAAAAAAACAACAAGCAAAAACCCAAGAAAACAAGATAAGGACTGATCTACCTGAGACATTACATAGGGCCATGTTTTTGAAATTCATCAAGTGTTCATTATCAATGAACATTATTATACAAGTTTCAAACTGGCATATCGTACCGGGGGGGGGGGAGAAGTCACCTGGCTACCTGGAAGATCCAGGCACTGATGACATACTCAGACTCTGTAAAGCTTAAGTTGTAAGTTTTTATGTTGCTTCGACACTTTGCTTTGACAGACACCAATAATACCAACACATACATCTATGTGAAGATATTAAGAAAAAGGGGCCACACTTCAGTGTTTCACACAGACTACAGAGTAGTATGGAGAATTCTGAGCTTGGCCTTATGAACTTTAAAGACATGAGGTCCCACAAGTGGGTTTATTGAAAAGGGATAGAGTGCTTTCAGTTTATATTTACTTCTGCCTTGCAAATAAAGAAAAGTGTTGTTTTAACATTTAGAAAATATTAGTTAGGCTAAATTATACCTATTGCTCTATGTTCATCTGCAAATCAAGGGAAATCTCTTAGAGATGTTTATTATATTGTAGTTGAAGGCAATGTATTATCAACTTGACAGGACTTACAAGGAAATAGCAATAAGCAAACAGAATACATGGCTGCAAAATTCACACTAAAGTTTAAAACACTGCAGCTCTGTTGAAAACATTTGTAGACAAGAAATAAGGTTAGTATTCAAAAAATTTCAAATACTTGGGAGGGAAACCAAGGAAATTAGCAGTTATGTTAAACAGTTTGCATATTAGCTTTCCATTTCTTCTCAGTAAAAGGACAGGCAAGGAAGGAGAGGTGGGAGGCTTGCCATCTGTGTAAAAAAAAAAAAAAAGGATTGATTGCACACAGCTGTCTTTGAAAGACAGTGATGAACAGGTTGAGAGCTTATGGGTGAAAATTAGAGGCCAAGCCAACAAAGGAAACCTCGTGGTTGCCATCTACTATACTATACTTTACTTCAAGTACAGGAAGCATCACACTTGCAGGCTCTGATCCTATTGGGGGACTTCAACCATGCTGACATCTGCTGGAAAAGCAGTGCAGCAAGCTGCAAGCAGTCTAGGAGACACATGGAGAACATCAAGGATAATTTCTTAATCATAGAATCACAGAATGGTTTGGGTTGGAAGGGGCCTTTAAAGATCATCTAGTCCAACCCCCCTGCCCCTTTATATAATATATAAAGCCCCATCTATGTATTGAAAGGCCACAATAACGCCTTCCTGGAGCCTTCTCTTCTTCAGGCTGAAAAATACCAACTTTCTCAGTCTTTCATCACAGGAGAGGAGTTCCAGCTCTCTGACCATTTTTGTAGCCCTCCTCTGGACCTGCTCTAACAAGCCTGAAAGGCAGGTTGCTCAGCCTGAAGAAGGCTCCAGGGAGACCTTATTGTGGCCTTTCAATTCATAAAGGGTGCTTATAAGAAAGATGGAGAGAGACTTTTTACCAAAGCCTGCAGTGACAGGACAAGGGGCAATGGTTTTAAACTGAAAGAGGGTAGGTTTAGATTAGATATTAGGAAGAAATTCTTTACAGTGAGGGTGGTAAGACATTGGAACAGGTTGCCCACAGAAGTTGTGGATGGCCCGTCACTGGAAGTGTTCAAGGCCAGGTTGGACAGGGCTTTGAGCAACCTGATCTAGTGAAAGATGTGCCTGCCCATGGCAAGAGGGTTGGACTAGATGATCTTTAAAGGTCCCTTCCAACTCAAACCATTCTATGATTCTAAGAATTTCATCTCTACAAACTTTGGTTATTTCCAGATTTGATGAGATTCTGAATCAAATAATTTTTCAAGGCCTTTAAGTAGTCTGGTTAATCATGATCTGCAATAACTGTTTTTGGAAGTAATGTGTAACTGAGCATAAAGTAATATTCTGTAAAACAGTTGTACAAACACCTGAGGTTTTATGGTCCCTTAAAGTACTTAGATGTTAACGGCGGAAGAACTTTACTAACTCTAAGATTTCTCTTGACTAAGTATGGAACAGGGCATTCAGAATATTTGGGGTTTTGGTGCAAAGTTGAATTGTTAATCCCATCTTGATTAAGGTAAGCATTCCACAATCTTATGACTTCTTGCAATTAGCTCTGAATTGTGTTTCTAGTTACATGACAATTTGCTGTTATTACTGCAATCACTTTTTATCTTTTAACTTTAGACAGGAGTTTTTGAAGCAAGTTTTATACAGCTCTGCATCTTGTTAGCAGTCCGCTGAAAGGAGGCAGCAAGACGAAAACTACATTCCTATTCTAATATATATTTATGGTTATTTAAAATCCTCCAACTTGAAGGAGAAAACATACCACTATTTCACAACAAATGCCTTTCAGGGGCATTGGTATACAATTCATCCAAGTGACTTAGAAGATCACTAAAAAAAGTCTAACTTAAGTCATTTTTATTTGCAAGATCTTTTAAGTGCAGTCATCTGCAAGACAGTCTAGTACATCAGAGTGATTAACACGGAGAAACATTCAAGAACAGCTTAAGAAATACCACGACTTGGAACACTGTTGCACCGTAAGATCCTGATTCCTGAACAAGGCTCCTAAACATCACATAAATTAATAACAATAGTAATAATAATAACAGTTGAATTTATTATTATCTAACCTGTTCAAAGCCGTTGCACTTTAAGTCAACAGGATAAGACTGCAGACTCCTAAATCATACTGTAATTTAATAGATCCATCATGGAGTTAATTGGGGTTTGTTACTTTGGAAATAAAGAGGTTATCTGTAAAACACATACCTCTACTATATGGTAGTTCAAGGGGATCTTATTATTTCCTGGATAGCTCAACAACTGCGCAGCACTGCAAATTAACAGATACATTTAGTTTAAACTGAAACAGCAAAAAATATATAGATACTAAATAGATATGAAAGACTTAATTCTTTGCAAGAGTTTACCCTTATAAAGCAGGTAAAATAAGCAGACCTCAAAGACTGAAATTGTCTATTTATCCACAGAACACATACAAAAAACCTGGCACAAGCTCTTAACAGCAGTACCTGAACCACAGTTCAGAGAGACATATTTCATCTCCATACCCAAGCAATGCTTGAACACATATTGCTAAACAAAATGCAGTTTTACATAGACCCTCACGGTGACCTGTGATGCTGTCATCTGTTCACTAAAGGACAAACTACATTGGTATATCAGGAAAAATAAAAAAAGAAATCCAAACAATAGATTTGCTTTCCAGTCATTCTCAACCCATCAAACTAATGGGCTACAGAAAACATATTAGTGTTACAAATGAATTGATTAAAAGATACAATATCACCCATTATTTATAAAAAGAAAAAAAAATGCTATTTTTCAAATTTTAGCTCTCTAGCACTACGTATAACCTCCCTCTAGTCTTACTTTCTTTGGGGAAATAAAGGAGTCCCCTCCATTAACTTCAACAGTGCTGTATTTCTAGTCTCTGCTGAGTCAAAAAGCTGTAACCAAAAACCTACAACACATATCCGCACCAAAAACACCATTCCTGCCTAATTTTTGCACAGTATACCAAGTTTGCTGGTTCTTACTTGGGAGCACAAGAGCGCCAAATATCTGTGGTAAATTATCTAGGTTACCAATTACCCATATCAGAGACTATTTCAGCAGAAATTAAGAAATCTAACTGGACTGTTGCCTGACAGCAAAAAGAATTGCAAGAGAAGTGTTAAGATTGACTTCAATGGAAAATTATTAGGAATGTCTGGGTGTGAAAGCACCAGAAAGAAGAGAGGGAAGGCAGGCCCTGAGTACACCCCCCCAAGGTTTTGCTGCTGGACTGTGGTGGGTTAGCCTTGGCTAAAAGCCAATACCACACACACACACCCCTACCCCCAGCTGCTTACTCACTCCCGTCTCCCACAAGATGGAGAGAAACCCAAAGGAAGATGAAAAGACTCAGGGATCAAGATAATAACAGTTTAATAGGGAGAGCAAAAGCTGCACATGCAAGCAAAGCAAAATAAGGATTTCATTCACTACTTCCCATTGGCAGGAGGATGTCCAGCCGCTTCCTGGAAAGCGGGGCCTTAGCATATGTAATGGCTGCTTAGGAAAACAAACACCATAACCATGAACGTCTCCCCCTTCCTCCTCCTTTTCTCAAACTTTTATTGCTGAGTACAATGTCATATGGTACAGACTATCCCTTTGGTCAGTTGGGGTCAGCTGTCCTGGTTGTGTCTCCTCTCAGCCTCTTGCCTACCCCCAGCCTACTTGCTGATGGGGCAGTGAGTAACAAGGCCTTGATGCTGTGCAAGCAGTGCTCAGCAGTAGCTAAAATATCTGTGTTATCAACACTGTTTTGGTCACAAATCCAAAGCATGGCACCATAACAGACTGCTATGAAGAAAATTAACTCCATCCCAGACAGACCCATTACATGGCCTTAAAATAATGACTTAGAAGAATGCTCAGCAGAGGTTCCCCCCCAACCCTTTTTACTTAAGAGCTGCTTTTAAGCTGAGGTTCTTGCACCTGGCCCTGCATGAGCTACACTGCAGTTGCATTGCATCTATGCCTACACCTGAGCTTTTACCTCTCCAATTCTGACCCACTGACTCAACCTCAGCCCTGCCTCATCACTACAGACTCGCCTGGCAATCACCGGACTGTGCTTGACCTTGGTTATCATCATGGACCTGCTCTGCTCCCGATTGGGTCCTGAGGGACTGCACCCTGTCGGTGAGGCAACTGCCCTGCCTGTGCTGGGGTCACAATCAGCTCCCCCTTCCTTGCAGGGCACCCTACCCTTGTGGCTCCCTGACAGGCTATAAGCATATGTTAATGTGACCTAGATTTACAGATCATCAAGATCCTAGCACACCTCTACCTGCAGCTTATCAGGATACTCAACTTGGAGAAAGGAAGGGCAGCCTAAAAGAAGTGATAGCTCACATCCAGACTAAAAGATTCAAGCTATTAAGAGATGATGGTGGGAAGACAGAAGAGAGCAGGAGCCACAAGACACCCAGATAAGGAGATACAGAACAGAAACCGAGCAAATCCTACTGACTCTCAGAGGTGTCCAACACAGGATGGAAAGACAAAAGATTGCAACCACTTGTCAACTCCTTAAGCATACAAAAAGGCCCCAAACCAGCACACAGTTGCCAAATGAAGAACAACCCAAGAGACACGAGGAGGACTCAGTAGTTGATGGGAATCCCTTAGAATCATAGAATCATTTTGGTTGGAAGAGACCTTTAAGATCACCAAGTCAAACCATTAACCTAGCACTGCCAAGTTACCACTAAACCATGTCCCTCAGCACTACATCTACATCTTTTAAATACCTCCAGGGACGGTGACGCAACCACTTCCCTGGGCAGCCTGTTCCAATGCTTCATAACCCTTTCAGTGAAGAAATTTTTCCTAATATCCAATCTAAACCTCCCCTGATGCAACTTGAAGCCATTTCCTCTTGTCCTACTGCTTGTTACTGGGGAGAAGAGACCAACCCCCACCTCTCTACAACCTCCTTTCAGGTAGTTGTAGAGAGCCATAAGGTGTCCCCTCAGCCTCCTTTTCTCCAGGTTAAACAACCCCAGTTCTCCTCATAAGACTTGTTCTATAGACCCCCCCCACCAGCTTCGTTGCCCTTCTCTGAACACACTCCAGTACCTCAATGTCCCTCCTGTAGTGAGGGGCCCAAAACTGAACACAGTACTCAAGGTGGGGCCTCACCAGTGCCGAGTACAGTGGGACAATAACTTCCCTAGTCCTGCTCACCACACTATTCCGGATACAGGCCAGGATGATATTGGCCTTGTCCTTGTCAATTCAAGTAATCTTGAACAGATTACCCAGATACAGCCATCTTGGTGCCTGACTGCTGGAGAGACCACTTGGCACTCACCCACATTTTGATGCCTGTGAGGGCGAGTGTGAGTGAGCTTTACTTCAGTTTTATTTTAAAATTAAATCACCTTCCCTTCCTATAAGGACTCTCATTGCAATTTGCTACATTGTTGCAACATAATTTCCTACAGCTGCATAGAACTTTAAATGATAAACTTTGTTGACACTGTACTGGCTCCCATGCAAACCTAGCTCAGTTATCTCTTCCATATAATTAGAAAAAGAGAAAAAAAGAATGGGATGAAGAAGAAGCAGGAGCAACAGGAAACTTCCACACAGAGACAGTTCAACACTCATCGTGTTTGTGCTGGAAAGCACAGCACAAGCACATTGAGAGACTCTCCAGCACTGCAGAGTGTTCTGTGCCATCCTCTGAAGAGAAATCCTGGATAATCCAGGATGCAATCATCAGGGTGCCTCAGCCCTACTGAATTACATGAACAATCCACGATCAGGATACTCCAGCCTCGCGTTATTCCAGATAAGACCGTCAACCATAGTTCACCAAACTTCAGGAAATGCTGAATTTCAAACTTTTACTTAAATGTTGTTGGGCTTTGAAGGTCCCTGATGTTAGGAGAAAGCATGATTGTATATACAGTGCTGGGAACCCATAACAATAAGCAGCATCTTACCAAGTCTTTCTCTCTTTCCAGTGGGATTTGATGATGCAGTGAAGGTTTTCTTCTATTACAAATCTTTCAACAGAATGACTGCCAGGCATGACAGGGCCCTATTAAAATGGAATCAAGATTGATGAAAGATCACTGTAGAGAAACATAATTTTTTAATACACGCACACACACATATATAAATAAAACTTGACAGATTCATTTAAGCACTCATTGAGATTTAACATCAACAAGTTTTAGCATCAACAGCTAAAAGACAGGCTTCAAACTTTAGGACAAAGTTACCAAGTACAACATTATCATAAGAAAAGATTTTGGATTTTTGTACCAGATTTGTATATGAATCATGTAAAAATCTTATAAACAAATAGCCAGCTATGATTTCAACTGCACCCATATTTACAATGAAACAGTTTTGGTGCCATTTATAGTTTGTTAATTTCATGTACAAAATTTAAGTACTTCTCTACTTAGGCAGCTGGGACCATGCTAAACAACTGATGTTTTCTTTCTTCAAGTTACACAAAATTATTATACATCGGGAGTGTATTAATAAACACTTCATCTTTTCCAGTTACAGCACAGAAGATCAGAGACTGACAATGCAGCCTGCTCTATTTGCAAAGTGAAAATATTGCAGCTTTAATCATCTCAATGTTCTGTCTTTACGCTGGTTATAAAAGCAGTTTAATAGCTAGCTTAACAAACATGCTTTATTTCATAATTAGTCCACAGTGTGGCTTAGTTGTATATTCACTATCTATTACTATGTGTCAGCTGATGCAAGAACTCAAGCTGCAAGAACTCTATTGCATACCAGTACCCTATTATCATTTACAGCCTTGCAAAACTAGACCCAAAGCATCACAAACCTACGTTTATAGCAAGTGCAATACTTGCAACAGATAACTATTTCATTGGCCCTGAGAACTATATTACAAAACCCCAAAAGAAATACTCCCAGAAACACCCTAAAAAATAAGTAGGATAGAATGATTTCATAAGCACATTGTTAATTCTTTGTAATGGGTTCACAGTTAAGTATCAATGTTCCAGAAAGTACAACTAAATGGCACTGAGATTACCGTATCTATTTGCTCTTCCCATTGTGGCTATGATAACAGCTCTGTTCACAGAAAGGTGGAAATTTTGATTAGGCAAGGGCAATCTCACTGTAAAACTAAAGAATCATCAAGGTATAAAGCATGCAGCAGCGAGCATAGGCCATACTGGTAGAGGAGTAGTGTTGGAAAAACAGAATCATAGAATTGTTTTGGTTGGAAGGGACCTTGAAAATCATCGAGTCAAACCATTAACCTAGCACTGCCAAGTTACCACTGAACCATGTCCCTCAGCACTACATCTACATCTTTTAAATTCCTCCGGGGACGGTGACGCAACCACTTCCCTGGGCAGCCTGTTCCAATGCTTCATAACCCTTTCAGTGAAGAAATTTTTCCTAATATCCAATCTACGCCTCCCCTGGCATAACTTGAGGCTGTTTTCTCTTGTCCTATCACCTGTTACTTGGGAGAAGAGGTTGATCCCCACCTCTTTACAATCTCCTTTTTAGGCAGCTGTAGAGAGCG
>NW_009647469.1:0-852 GCF_000708025.1 Charadrius vociferus
GTTTACAAAGATTCCTCTTTATCTGTCAGTGTCGAAACTGACATTACTGGTACTCCTTCCTCAGAAATATTTACTGTCTCTGAAAACATGAGAGTCAGAATGGGTCCTAAGGTCCACTATAATACTGTTTGAAATTTTTGAGAGGTCATGTGGTCTTACGAACAGTATTCTAACTATTAAACAACACTGTTTTGTAAATTCATCTCTTCTTTTACAGTTATATTTCGCGTTTACAAAGATTCCTCTTTATCTGTCACTGTCGAAACTGACATGGCTGGTACTCCTTCCTCAGAAATATTCACTGTCTCTGAAAACATGAGAGTCAGAAAGGATCCTAAGGTCCACTATAATACTGGTTGAAATTTTTGAGAGGTCATGTGGTCTTACGAACAGTATTCTAACTATTAAACAACACTGTTTTGTAAATTCATCTCTTCTTTTAATGTCTAGGAAGGACAGCTCAAAATAAACAGTTTCTTTCACTAGTCAATAGAATTTTGGGGAAAGCACAATATCCTGACGTTATTTGTGAGAGTTGATAGAGTGGCCCTGTGGTTATGAACTAATCAAACCAGCGCTGTGCTTGGCTGTCACTGGGGAACCTGGGCTAGTGTCAAGGATTGTGATACACAATCTCTTTGAAATAAGTTTGGCATGGGCACCAAATAATTTGCTGTCACAGATTTAGCTCTGGGGATACCAAGATAATCACATTTTTGTCCCAAGGACTGAAGTAGGCATAGGGTCATATGCTTGTTAATGACAATTTGGAAAATAAACATTCGGTTTATTTTGTAGGTTGAGATTTTGTATATTGATAATGTGCCTGCAGTTAATACAAAGAAATTAATG
>NW_009647469.1:891-69084 GCF_000708025.1 Charadrius vociferus
TCTGAGCATATTTTGTAGTGTGTTTGAAAGGAAAGAGTAACAGTTACAAAGAGCCAAAATATTAGATAGTAGCTTTTCAACAGGTAGAATTGCTGCTGGGATTATTGGGCTATCGTAGGAGGAATGTGGTCTTGGTTTCTCAGGCACAACTTTCAGTGTGAGTTTGTAATCAAATTCGTTTGCTTTTGTCTTCATTTTTCTCCTCCTTTTCTGAAATGTAAATGTTTTTAAGGTAAAAATTAGAGGTGGTTAGAAAAACTGAGACATGGACATCTTCAATCACAAAGTGCAGTTTGAAAACAATTTTTTTGTGAAATCTTGCTAAAATTTTGTTTTAGGGAAAATCTTTGTTAGTGAACCGACAATAAAAATAGAACAGTTTACAGACATGAAAAAAGTGCTGCTTTTTAAACACATTGTCATTTGCAGGCAATTCAGAAACTTTGTTTCTAATCACGTCTGAAGGAAGCCAGGCTTTATTAATTCATAAGATTAATCAATCTTAATTTTTGTCCTCTCCAAACCTCTAATAGAAATCAGTCTGACTCTGAGTTGCCCGGAGCTTCTAGTGGCCAGGGGCAAATAACAAGTAAAGTTAAAAAAAAACCCCAATCACCAACCAAAGGCTTCAGTAGTTTATTCCTAAAGAACTTTTCTGAAACAGGAGGTGAAAATAAACTGAAAGATAAAGTTTCTAAATTATGTTTTAAATTGAGCAAGAAAGACTCACAGTACAAGGAATCCCTCCGGGCATTTTCTGCGTAGATGTTCTTAGATTTGTTTCTTATAGGTATGTCTGTAGTGGGACAGCTTGAAGGAGAGCTTGTAGAAAACCAGGATAATGGCTGTCCAAGTAGGCTAAAAGTGGTAACTTCAGTGTAAGAATCAGCCCTGATGCTACATCCCGCCCCGCTCTGACAATTTGGGAACGAGAAAAAATTTAGGAGGTACCTGAAGGTATGAACGAGTTGTGGAGAGGAGATGTGCTAGGATATGTCATGATCAGAATGATTGTCCAGAGGAGAGAACTCTGCCGTTACTCTTTAAATGGACCTGTGACTAGTACTGTAAAGGTTTAAAGAGACTTTTAATCCAAGGGAGAGGTACGGGTCTTCACAAGACTTCAGATGGGTTGAAGGAGAGGAGCTCGCTTTGGGAGCACTAGGAAGGTTGCAAGTGGGGTATTGTCCGACTGTGTGCTTCTAAAGGGAGTACTGGTAAACATCTTAGAATAATTTATGTGGAGTGCATGGTTTGCAAGATATCTGAGGATATTATTTTAATGACATTTTTCTCCAACAGTTAAAAAAAGAAATTGATACTGATCCC
Organism: Charadrius vociferus; assembly: GCF_000708025.1. Taxonomy (NCBI): domain Eukaryota; kingdom Metazoa; phylum Chordata; class Aves; order Charadriiformes; family Charadriidae; genus Charadrius; species Charadrius vociferus. The sequence continues at coordinate 2,221 of NW_009647469.1, forward strand.
TACTTAAGTAAAAGATCAAATTAAGAAGGAAAATGTTTCTGTGAAATGTAGCATTTATCAAATAAAACTTAGCAAACAAACGTAGGCTCATGAGTCATCATAGATAATTAATTCCTTTTCGTGCATTGTATTAAACAAACAGCTTACTATCCCTTCCTGATAGAGCTTGTACCTTGGTTTTAATGGTTCAGCAGTAACATTTGCAGTACAGTGGCTTTTAAATTGAATGCAGTTGTGAATACATTAAACAGATTATGGAGCTCAGAAGTAATGCAAGCTTGATGTGCCATTATTATTTTTTTTTAGTAATGTAGATTATATGTTTCACCTTGCGTGTGTGTATTTTATTTGCAGCACTAATTTTGTATTCAAGTAAAACCTAGAAAATTTATTAAAACAACAAAATTATTAAAAATGTATCCTGCATATCTTGTGGGAGAACATAACATTTGAAGCTCTTTATTCCTGTATGAGACTAATTGAAGCTCTCTGTTTCGACTGCTAGGTTATATTTACTTGTATAAGAAAGTTCACAATACTTTTTGCCTTGGTGTAATTACTGTAGAAATGTAGAAGGGCTGGAAAATTGTCAATGTAGTCAGGGTTTTATACTTACTGAAATTTGTTTAGTTATGCTCAGTATGGTTCCTCTTTCTGTTACAGAAACGTATAAACCAAAACCAAAATCACTCCCTTAAATTTGTAGGATTTTAAGTGTTTAGAGAGTGTTTATATTGAAATCGTTGTGGTCTTACTTGAAGTGTTTTTTAACAAGTTGGCTTGATGCTGATAAAATCTAGTTATGGCAGAATGGAGCATGTAAGAAAAGGCGAATATTTATTAGCTTTTGTTGAATTGACTTCTGCTTAAGTTGGACTATATTTGACATATATTTGGTACTTTATCATAATTTGGGAAATAATAGCAATAAAAGCTGAAAACATTGTGCACTTGTGCAAAATCATAATGAACAGCAATAAATGCTCTGAGAGTGTACATACTTGTCTAAAACAAAAAGGCTTTGAAGAAAAATTATGGTGGATAGCCTGTATAAAAATATTTAGATTGTGTAAAGTTATTTGCAGAACTGTTTGCAGCATGGTGAAAATATGTGTTCACCTGATGCAGTTCCACATTTCAGTAGAGTTGGATCACTTCTCTGCCGTGTTTATTCTTGTTGAGAAAAGAAATAGTTTAACACACGAGTTACGCTGGAACACTTTGTTCTGTCAAGCCTCCTCATTGTAGTATGTTGCTGGTCCTCTAACTATTTTTCTGTACTTTGAGTGCTGTGCCTTGATGGCTCATCTGCCCGCTCGCATGATCAATGCTGCTCCAGTCATGATGACTGAATGCCATTTCCAAATTTAGGTGCTAATTTGAAAATAGATTTGTCTCTGTGTTCCGTTGCTCTACAAATCAATTTACTATGTCCACCAGCTTTTTCCACCTTGCGCTGTGCTATCCTTTTGCTTGCTCTCAGCCAGATTGGCGTTGAGTGTCTGGATTTTCTTCCATCTTGGCATCCAAGTACGGAAAGTGTAATACACTTAGAGTATCAGTTATGATGGTGACTACCCAGGTCTCAGCAGGATGCCTTACCAAATTCAAGGGCAAAGAAGATGTGCACAGAACATAAATACAAAGAATTGCAAGTGGTACCTTAGCTGCCTTTCAGAAGGTTTGGCAAAATTTTGAAAGTCCCAAAAATATCCTTTCTCTTCTGTACAGCTGAAGGACAAGAGAGTGCCAACAATGCTGTAATGATAGCTTGTTTTATGAAGGAATGTCTAACAGTTGGCTGCTTCTTGCTTTGCAAGAAGCTGACCAAGACTGTAGATGAACATGGACACTGAACACCTGAACCCTGGTGCCCTATCCATAAGAATGCACGCAGTGCCAGTTATACTGGAAGAGAAACTGGTAGGCATTAACCTGTATTAAAAATCATTTGTTACTGCTTGCTGAATTACGCTGCATTCGTCCCGGTCTCCTTTCAGGACTCTCTGTTGGCCTGACTGAGCCTCTGAATAGCGTGGCTTCTTCCCTGGTCTGGCAGGGGAAACCCTCTTTGCCTTCACGGGTTGTTCTCTTATCTTGCTCACTCTCCTTTACCCTGTCTGTGATAGCCTCCTGATAGTAAATATATAGGAATATATTTGTTCATCAAGATGTGTGTATTGACATTGGAGAGTCTGTAGTTCTACCTGAGTATATGCTGCATTTTGATGATGCAGGAAATTAATTCAGTTCATCAGTACAAATGTCATCAAGGTGTTATTTTCCCAATAAACCTTAGCCAGACATTTTTATCAGTGTAAATTGTAGTAATGCTTTTTATATAAATAAAAGTTTGTCAACATGTTTTTAATTCGATCAAAAAACCATAGTGGAAGAAAATGCAAATAATACTTAGGCCGTACATTATATCAAGCAGATTACAACAAACAAACCCTACCAAAATGCTTAAATGTTTTTTGCAACATAGTGTGACACAGAAATAAGGGATTTCATTTCACCTACTAAAATAAATATTTTCTTCTTTGGCTGTATAATACAGAGCTAGGATATGTTCTTTTGTGTTAGAACTGTCTGCAGCTGCTAGCTGGACCGTCTACCAGATTTTTCCCTTTCAGGTATCAAATTTCTGATTTGAAAACTGATCAGCAATCCTAGTATGCAATGAGTCCTTAACAGAAACAGTTTCTGCGGCTCTGTAGCTCTGTGTAGCACTGTAGGAAACGATTGATTGTAATCCGGAAGGATTACAAAAGGAAACAAAAGGAAAAGTGGAAGTAGGAGGAGGCTTTCACAATTGCATCCTGAAATGACAAGACTGGGGACAGAAGTGGCCCCATAATTTGGAGGGCAGTTTTCATGTTTCTTGTATGAAAAATTGTCTCAGTAGGGCATTTTGCAGTCAAGAGAAGGAAAAGGACACAGGAAACATGCTAAAAATAAAAGTTTTGATAAATTAAAGATTAGCATAGGAATATTTGCTGCAGCAGGACTAGGATATTGAAATAGAACTTGACTGAATAAATGGGCACAAAGAGGTGAAGTTAACTGGTGGAGATTGATGCACTAATGTAATCCTTGGAGAAGGTTTTCCGCAAAGTGCTGGCCTGCGTCCTTTTTGATTGCCACCCTGCTGCATACAAGAGAGTCACTGTTTTTTTTTTTGTTCTGTGGCTGGGGAACAGGCTCTGTTGGGAACAGTGGTTTACAAGAAAGTCCTCTGTTTTGGGCTGACAGGGGAAATGGGAAGTCATCTGTGTTGACTGAACTCCTTTATGCCTTCTAATGCAATATGCTGTACCAATTTCCAGAGTTTCCAGGAAACCACAAAAGAAAAAAAAGGGCTGTCAGTATGAGTGTCATACCTTCATTAATGAGCCAAGAGCTCCCAAATTTTACAGATGTATGAACAGTAGAGAATTAAAATACTATTCTTTTGTTTGCACTTTTGTCAGTTCTTGCACTGTTTCCAGTGTCAAGACAATTAACCCACTTTTTAGTAAGATTTGTTTTTGTTGTGATTCATCATCTGTCAATGAGTTGTATTTGTGAGGGGTTTTTTGCATATCTAAAAAGGATTGTAGAAGTGTGTGTACCAAGCCCCACAGGTAAACACTCTATGGACCTTGAGATTAAAATTGGCCACAGTTAACCCAGAGGACAAAGTTGAACGTGTACAAAAGCATGTGTAAAACCTTCTAAGGAACAGTAAGGCACAATCTGCCCAGTTTGACCTGTGTTATTTTATTTAAAATTCGTAAAGGAGAGATATAAAACCACTGCCTTGCAACAGAAAAAAATTAAACTTGGACTGACATAGGACTTTCTATCAAAGTAAATTCAGAAGGAATCCTTCATAAAATACTCCTTGAGGCTGCTGCTTAAAAGGGTATTTTGTGAGCTGCCCAAGAACCCCCATGAAAATCTTTCTTTGTTTCCCTGCCTTTAGCGATGATCCTTTGCCAGCTTCTACCATTGCGCTGAATGGAGTATGCGGTTGTCATTTGATAGGAGAGTTATGCAACTCACCACACCTTATGGTCTGTGTTTACAATCACCTTTCTTTCTCAAAAACCATGCTTACAGGCTCTTTCCTATTGCAGTGGATAAACCAAATATAAAAGCCTTCCTTACCTGTAATGGCAAGGTGACTCAAAATAAGAGCAGAAATGCTGATGCTATCATTTTCTGCATTATTGATCATTCCTCCTTTCAGTTAGGGAAAATGGAAAGATTTCCTTAAAATTCTGCATTGTGAATTCATCTAGGCCAACTTTTCCAGCAAGCTGAATAGCACAGCAAATACCCTTTTCCGTGTGTAAACTGTAAGGCAAATGGTAGGATTGCGGAATTTGCTGGTTGTGTGTGACGGACATAAAACATGCCATACTGCCAACAGTGCTGTTAGGGCTGGCAAACTGTGCAAGCTGGTGAAAGTTTATTTTTAATAGCAGCATAACTTACTGCAACAGAATCAGCAGCTGATACGCCTACAGCATATTGCTGAGTAGCTTCTGGTAAGAGATATCTCGCTCTTCTGGGTAGATGATGTGGCCATATGCTTCTAACATGTGCCTTGAGCTGTCACGGCAGTGGAGTAAGTTGCACAGATCTCCCAGTGTTATTTTCAAGTTAGCAGCCTAGGTTGCTGTTCTTTTCTAAGCCTTTAGCTTTATCCTCTGGTCCTAATCAGCTATTGCCACACTCCGTGTTTAGGAAAATATATATAGAAGTCAATTCACAGAAACTCCTGAGTTTCTGATTGTTGTGCTTTTGGACCTTTGTGGTCTGTTTTTTCCTCTTGGTCTAGCTATAGAAGAAGAAGGAGATTCTGTATCAGCTGCTCCTGCTGTTGCTGAAAAATCTGCAGGAACATCTGTGTGGTAGTGTCATGGAACAGTTGTAAAGCTGGTTGGTGCCTAATTGTCGAGTGCATTTCATTACAGGAGGCTGTATATACCTGGTAGTCACAGCTGCAGTGAGGAATGTTGGGTTCACAGTTTTTTATCTGAAGTTCGAAGATGGCATTTCTTACATGAAAGAGCTGAACTGTGGGAGGTTAAGTGAGAAGTTACGGAACATTTTCAGTTTGATTCTTTCATGTAGGATACAGTGAGTGGCTTCTAGTTATTTACTTGTGTACCTTATGACCAATCCTTTAATGTGTAGAGTCTAGCATTTGGGCTGAGTATGTGAGTTACTTGCTCAGAATATTAAGCATCTATGTTGCTGGATACTCCCTCTCCCTTTTCTCTCCTTCCTCATGTACAGCACTGATGTAAAAGCAAAGACCTTGAGTGAGGAAAAAGTAGGCTGATTTTTTTGGCTGCAGTTACCATTGTCAAGTTAGAAGGAAATAGTTTGCTTTCTGTGTAACCTGAAGCATGTATGTTTCTTATTTTATAACTTAAAATACACAATTTACTTTCTTTTTAGCACTTGCTTGATGCTTTTTTTTTTTTTTTCATATTAGGTTAGCCTACACAACCCAGAAATTAAACTGGAATCACTAAAAGAAGATATTAAGGATTTTCTGAAGACGTCAGGTTTGTAATACTTCATTGATACATTTGTGAATAGTATAGATCTATATAAGAACATGTGATACTCATAATGAAAACAGTGGTTTGTACAGCTTGGTATCTTGTAGCTGACAGTAGCCAGAAGCAGACATTCAGTGATTATTAAACAAGAGAGAAAATTAAAACGGAAGATGTTCTTGGACTCCAGCAACATTTTGAAAAACATCCTATGCTAAGAATATATGTAACATAAGAATATACTATGAAGTCATTTTATCATTTTATAAGATACTAGTAATTTTTTTAAAAACTTCTGAACGATACAGGAGTTCAGACACTTCTGAAAATGGAAATTATATTCATGGAGGTACTCTTGAAAATTTTACCCTTAGTTAAATTTCCAATTTCCATTAGAAGTTTTAATCTATGCAACTCTATCATGGGAAGATTTGATGATAAGTGATATAAGATTTATAGTAACCAGGAACACTATGTCTGTTAATATTTATAGGTGTTTTAATAATACGATGGCTTTGAAAAAAATAGCATATGATTATTAACCAAAACTCTATTGTAATTATTTAAACAGTAGATGGAAATAAGGGATATTCAACCTTTATACAGACCTCAACTTGCAGTTTTTCCTATCTTAATTAGGTTAAGGTTTCTTCATCTTTTCCTGGTAGGTAGACATGAATTGAGATAGGACAGAAAACACCAGTGACTCTAAAGCAACTTCTGATTGATGTTCCGTTAGTATTAATTCCTAAAGTTGTCTTCTGGATATTTTTTTATTTTAACAGGTTGGGAAAAGAAGCTCCAGAATGCTGTTTATAGTGAACTCAATGTGTGAGTCTATTTAGTATTTTTATTTAGTAAGTTCTACTCGCATGATTTACTTTTGATTCCTTTGTATATATATAGGTGTATGATGTGTTACTATTATCTGCAAGATCTGTCATACCGAGGGTGCCTGCTTCATTTCTGTTTTTAAAGTGCCACTATTTCTTTTTCATCCTAGTGAAAATACTGGACTCAAGTACATTTTAAAGAATGAGCAAAACAAATATCACCATATGTTGTAGTTACTTTAATAATTTCTTTGTTGTTTTACTTCCAAAGGTACCAACAGTCATAATATAATTCTTATGTAGTTCAGGTCGTTACTGTAAATGAAATTTAATACTTTTCAGCATAATATTTGTGTCAGCATTACACATATTTGTTGTATTAATTATTTTAAAAAAAAAATATCTTTAAACTAAGGTATTAGATCTCTAGACTTACCAGATTAGTGTTCATTGTGTTTGTGATATGGTCATAAACACACTGCAATTGGGAAATTCCCTTTTTATTATTGTTCAGTGCACTTCAGATTAGACTTCTGGGAAGCATAAGTTGTCTTTATGTTCTGGTGAAGTGGAAAGGTGAATTTAATGACAGATATAGCCCTAAATGCAACTACCTAATAAGAATTGTGTGTGCAAATCTAGTTGTGCTAATTTAAATAAGCTTATTAGAGTTACCAGTTTTGAAAAATGTGTCTTAGTAGTATGAGGGACTCGATTCAGCAAAATACTTGTAAATGTGTCTGTTAGTAAGATTTAATCTTCATCATATCTTTCAAGGGAGAAATATTTACCTGTCTTTTTGACTAATGCTTATGCTTTCTTGAGTTCACCAAAATAAGCTCTAAACAATGATGAAGTCAGCCCTGGAAAATTGAAATTAACTAAGAATACCATGATTTCATGAGCATTGTGGAAAAGCCAAGAAAAACCATTGCTGAAATGTTAGTATTGATTCCATTTTACACATAGGCACAGAGTTGTCCAGAGCAAATTAGCAGCATGTACAAGAATGACCTTACCAGTTAAAAATGGGAAGAAATCTGGGGAGGGTTTCCCAAAATCGTATGATAGGAACTGATTGAATACATTTAAACAAATGAAAGTTTAGGCTAGCTATAAGGAAAGCTTTGTGTAAATTTTGTTTCCTGAAAGACATTTAAGACAGTTTAAGTTAAGCTGGATAAAATGTCTGGCTATAATTTATTGGAAATAATCTGCGTTACTGGAAGGTAGATTAGTGTTTTGGTTTCTTTTTTTATTTTTGTTCCAGCTTTTATATTTTGGCATAATGGAGTTTATGAATGGATAGTCAAGTTGGCTTACGTCAACAGCACAAAACTGTAATTGCTTTGGACATATAGATGTTCACTATTGATTTTTAAAAGGAAATCCTCCAAAAAAATATGTTGTGTCTTGAAAAAATATAATATCCTGGATAGTAAAAGTTCCGGGGAGCCATAAAGATGACATGATGTAAAGAGGATACACTTCTGAAATACCTGATTTGTCCATAGAATTATTTGATTTTTATTTTACAAATATGTGAAATTATGAGGCAGTATTATTTTTGATACAAGAAGAGCTCATGTTGAAATGAAGAAATACTTCTAAAAATAATGTTTATTTTTAGTTTTGATCGAAATACGTGGTAGTTTTACGAGTGCTGTCATGAAAGAAGTTATGTTTAGGTTTACAAATACAGGATCAGTTATGCAAAATAAGAATCTGAACATTTAAAATATACTGTACTTTCTTTCAGGTTTCCTTCTCCTTGTCATCCTTCAGCACCACCTGAGCATATGAAAGAACCATTAGCTTATATGAGGAAAGCGCAGGTTAGTTGTTATCAATTTTACTGTTTATATCAGATCTTTGATTAGAGTCTTTAAGATTTACTCTGTATAATGTTATTGTGCAATTTCTGTGTTTTATACCTTAGGAAAAACACAAATTTGTATTTGCATCGAAGTTAATGATAATGTTGTATATGTGACATGTTACATACACACAAAAAATGCTCCAGTAATTCTCCAGCCATGAAAGAAGTAGGATGTAGTAGCAGGTAAGTGAATATTGTGGAATAGAGACAATGCGAAATACGTCAAGGAGGAGAATTTGATTTTTCTGGGAAGAAGAAAAAGTATAGCTATAGGTCATTTCACTGAGGGTTGCAAAAATATTGTTTTGGAGAGACACATGCGGGCAGTTTTGCAATGAAAGACAACAGGCTGCAGAGATAGTGAGTTCTTCAGAAAGAAGAGATATATTTAGTACTTAGAAACGTGAAAGGAAGATGAAAAGTATAGAGCTAAGGAGCTTAAGGCATATTGAAGGAGAATAAGAGAAACTGGACTATAAAAGATTAAATGAGGATTTTGGGTGTCAGGAAAAAAATATTTTTGCTTCGTTGATTTTATTTTTGCACCAATATATGCCATTGGAAATAAATAAAAAAAAATCCACATAAAAATGTTGAAGAAATGCATCAAGAATATTATCTAACCAAAATATGTGAGGTAAGGATAAAATTGTGTTTAACTCCGCTGTGCCTAGAAATATATTGCAGTATTCTTTTACAAGGTATTCAACAAATTGTGTTACTTTTTCAATCATATTGTTACTTATTCCAGTAAGTCTTATCTTGCTGTCCTGGGTTTCAGTCTTCAGCATCTGGGGACAAAGATTGTATTAAACAATTTTTCTTCTGTGCTGTGAAATGTAATGGCACAATTTACTTCCTGAAAATAATCACTCTTATCAGTTTACTAATGTGAAAACCACAGAGGTGTATCTATGTGTATATTTGTCTAAATCAGTTTCATTGGTTATTATTTTATAAAAGCATATTCAATACTTACATTAACGAATATTTTTAGCTCTGTGAAAAGAACTGTTTTCCTAGTAGGAATGAGTAGCACAAGTCCTATCTTTGCTTGTTTCAAAATTTCATAGCCCTATTCCAAAGAGTTTTATGCATCCATATCCTCTGGGGTGGGTTGACCCTGGTAGACAGCTCAGCCGTTTGGTCACTCCCCTGCAGCGGAACGGGGGAGAGAATCAGAAGGGCAAAAGTGAGAAGACTTGTGATAAAGACTGATAAAGACAGTTTAGTAGGTAAAGCAAAAGTTACACATGCCAGCAAAGTAAAATGGGAATTCATTCACTACTTCTAGTCGGCAGGCGGTTGTTTAGCCATCTCCAGGAAAGCGGGGCTCCATCACACATAACAGTTACTTGTGCAGACAAACACCCTAAGTCTGAACGTCCCCCCCTTCCTCCTTCTTTCTCCTAGCTTTTTTATTCAGAACATGATGTCACGTGTCTGGAACATCCCTTTGCTCAGTTGGGGTCAGCTGTTCTAGCTCTGTCCCCTCCCAACTTCTTGTACACCCCCAGCCTACTCGCTGGTGGGGCAGCATGAGAATCAGAAATGACCTTGATGTCATGTACACACTTTTCAGCAATAGTTAAAATATTGGTGTATTATCAACACCGGTTTGGTCACAAATCGAAAACACAGCACCATACCAGCTGCTGTGAAGAAAATTAACTCTGTCCCAGCCAAAACCAGTAGATCCTCTTTCAAATCCGTTCTTGACATACAACTCTTCAATAAAGACATATGAATCCTTTTTGTAGAGAAACACTGATAAATGGGGAGAGTTGTAAAATAGTAATAAATACACAGTTAGGGGAATTGACTATATTTTCTAAAACCACTGAGGTATGTGTGAGCGTTTGATTTTAAAGATGCACACACGTTTATCACTAGGTAATAGGTCTGTAAGGAAACAATCATGATCAGATCATATGGATCACAACTAGGTTTTATTTTGTTGCCCTTTTTTGAATAAAGAGCAATAAACAGTGTAGAAAGCTTACAAAGTCAGTCTTTCCATGGTTTTGGTTTGTTGTTTAAAATATTTGGAAATAGCTAAAATGCAAATTACAGGTTGGTAATACCTTTTGGAGTGAGCTAACAATGGAAACTTACCGATTTACTTCCATTATGTATTGAAAATCTAATTAATGTTTTGAAGGTAGAAGACTGATTTTGTTTTATTTGTAGGTACATTTTTTTTCATCATATTTGTCTTTTAGCATCACAACAGTTGGAAAAGAATATTTTGAAGCTATCAATAAAATTTGTCCTAGTAGAAAAATGATTTCCATATACATTATATTTGATTCTTATTATGTATAGGCATTGTTTAGGATCCCATTTCCATTGTTATGAGCTCATTGACATTTTCTTTATCCTTTTCTATCTTAATTAATTTTACTCTACTTCAGAATTCTGGAAAGAAGGATAATAGTGTCTGAAGACCGTATTACCTTGATATCAGTTATTGGAATGACTTTGAATCAGTAATTAAAACTATATTATTATTTTTCTAGAGTATATATTAAAATGTTCATAATTAACCCTTTTTCTCTTCAAATTGGTTCTGTTTTCTCATTCTTAGGTAGCAGACTGAAGTTTTTGTACAGTATTCTCTTCACTACTTCAAAAGAAAAGCAGCTTTCTAGAAAAGTATAGAGCATTAATGGCAATGAGTAGTAATGCTGTAAATCATTCATGTAGTTGTGGTATTGTCCAGTGTAGAAAAAGTACTGCCATTAATATTTACATATCTTTGAATATTAATGTGACATACTGTATATTTTCCAATTGTGTCTGCTGGAGAGTTGTTCCTGTGCTTGGGTTGAGATAGATCACTGGGTACAGCTGCTTTACTTTAGACCATTGTTTAGGTCTTTCCTAGACAGTGAACTATTAAGTCTTTTTTGTTTGTTTGTTTCCTGCAAAATGTCAGATATTATATTTAGAACCTTTCTTTAAAACATCAGGTTATTTCACATCTCTGGTGCTTTCTGAGCTGTTCAGTCTGGTTACAATTTTGGGGAGATAGCTCACCTCTTCCCACATTGTTAAACAGCAGAATTATTACTTAAAACTTACGCATCTTAATGCAGACAAAATGTTAGCACTAGGTTTTAGGATTCAAGGTGTGAACTTCGCTAATTTGCTTTTAACTGCCCAGCAGAGACTGGTGTGAGTTGAAGCATTACTGAATCGTTAAACTGCTGTATTGACTATTTTCATATCTACATTTTGATGAGGTGAAATGATTGAAGACCTCTTCAACTGTTTGTTTTGCTTCCAGAGTTCACTGGGAAAGCCTTTGCTAGATTTAGGAAAACTGCTGCAAACAGCAATGAAGAAGTGAAATGGACACCATAAAAATAAGAACAAAAAGAGCTAAAGAGAAGCATTAGAAGCTGAGTCCAAAGAAATGTTAGGAAGTGTTTCCACAGTCTGATACCTCCTGTGAAGCTGTCTTTTAATTGTGTCATAGGTAGATTTTACAAAGTTCACAACAAGTCAAACTATATATCTCAACAGGAACTCGTATCATGATATTCCCATAATATATGATTCATAAATGTGCTTTGCTGTGTTTTAGTCCATACAGGTTCTTTTTCCTGGTTTTACCTCTAAGCTAGGAGCTTGTTGTTTCAGGGTTTTGAGAGAAGTGTTAAACCCGTAGACTTAAGGAGGAGATAGGTGCGTAAAATATGATGCTTCAGCATCCAGTTACAAAGAATAAGGAGCAAGAAAACAGGAAAGGAGAAGGCAGTTCTGTGTTGGAGTAGGTCTACTTGGCTCCAGCAGCTGCTTTCCACGATTGGAGTGGGAAGAGTTCCTGCTTTCCAGAGCGAAGCGGTGTTAACTAGCTATCATTACAGGAAGCTGAGATATTTTACTGGCTCTGGAGAGCCCATGTTGTTTGAGTTCATCATACTTATTTTTGCTTGATCTTCTTTAAAGTTTTGTTCTATTACTTCTAAATTTGTCTCCAATGAAAAAAAAAGAGATTTAATCTGAGATTTATGCAAATGTAACTCTGGGTGATCTTTTGCAATACAGTGTACCTTCCTGAAGGTACGGCAGGTATTAAAACTAGGGTAGTGGACTGCATCCACGAAAATGAGAATTCTGATGTACTGCTTCAGGAAATCTTAAGGGTAATTCAGTGTGTTCCACTTGAGTAGCATCAGCTGGTTATCTTTTCAGGTCCCTGTATTTTTAGATTACTTGTTCTCTGTAATGGTCTGTGTTTTAACCTGCTTGTCCCTTGCTTCATTAGATTCTTTACTTTCACGTTTCTAGCCAAATCTGCAAAGATCTTACTGAAGTGGAGCTTTGCTAAAGCAAATCCTTTCTGCCCAGTGCTTAAATTTTCCTATGTTCCTCTTTGTTCATTTTCAGATCTTGCATTTTGAAGGAAGTCAATAGATAAACAACAGGCTTGATTAGAAAATTACCTTGAAGTACATTGCTATATTTGCTATTGATATTCTGGTCCATGTTTTGCCTAGCTAAGACCAGATTCCCTATGTTGTACATGCTATACAGACACACAATCAAAAAAGCATTCTGTCCTGTAGGTTTATGGTTACGAGCTAGAGCACTTCCCAGTCCTATTTAAAATACGAGTAACATTACAGTTGATTTCAATAGGAGCGTGGGTACTCGGAACTTTCTAGGTGTTCCTATCCATATCCTAATTTCTCCCAGAAGAGTTAAATAATCCCTAAAGGACAAAACCCAGCTAAATTATTCATTTTCATTCTTGAAACAGACTGGTGGACTCTGAAAAAAATTAAAATAACAATAGTACGTATTCTAATGCTGTGACTGGTGAAGAATTGCTTAAAACATCTTCCTTCAATAGTCAGTTCAGCTTTCCCGGTTTCTAAATCTCTTTGAGAAAGTCAACTCGAGTGCTTGAATAGCTGATAAAGAAAAATGGTGTTTTCTTTGAAAAGTATTAAAGTCAAAAGAGATTTGATGACATTTTTATTATTCCTAAAAGGATTTCTGTTTCTAGTTGCAGAAGGTGGAGTAAGGGACATTCAGATCTCTTTTAGATCAAGTATTGATTTGGTTTCTTGTGTCCTAAATTAAGTTATGCTTCTTATCAGAGGCCAAATGAAAAGTTCGTGAGCATCAGAATGAGAGCAGTACCAAGATAGTTTCTGTAATTCACTTCTTTTTGAAATTTCTACTTTTTGATTAGAGAAAATGTACGAAATGAAATCTGTGACCAGACACCTTGAATTCTACCCACAGAGTAAGTCTTATTAGGTACACTCTGAAAGAATCACATTTCTGTCTAGTCTTCTAGAAGAAAGAATTTTAGGATTCGTTATCGTGGAAAAAAAGGTAACTAATCCTGGCTAGTTTATGTGGGTGTGACATATTTATGTTTAGTTTATTTGTTGTCCACCCAGTTTCATTTAACTTCAGTGAAAGTTTATAAATGACTTTGCTACAGGATAAGGTCACTCTAATTTGCAATAGACATGTTTGAAATTGTTTGCAAGTTGCAGTACTGCCTTCCTCAGTCTCAGCTATTTTACTGAAGGTTATCACTGTAACCGTAGCGATCCCAGCAATGTGTTTTCTTAGTGTTAAATTTCTTCATAAAATTAGAGGAATCATCTTGGAAAGCTTATTGTTCCCACCAATGAAATGACTTTATGAACTCTACCTCTGGCTTTTATTTCAGTCAAGGAGGCTGCATTCTGTTTTTGCTCACTGCAGGTAACCGCTGTCCTGAGGAGAGGGGAGGGCATCTTGCTTGGAGGGGCTGTGTCGCCCTGTGAACGTCTTTTACAGGGCAGAGCCTTGAAGGTTGAATTATCTTGAAGGCACAGTTTTTGAGTATCCACAAGAGATTTATTACTAACATGTTGCATCCCCAACACAATAAGCGGGTTAATATCAGGTCTGGCAGTTGTCAGTCACACCAACAGTATCGACCTCTGTTGCTCCATGGAACAAGCTGGTTCTCGGTCCTGCAAAGCTGCCATCTGCCTCCTCTGTGCTTCTTTTGTAGCTTTTATATCTCGGAGCATATCCATAGTATTTTTTACTCCCCCCACTACCCCACCTCTATTTTGAACCTGATGATTTCACTTTGTTTTTCAAACTGCTGCTAACACCTCTTCCTTATCCTATATTCTTGTCTTCCTTATCCTATACGGCTTAGCAGTCTCCATGCTCTCTCACTTTTCGTTTCTTCCAGCAACAAAACCACACTTCTCAGCAAAATGGGGTGCTGTAAATGCTCTACACTACCGCTCTACAGAGGAATAACCAGTTTGTGGCATGGTGTTCTGTAACTGTGGCATTTGGGAGGCTTTTGAATACAATAATACAGTTAAATAAAAATATTATACAGAATATTATTTAAAAAAAACCCGCAATTTGGAAAACATTCCTTATAGCCAAAACTCAGGTCTGTTTTGTTTATGCAAGAAAAGGTGAAGGGATGACTTGATTGAGAGAAGAAATTTCTGGTGACCAATAGCTGTTTCATTTGATGAAAAAAAATCATAAGAGGATCTTGTAAATGGAAGCTAAAATGAAGCTATTCTAGACAAGATACAAGTTTTATAATTTTTATTTTTTAACAGAATGTTTGAACACCTGCCCTTCCCTTCATTTGCTTCCTGTCTAATAAACTGCAGCCTTTTTTGGACAGAAGTTTAAGTTTGAGGAACATGTGGTTAGACAGTAACTAGCTGCTGTAGAATTTGTGTCTAGAGCAAATTACAAATAATAAATAGAGCTAAATGATATTAAGAGGAGTCTTTGCATTCATTTGATCGAGGCCTGACTCATCATCCACAGAAAATTAAATTAAATATAAAACCCACCAGTGCTCCTGTAATCACGGAAGCAAAATCCTAAGTCAGTTGACAAGGAAGTCAATAGTAGTTGGCATTACCTTCAGAGGAATTATCCACGGATTAGGCACCATATGGTGAGTTTGAAGTCTAATGCAATAGTCAGAAGAATCTGATTGCTCTTGAAGTGGTCCGCTTGCTACTGAGGTAGTGTCTACTTCTGGTTTTCTCTTTGGTTAGAGAACTATTTCCTGAGCATTATTTTAGAAGAACTATTTTTTGAGCATTACAGAATACCAAATTTCTAACTTTTTAAACTTCTGAGAACATCTAAGATACCGTTTGTGGAGAAAGACTTGCACTCTTTTCAGGTTGCAAAGCAGAGAAGGCATTCTCTGTACGCAGTTGATTGCCCTGCTTATAATCATTTGAAAAACTTGTTAAATATTCATATATAAAGGAAGCTTGATCATTAGGCATATGTCAAAAATCAGTAATGGTGAAATACATTCTTTTTGGAGATCTGAAATGTGAACAACTCATTTTTCTGGTTCTTTATTTTGATATAAATTATGAAATCTGTTTGCTCTATCTGTTTCCACTTAAAGAAACATGTAAATATTCCCTTAACATTTTTGCAGCTGTCAGTCACTGACTCTTGCTGTCCTTTCTTATATATGACTTTAAAAAACTGCTTGGTGTTACATGATAAATGCAATTGGAGGAAAAAGAAATTCCATATAATTGAGGTTTTTGGTGTGTTTTAGGGAAGCTGGGAGAAGCGAATTCTAAAAAGTCTAAACAGCATGTGCACAGAACTCAGTATCCCGCTAGCGCAGAAGGTAATGTGTTATTAACTTTCTGTTGCCAAACTGACATTTTTTGGAAATAAAGCCTCATCTTGCACACTTGTCATGTAATGTCCATTTTATACATGGTTATCAAGAGCTGCAAGGATGGTATCCAAATAATTTTAATACAGAATAATTTTCGGGGATAGTGGCAATGTATGCATCAGCTCAACTTGGGAGAAGATTAAGTCTATAGATAGAGCTTCCTCTTTGCTGTTGCAGTAATTAGCCTCTTGAGGGAGCAGCATGTTGGAAAGCTAATTGCTATGTTCATTGCTCTTAAGAAAGCATTTATGTGTGCAGACTCAGCTGTATAACTTCTAGCTGCATAGCCTGTGCACAATATAGATGTACTTTGTGTGCTGGAGAAAATGCTAGTTGAACTGTTACTTTAGGAGAGAAGAGATACTAGTACATTGCTAATTTTTGTTTTGTTTTTTTATTAATTTAGAGGCTTTAATTTTAAAGATCATGGAATTGGGGAATAACAAAATGTTTTGTTCTTTATCTTTCTCCTGCTGTATATCTATGATAGGTAGCAGAACATCTATGGTTCATCATATGAGATAATGGATGCAGCTGTGTTTGCTTTTCATGACTGTGCCAGGGACAGGAATTTGATGGCAAAGTTCAGCAGCTCTATGGAGTGAGCAGTAAATCTTCAGTAATATGAAACTGACTACTAAATAGCCTAAAAATTCATTAGTAAACGCATGAAACTATTTAGTGGGCTTCTTTTTCCCTTGAACTGGAACTTGGACTTTCTGCAGTAGAATATACCTTCAGGCTGGGGATAATTTGTAGGCAAAATAAGTTTGTGTTGCTAGTGCAATCTATTTTTTAAAGTGTTACGTTAATTTATGTATTTGAAATAGGCATGTTTTTACTCATTCTGTTAAAAAAGAAGAGTTACTTTCTTGTACCTTTCAGAGGCCTGTAAGTGAACAGAAAGAACTGCTAAATAAATGGAATGAAATGGGAACCGATGAGCCAGGTAAGGATAACTAAATTTATGTGCATTAAATTTTTGTACATAGAAAAATAGCATATACATCTTACTTATCAGTCAAAGATTAATATAATCACTTCAAGGTAAACTGATTTCAATCCTTTTTCTCATTGGTAAAGTGTCATTATGCATAAATAAATATTCATGTTGTTGTTATTTTGTTTCAAGTTATTGTACTAGCTTTGAATCATCACTGAAAGATTATGATATAATACTCTTCATTCCAATGCTTTAGAGATTTATACAGCTAGGGCACAACTCCTCTTAGTGTACACTCAGGCTAATATAAAGAAAATGTTCAGAACTGTGGATAATTAAGCCCAGACATTTTATTAACAAAAGATAAAAATAACATTTGCACACAATAGTCAGTCATATTATCCTTTGGGAGAGCAAGGTTGACTGCCTTGTTAGTTCATATCTAAGTTCCTTAAAAGAAATGATCTTACAAAGGTACTGGTTTGTATTGCAGCACCACCTCTGCGATGGCAAATACTTTTCACAGATTGTTTGACTAGTCCCTATTTTTTATTTGACAGCAATACATTTAATTCAACAATCTATGATGTTAAAAAACCCTCCTCTTTTGCATGCCTATCTCTCCCATGTCTAAGAAGGGTTCAATTTCAAGACTTTAAGTGGAATAAGTAAAAACTTCCTGTGACTACTGTTCACTTATTTGGGGTTTACCAAACTAAGGCACTGATAGTATCATTATCTTGGAGAATATGTGGTGGTTGTAGCCGTGATGTCTGTGATAATGTTATTTTAATCTTTGCTCTGATATGTTATTGAAATTGCTAGATTGTGTTACAGGTATGGGAAAATTGCATGTTTTTTTCATTGCTTGGTCTTAACATAGCATCATTGAAATCTTATTTCAGATCTAAGTCTCTTCCGGCCTGTTTATGCACCTAAAGATTTTCTTGAGGTAAGTATTTATGAAACAATGACTCAGTCATTGACTTGCATCTGTTATAGTCTTTCATGTAAAGTGAGAAAGATAAGGGTATTTCAAACAATTTGTCCTTTATGAAATGTCCTTTAGTGAAATTTGGCATGTTTTTTACAACCCCATGTTTTGTTTACAAAACAAAATGCTATTGTTTCTTTTTTTTTTTTTTTTTAACTGCAGTTTTAAGCTGTACCTGTGATAAACTTCTCTTTCTCCAAAGAACAGTTTGGAGCTAGCTTTTTTCCTCTGAGAGCAATTCTCCAACTGATTTCATAAATCATTTTACATTTTAAATTGCAATGTGTTAAGCTGATAAATAGTGATATATGAAGCCGATAGACTGATGGTAGATAGTAGACCTGTATGCCATTTAAATTGTAGTTTATCTGTGAAGATTGCAAAAAATCAAACATGAAAAAGAACTTTGTGGAATTTGGAGGCTTCTGTCTGTAATCAAACCAAACCA
Source organism: Charadrius vociferus (assembly GCF_000708025.1). Taxonomy (NCBI): domain Eukaryota; kingdom Metazoa; phylum Chordata; class Aves; order Charadriiformes; family Charadriidae; genus Charadrius; species Charadrius vociferus. The sequence continues at coordinate 20,593 of NW_009647469.1, forward strand.
TTAAAAAAATGGTGACTGCTGAATCTTTAAAGTAAGAAATGGCAATATTAATCATCATTTTGTATGGTTCAAGCACAGAACATCTTAATAAAACACTGCTTTACCCACTATGCCTGGAATAGGCATGGACAATGGACAATAAACATCATTGTGATGACAGTGAACTTAATGGTGACACAGTAGGAGATTTTTGGATTAAGATGTGATTGAAAATCATAGAATGACTTTGAGTTGGAAACACCTTAAAGATCATCTAGTCCTAACCTCCCTGCCATGGGCAGGGACACCTTCCACTAGACCAGGTTGAGCAAAGCCCCATCCAGCCTGGCCTTGAACACTTCCAGGGATGGGGCATCCACAACTTCCCTGGGCAATTTGTTCCAGTGCTTCACCACCCTCAGAAAGAATTTTTTTTTCCTAATATCTAATCTAAATCCCCCTTCTTCCAGTTTAAAGCCATTACCCCTCATCCTATCACTACATCTCCTTGTGAGAAGTCCCTCTCCAGCTTTCTTGTAGGTCCCCTTCAGATACTGGAAGGCTGCTATAGGGTCTCCCCAGAGTCTTCTCTTCTTCAGGCTGAACAACCCCAGCTCTCTCAGCCTGTCCTCATAGGAGAGGTGCTCCAGCCCTCTGACCATTTTTGTGGCCCTTCTCTGGACCTCCTCTGAACAGGTCCATGTCTTTCCTGTGCTGAGGGCTCCAGAGCTGGACGCAGTACTCCAGGTGGGGTCTCACAAGAGCAGAGTAGAGGGGCAGAATCAGCTCCCTCGACCTGCTGGCCACGCTTCTTCTGATGCAGCCCAGGTTGTGGTTGGCTTTCTGTGTTGTGTGTGCACATCGCCAGCTCATGTTGAGCTTAACGTCAACCAACAGCCCCAGGTCCTTCTCCTCAGGGCTGCTCTCAATCCATTCTCCACCGAGCCTGTATTTGTGCATGGGATTGCCCTGACCTTGCAGGGCAGGACCTTGTTCTTGGCCTGGGTGAACTTCATGTGGTTTGCACAGGCCCACCTCTCCAGCCTGTCCAGGTCCCTCTGGATGGGACCCCTTCCCTCCAGTGATTTTTTTAAATAAATTAAAAAAAAAAAAATCAGTATCTGTATATCCTGTGAATTAAAAAGGAAACAAAGCATCTAGAGTATGATGACCGTGTAGAATTATAGAGTTAAGATGGCCTACTAATTTACAGAGTAAAACTTAGAAATCTAATACTGAATCATCAGTCAGAATTAATGTATTAATATTTCAGTGTGATTCAGTGCAAGTTTAGTGGAATGTCTTTTGTAGTGGTAGAGGAGATTTATATTATTTCTGACTTAAGTTTAAATTGTTTCATGGTTGTGAATGCATTTCTGAATCCAACAATAAACTTTCTATCCATTTTATTATATTTCTAAAGAGCACCTCTTGTTCAGTTAGCAATAATAATATTGGAAATTTTTAATTTATTCTGTTTTCCATCACTGTACTAACACCCAAGTTGTGTATTTAACCTTGAATCTGTAAACAAATCCATCTTCATTTTAGCCTTATCCAGTGATCCTCATGGTCAGTCTCTTCTTCTTTTATACTGTTTTCTTTACAGAGTTTCCAGTTTCTTACATTAATCTTTTAATTTACCAGGCTGACAGTGAGATTATATGGTATTAGAATACTTACAGGACTGAGAATTGCAGATGTTGTGGAACAATTTCATAAGAGCTGGAAACTCATCTTAGAAAGAATCCTTGCCAGCTCAACATTATAATATCAAAATCTATACCCATGGAATAACAGTGTGTAAGAGACTGTAAATCCCTTGATAGATCACAGTTACTTATCTTGACATTATGGTTCCTTGCCCATTAAATTTTACCCTTACTTTAGGTTTTCAGTTCTGTAATATTTTTTTTCTTAAAGATATTTTGTCGTATTGTTATTTAGTAAGAAATTATTTTAGTATAAAATTATGTAGCACTTTGATTGAAAGCTACATAAGATTGCCAGTGTAAGAACATGGACAAAATTTCCTTCAGAAAAAATAAATTCTGAAGAATATCCTAGATATTGCAGCCATCAGAAATATACTCTTAGCATTTGAATACCTTTGATAAGGAACTGAATTTTAGTCAGGACATTACTATGTAGCCAGCACTTAGTCCCATATATCAAAAATTATTTCTGCTTTTTTAATTTCATAATTTGAGCTTACTTTTCTGTTAAAAATTTCTCTCTTGAATTTGAAAATGCTGAGATATAATTTGATAATTTGGGCCTATGTATATGATAGTTGCAGGTATTGGTTTTATGCTGAACATACTGTTTGTAATACTGATGATGATAAGAAGAGTTCCGAATGTAAATTTCTGAATATATACATGGAATGACAGACTGCCTTTTTAAGGTACTGATGAATCTTCGAAACCCAAATTATGAAAATGGAGAACAGCCCAGTTTCAGAAATCATCTGGGGCTAATTCAGGTTCCTCTAAAAGTTAAAGATATTCCAGAATTGGTAAGTATATTTTTTCTTAAAAGAGGTTTCTGTAAGAATTATTTTGCCTTGCTATTGAATGAGATTCTAAACAATAAAGAAGAATATTAGTATCATGATAAGTTTCTCCTTTTGAAAGTGAAAATCAATCTAAATATGAAGTTAAAACACAGAGCATAAAAAAGTCTTCTGAAAAGAGATTTTTAATGAAAAATAAAACATAAACAGTAAACTATTTGCTGGTAGGAAAGTTGTCATTCTATGCCACATATTTTGTGCCAAAAATTTACTTCTGTACATGTTATTCACTTACTCTCTTTTTCCTGTACAAGAAACTTTTAAGTATGTAGTTTATCTTAATTCGACAATTTTATTCAATGCTGTACAAGATCAGTAACTGATTCAGCTTCTGATTTTCTTCTCAAAAGTAATTTTAAATCCCTTTATTGTTAGATTGTAAATGAAAGGAAATGCTTGGGTACTAGTATGATGATTAGAAAATATGAGAGCTGTTCTTAATGCTTCACTGATAAGGCTCTTGAGGATTTTATGCTAGTAGAAGAACTTGCACCTGGGTTGGAAAAGATCTGGGAATTAGGAATCCTTAACCTGATCTTTCATTCCCCACTTTATTACATCCAGGTGTAGCTCATAGTTGACATGAAAACTGGGGCCCATAACTAAAACTAGAGCAAGAACTGATGTGAGATTCTTCTCTTTAAAAACCTGAGCTCATATTTCATATGTATACATTTAAAAGAACTACGTTTGGTTTAGGAAAGATTCGCATTAAGCCTTCCAGAAGAAATCTCTAGTGATTTAGAGAATTAAACATTTGTTAATTACTGTTTTATGGTTTTGTTTCTTTTCAGAAAGAAGACTTCAGTGAACTAGGCTTAAATATAGGACAGTTGGGTATTGATGATTCAGCACAAGTGCCTCCTGGTTAGCTAATGCTGTGCTTCAGTCATTTAAATAGAACACTAATGAGTAGAATATTGCAATTATCAAGTAATTTGTGTGTTTTTTCCATAATAAACAGTAATTATTTGTTCTGTAACTATGATTGTAGTGATTTTCTTAGTAAAATATAGCTAATAATAGACAACATTGCAAATATGAAGGGTCAGATTTGGAGAAGATTTAAAATCATCACCTTAAGTTGAAAATGTGTTAATTTCAGTGTGTTTGACCACTTCAGGACCTAGAGAACAAAATTGCCTGTCTCCAAAAATACAGAAAATATCAATAAATGTTAAGCCAGCTAACAGATATGCATATATACAAACATCTTTTAAATAAATATCTTTAAGAAAATATTACAGCAAATATCTGTATATTAATATCCAGTAGCTTAAATAGTGCATAATTTCTGTTGCTTTTCCACGTATGCATTTATTCCTGTCGAACAGGTTTTTAAATGGTCTTTCCATAGAAAAATGGGAACCACTGTATTCTCAAGTGATTTTTCTTTTTAAATGGAAATTTAACTAATTGAAAGTCTAGGTTCATGTAGCATAGTGCTGCTTTGGTATTTGTGCCCTTCAGACAATAAAAAATTCTGCAGTATTAGTTCTTAGTTTTTGAGAAAGAATATTGGTGTTGATGCAGGTTAATTTTCAGTGACATTAGCAGCAAAAGTCAGCTGAATGTAATGGTGTGTAGTAAAAATACAAAATACATTACTAGCTGGAGTATCTTTATTTTTTGTCATTCTTTTCTATTTCTTTATTTCTAGAGTTCTTTGAAAATGAACATGTACGTATTGGACAGAAAGGTATGGATCTGTTTTCATCTGTAATAAACTATGAGTAGTTAGGAATGCATTTAGTAAATACATAGAATACATTTCTATCTCAATTACATGTACCTCTTAAAATTTTAAGAATTTAGACAGACTAACACAAAGCATTGTCAGTAATAACATTGTAATTTAGGTAGAGACAGTCAGTAATACCGTTGTAATTTAGACAGAGACAGAAGAGCATTTGCAGTCTACCAGTAGCTACAAGATAAATTGCTCCACAGATACTTCATTAAAAATTAAATAGGAAGCATAGAGACATAACTTTTTGGTGATAACTTAACTTACGGCACTACTGAATTTCATTTTAAAATCAAAAGACTCTGGACTCCCTTCTGTGCACACACAGTTCTCATTAGTGTAATGGGATTGATGCCTGTGCATCAGAACAGAGTCTTTTTAATGGTTATTTGCAATTGCAGAACTTGCTAAATATTGCGATATTTAGCCACTAAAGAAAATTCATTTGTCTCTATATACTGCTTTTTCTGAAGAAGTTCCAGGGTTTTTTTTGTAAGTTAAGAAATAACCTGTGAAAGAAAGGGAAAGATAAAAGAAACAATAATTTATTAGCTGAAGTTTGCTTGTAGAAGAAACATAGAAGGAATGTTTGAAATCCATCAATGTCTGCTCTTTACTGTCTCTTGCGATTCCTGTTAAACATTATCAGCATCAAAGAAAAAAATAGAGTGGATACCACCCCAACAGTCCTCCGTCCCTTTTTTCTATTGTAGTAACAAAACAGTGACCTACCTTTCTTCTCCTTTTGTGGTGCTTTCTATCCCTCATTGTCTCTTTTCTGATCCAAGAGCAACTTATTACGGTACTGTCCATCTCTGTTCTTTTCCTGTTCTTCCAAATAAATTCCCCATCCGTACTTCCTGAGCTAGTCGTTCGAGTCCACAATGTAATTCTTACTCCTCATCTTCTGTCTGTGTAGAGCAGCCTCTATTACAGAGGTTGTCTTAGCTTTTTCTATATGAAAAGACATGGAATTTTGTAAAAATGTAAGTTAAGAGTCTTGACCATAAACTGAAATCTCAGTTCATTCAGTGGGAATCCTACTGCATGCTGTATTGGGTGTTGGTTATGACTTTGGTTGCCACTAATGTATAGACTTTGCTTTTATATTAGACGTATTGCTAAGTCTGAGGGATTTTCTTTATAGTATTTAGTAAAACCTATCTTGTATATAGCAAAACTACTTTCTAATATTTTGTGTCTCAGTAAGAAAAAATTAGGTAAACGCTGAGATGAATCAGTCTTTTCTAAAGTTTTGTGGGGAATGGAGAATTTTTTTTTTCTTTTTCCCCTCTTTGTTTAGGGAAAAAAGGATCACATACCATCTGTGTTGGAGTTCTGCAGGTTAAACGGAAAATTGGTGGACTGGTCTATTCAGTATTTAAGAAGAGAGGGAAGGAGAGAGGAATCAGTTAGATAGATTTATAATTCCAAACCTCATCCTTCTAATTCCTGTCAGGGCAGATACTGTGAATATCGAATTTACTGAAATTTAGAAAAGCAAGTTGTTTGTGAGAGACTTCAGAAAAATCGGAGGATATGGACTTGGAAACTTCTGAGTACCAATGCAACACCTATCTAATGTCTAGATAATCTCACAGAAATACCCTCTCAACTCTCTCCCTGTTCTGAAAGGCATTTCAGGTATGAGGATACAGTTAATCACGACACTTCTACCAGATTAGCTAAAGATGCATATCTTTCAAGTTTAGAGATTTAAGTAAGCAATGAGATAATCTGCTCTAAGGTATGTACAGTACTGTATTCAGGTTGATGATCTTGTGACAGAGTAGCCTAAAGCTTTTCAATGACTCATCTGAGCAAACTTGTCAACAGTAGAGTATTTGTTTTATGTCAGTCTGAAGGAAAAAAATAAAATCTGTTGAGAAAGAAATTCTTTATCCTCCAGAGTACGTATACCAGTAATGAGACAACCTGACACTACACTCTGAAATGGAAAATTCTTGCCCCAGTTATCTGTGAAGATATTCATATAGTTAACATAAAAATGGGGGAGACACAAAAAAAAAAACCAAACCAGAATGAGTGGCGATCTCCTATTGGAACTGAGATACTACTCGTAGTTAAACAGGTGTATTTTGTGGCTGTATACGGCTGCTTGTTCCACTTGATGCCAGCCAACTAACTGCAGCTAGCCTTGATGTAGTCACAGATACATACTGTGAGGATACATACTAAGTGCTGTTTTGTGACAATAGGTAGTACAGCTTATTAATACCAATTGCCTTGCTTATTAGCACTAACTGCCTTGTTTCCCAGGGAACTACTTCAAAATTGCATTGTGGAAACCAGACCTTTTAGATATTTTCCCATTAGCAAATGCTTACAGCATGGTAAACCAGTTTGTAAAGTTAAAAATTAAAGTATTTGATAATTTGCTAAACTTGGGAAATCTTAAATTACACCAATTCATTACCTCCTTTTTTTCTTACAGTTTTAGCAGAGCAAGATAGTGCTGCAGCTCAACAATATGTTCGTCAGGGATGTCCAACAGCACTCCGAGCTGATCTGTGGGCCCTCATTCTCAATATTTCTAATCAGCCAGAGGTAAGAAGCAAAGTGAGAGTAAAATATGAAAGCTAGGTTGAAAATACAAAAGTGCAAGCACGTATCTTCTAGTGAACTTTTTCCAAAATAGAAATGCTCTACTGAGTTGTCACAGAAACTGATAAACATTTTATGAGAAATATACACATGCATGTCAAAAAACTCCATGCTGTAGTAAAGTCTTTTAGGCTCTTCCCTATTTTTTTTTTTTTGACAGCTATACGAGCAAAATAACATAGAACAAATTATTCAATTGTTCTGGTTAGCTCCTGAGGTTTTCCTACATGGTGCTGACTTTTTCAGAAGGAGACAACAAAAAAAGTCCTGGAAATAAGACTGAACCTCTCTTATCTTTGCGCTCTCTCTCCCTCTATATATATATATAAAAGATAGGCTATTTGAACCTCATATGCATGCACATATCTTATAAATTGCTTTATATATTATTGACTATACTCTACATGTGTACAATCAAAAAGACATAAAGAGGAACTAGTAAGATGTGGATTGTTTTCATACTCCCTTGTACAGGAGCAGTTTTTCATAGTACCTTCTATTTGATGCAAGTCCTCAACAATTAAATCTTTTGCAGTATCCGAAGCCTAATATATCTTAAAAAGATAAATCCCTGTTTAAATCTTTGCAGAATTGTGAGTACTTTGATGCAAAACTTTTATTGAAAAAAAAAAAATCATGCATACATGTAAATTTGCTCATAAATGTAATAATTTTACAGTATCTTATGTCCTTTGAGGATGTAGCCATTTTCTTGTAATACTGGGACGTTTATTGGTAACTACATAGTCCAATCATAAGATCTTGCCCTTAAAAGCAAATATAAATCTTGTTCATTGACACCTTGCCTAAGGAATTGAAGTTATTTGATCTGATATTAGAATTACTTAGTTTATTTCTTTTTGAAAAAATAAAATAGGCTTTTGTGTCTCATAAATAACAGATTTAATTTTCTGTAGAAGAAAGAGCTGTTGAAATAATAATGAAATTTTTTCCATCTTACTTAAGATTCTTAACACTAGATTTAAGTTATTTAAAATTACAAGGAATATATATTATATATATAATATTATATAGGAATATAATAATATATATATAATTATATGTATAATATTATATAGGAATATTAGAGGTGTGAAAATAATGTTGTTTGTTACATTGCATCTGTTAATATTCTTTTAAATGCTGCATGCTCTAAGAGCATTTTTCTCTTAATGTGGAAAATGAAATAATTGAATAAATGCTGTTTTTATTATTGAAAGTCACGATAATAATCAGAAATATTTCATTTTATGTTCATGTAAAGCACAAGTTGTTGCCGAAATAGATTTATTAAAATCTCTTTCCTGAAATTCACATGGACAATTTTCAACAGTTACCTTTTTTAAAGAGGAGCAGCTGTGTCTGCCTATTAGTATATTTTTCAGCCACACTGTTAGGTCCTGTAAAAGTTAACTCTACTTTATAGTTGTTTTTAATATGTGCTTATACTGTGCACAAAATGTGAATATTTTAGATGTTAGTCTAAAGGTTAGTCTCTGCTGTGAGTTTATTAACTCAACTTACTGTTGAGTAATGAGAGAAGAGTACATCAGCTGTTTGATCACAAGTGCTCATGTATGTGCCTTTACTGTGTAATAAATGGTAGTTCGGCTCCAACTTATTGCAAGGATGCATATGGACCCTTAGGTCAGAGCAGCTAATACATTCTTGTTGACATAATATTTTACCTTGAGATAACTTTCTATTCAATTAGCAAATGATACTTGTCAACTATAGATGAAGAAGCAAAATAAACTATATATGCATACAGTATTCTGAGTTTCAGTGCAGTAGACATTCTACAGGGTCCAGAGCCTTGAAACTGAACTGAGTAGACTGTGCAGGGAATTATTGGTGAGACAGTATTTTGTGATGATGCTGAATGACACCAAGTTGGATGGAAGTGTTGATGTGCTTGAGGGTAGGATGGCTCTACAGAGGGATCAATGGGCTGAGGCCAATTCTATCAGGTCCAACAAGGCCAAGTCCCGAGTCCTGCACTTAGGTCACAAGAACTCCATGCAACACTGCAGGCTTGGGCCCAGCAGAGAAGGACCTGGGGGTGTTGGTCAACAGGTGGCTGAATATGAGCCAACAGTGTGCTCAGGTGGCCAAGAAGGCCAACAGCATCCTGGCTTGTATCATGAATAGTGTGGCCAGCAGGACTGGGGAAGTGATTGTTCCCCTGTACTCAGCACTGGTGAGGCCCCACCTCGAGTACTGTGTTTATTTTTGGGCCCCTCACTACAAGAAAGACATTGAGGTGCTGGAACATGTCCAGAGAGGGGCAACAAAGCTGGTGAGGGGTCTAGAGCACAAGTCCTACGAGAAGCAGCTGAGGGAACCAGGGTTGTTAAGCCTGGAGAAAAAGAGGCTGAGGGGAGAGCTTATTGCTCTCTACAACTGCCTGAAAGGAGGTTGTAGAGAGGTGAGGGTTGATCTCTTCTCCCACGTAACAAGTGATAGGACAAGAGGAAACAGCCTCAAATTGTGCCTGGGTAGGTTTAGATTGGATATTAGGAAAAATTTCTTCACAGAAAGGGTTGTCAAGCATTGCAACGGGCTGCCCTGGAGGTATTTAAAAGACGTGTAGACATGGTGCTTAGGGACATGGTTTAATGGTGGACTTGGTAGTGCTAGGTTAACAGTTGGACTTGATGATCTTAAAGGTCTTTCCCTCTATAAACAATCCTATGAAAGAACTCTAGAAAAATGAGGATAAGTGGCTGGAAAATGGTAATGATAACAAAAAGTGGTGAGTAAGGATGGATGAAGTGATGCAGTCTGCAAATTTGTCACTTTGAGACTGTTGAAATAAAGGATTGCAAAACAGTAAAATACAAAATCCAGCCTCCTTCCCTGCAAAGAACAGAAATTTTGAAGTCTGTGGACAAGATGGGGTATGTTGGGAAAATCATCTAAGTTGGTGATGTAAGTGCATATGAATGTTTTTCTATGATGCCAAACTGAAACTGTACCTTCTACTGTAACAGCTATCAGAGTCTTTTATCTTACTTTTCAAGATTATTTTTGCATAGCTTAGTATAGGATTTGTTATCCTGGGCTCTAAGTTACAGTTGGTTTATGGACTTTGAGTACTAAAAAAATAAATGCACTAAAAGTGTAGGTTTTCTGACTGAGAACTAGCAGACTGCTCACGGATCAGGTAGGGTTAGCACATGGGTTACTATAGCTATGTTGTAAGCTGGATGACCAGAATTCATTTTAAGCGTTGTATTTACTAGCATGTCACAGAAATAAGGCTGTAACTACTGCCAGAATGCTAACACGTTGAGATATTCTTGCATATGCTAAATACACTGCTTTATTTTTTGTAAAATATAGCAAAGCAGTTTTCATATACATGTAGCTGTTTTATGATCTGTTGTATTTCATGTAGACTTTATTGATTTATCTAACACTTTTCTGTATTGTTTCTCTGCTGGAGTTGAATTGTGTGGTTGCAGAGATTTCTTGCTGTAATATTTCTGATTTGCAGTTTAGACTCTATTATGTTTATAGCTATATGAATCTATAAGGACCGTGAATTTCCTTTCTTTAATCTAAAAAATTATGCGGATTTGGTATGGGCAGCATTGTGTGTTTTAGCATCCAATATTGTTGTTTGGCAAATTTTATTCAGTAAAGCTCAGCCTTACAAAGCTAATATACAGCCAAGCAAGAGATGATACTAACAATCTAGCATCATAATAGGAAAAATGATAACCTGTAAGCTCTATATGCAGGATTATTTAGAAATGTGTAAGCACATTGCCTGGCAATGAATTGTTTATTAGTTTTGATTTGTAATGGTACATTTTAGAGAAACTGTGTTAAAAGAGCATTTTTAAGGTTGCAGAGTCAAACATTTAAAGCTGAACAGTGTCACAGTTAATATTGTCTGTGCAAACGGTCCAGTTTGCTGTATATTTATATATATATTATAGTATGATCTTGAATCATACAATCACAGCTTTTTCCTGTGGGATGTCTGCCAAATTGATTGCACAAAATACGTGGCACACACTTACTGTTTAACGGGGTTTTTTTCCCCTTCTGTTCAGTGTGTTACCCTATTGTTTATTCACTGCATGCTGTTCAGGCAGTGCTTAGAAAACAAAGTTGTTCATTATCTCATAGGCTTTTTTTTTTCCCTCTAATTTTTTTGAGTTAATGGGTTGAAAATAAATCTTAATTCTGAAAATTCCAGTATGCAGAAATTCATAATGCTTTGCTACAGCTTTTACTGAATTTAATTTCCTAGGTTTAAAAAATTAATAAGTAAGTGAGGTGGTAAGTTCATAATGGAACATTACGTAACTGTATGCCTTATCAGAAGGGTTTTTTAGATTAGGATCGGTATCCTAAGGTACCCATTATACCGTTCAAATATCAGAGAAGCCAGTACCAGTAATGGACTGTCATCATCTTTGACTGGAGAAAGACGTACATTGCAAGTAGATTTGGTATCTGGTAAAAGGAGAATAAGCTTTGGATCCTCTTCAAGGATTTGCCAGTAGGGACTTTCTTTAATTCTTTTTGCCATTGTCTATGTAATCTGATTAGCTTTTTTGTTTTGTACTTGTTTCTGGCACTTCTGTGCTAGAATCTACAGCTCACCTAATTAATGCTGGTTGCCATTCTTTAGGCTTCATCCAGTTCTCACAAATCTTAACATCTCCTTTCTAGGCTCCCCAGCATCAGTCTTTCTTCATATTCCTGGTTCTGTGCTTCACTCACCCATTTCTTGTATTAGATTTGAGAGGCAAGTATAGAGAGTGCAATCACATGGTGAGGATAACCGAAAAATGAATCATGAGCTGGCTACAGTTCAGCAGTGAGAGTGCAGCTCCGGTGCCAGGGATTTCATGACAGTGCACAGGTGGACTGTGCCTGCACAGAGGCTGCTGAGTAATCCAAACCTTAATTTCGAAGACAGTGAATCACCAGGTTCTGCTTAGACTAGCTTTGGTGGGTACTGCTGAAAGATACTGTTCCTTTTTGCCTCTGAGCTACTTTCAAAGCTCCCTTTTCCTTATGCTGTCAAGTGGATGCAGTATGAGTTTTTTAGGTGGAAATTTTGGTATGTGGCTTTGTAAGGTCAAGATGACTGGGCACTACAATCCTGAAATGTACTTTGTTTCAATTTGGAAAGATCAGTATGTTTGGAGGTGTAGTAGGAAAAAAAAAAAAAAAAGTATATATAATTTTGAGAAAAGCTACAGTCTATATAAAAAGGAAACATTTTACAAATCAAATTTACGTTAAGATTTGGCTTGACAGAGAAGAAAGGTTGAATCAGATGAAAATGGTAAGATTTTGATTTTATACTTGAAAACATTTTAGGCTAACGAATATACCACATTTTTGGACACTCCTGAGACTTGGTAGTAGTCAGTTGTCTCATCTGGAGGAAGAAAAGCAGCCAATAAAATAGTAAAATGGGACCTGAATCTTTATTGAAGCCTGACTGAAGCTCTTAAAAACATTCCTCACTGTGTGAGAAAAACTGATCACTAAGCAAGAGAGTCATGTGGCTTGAAAGTAAATTGTGACCAATCTTGTTTATGATTCAGATATAAGGAATAAATGTATTATTACAGCATGAATCACAAGCCTCTTGTCTTACTAAGAGGCATGGGCAAGATCCTCGTGTAGTCAAGTTGCGACTGAAAAACTGTTGTGATTCCCAAGCCCAGACTTCATTTTGCATCACAACAATCACAATTTAAGAGAAAATGAATGCCAAGTAATGAGTTAAAATCTGTATTCCTAGAATAGTTATGATTGGTTTTGCCTTGCAAGTCCCTTTTTAATAATTTCTGATTTTTTTCCCAAACTTTTTCTCATGAGTTCTAGTTCAGGTGTACAGCTTGTCCTTCTGGTCTTTTTACTAAATTATTGAACTGTTAAACTATTTAAGTATTGTTTTATTCTGGTAATATTTGACCCTTTTCATTTAAAATCATATTGAAGAAACTATTCCACTGAATTATAAAGAACGTGCATTCAGTTTCTGCGAGTTGCTGAAGAATCTGAGCCCAGTTGTTCTCTCTTATAAGACAGCGCCCTAAACATCAGGTTGCTTATTCTTGCCAAATTTTTAATTGATTGAAATAATTTACCCCAATTGAAACAAATTAAGGACAAGTATTGGGAAGGTTATATATCATTTATGAATATGGTTTTTTTGTGCGGAAGTCTGTTATTAATACATTCAGTAAAGTCATTCCTTGCATACCAAATAACTAAGTCTATTCTAAGTGTGAATAAATCAGCAGCAATTAAACTTAATACCAAGTTATTCTGACTGTTAAGTTGGATGGACCATGTACTTAAGTGATTACTTTTTAATTGTGGTTTTACAATAATTTTAATAATAACAGGAGAATCTGTGGACTCTTGTAAGCAAATGTAAAACATAATTGAACTGCTTTCTAATTCAGGAAGGAGAAGGTTAGCACAAAACACTGGGCTAGTGATAGTGTTAACTTGTGGTTTGGAGCCACTGTGTGACCTCATGTGAAAGTATTTTAAGAAGAAGAAGAAAACTTGTTTCTGCATATAAATTTAAAGTGTTCTCTATATGTGTGTAGCACAAGATTACTCTCCTGTTTAATACCATTTTCATCTCCCACTTCCAAACAGCCTTTAGCAATTGTTCAAGGCAGTTCTAGAGAACTTAAAACGAGGAAATGATAACAGGAAACCACGAGGTTATTAGAATCTCTTTCTGAAGTTGCAATAGATTAGTACTTGCATTATCTAGTACCCTTATAGCCATGAGTTTCATTGTACCATTTCTTATGCAGGAGTGCTTGCATGTACAACAGAAAGAATTAATCATGCAGTGTGCTTAGCATGAAAAAGAAGTTTTGGGGTTTTTTTGTTTTGTTTTGTTTTTTATTAGCTCCTTCTGTTCTAATATATAGTCATTTGAAATGGCAAAAACCAACTTCAGATATTATTCACTTGGCAGTGTTACACTTAATTAGACTACAATATTGATGCTTTAAAATTGTGACTTGAATATTAGAGTAGTTCTCTGTAGCTTTTAAGAACACAATGCTACATTGATACTGCAAATAATTTCCATTTAGTAAATATTTATGTTTGATCCTTCCTAAAGAAATAGTGTAGTATTTATACCTCCCCTCTTCATTTCTCAGAAAGAAAAATGTAAATATTTTCCCTGTGGTAGTTATCAGTATTCAATAAATACAGCTTTTGTCCACATTGCAACTTAACAGTTTAATAATATATTAATTCTAATAGTTTCTAAGTGTATACTCTTCACCGCTTCTCAGTTTTGGATTAATACAAAGAACAGTACAATGTTCCCTAGCCTTCTCTTATTTATTTTTTTTTCCATTCTCTCCCTCTCAAGATTTCATCTTACTTCCTATTTGTTCTTTAAATTTTTACTCCAGACTTAGGCTTTTTGCAAAGAAATCAGCATTAAATATTATGTAAAGCTTGTATGTGTGTGGTGTCCATAGAGACACATTGAAATCAAAATAGTTTTTTGAAGTGGGAAGGAACTTTGGGACTGCTGATTTAGTTTATGAATTATTCCAAATCCATCTGAAACTGTGTTATTCAATTGTAGGCATAATGGCAGAGGAGGGTTTAGGGGTTTAGAAATTACATGATGATAGTGCAATATGTAGTTATTTTATTCCTTTGCAAGCTCTTTCTAAGAAGAACGCGATAGAATAAGCAAAAGCAGAGAAGTGTTTGTTCTCATTGTTCCCCATCGTTTCACCCTTGTGTATGTTCTGTAGACATTCAGGAAGTAACTGGTGTTTTAAAACAGGTGTGAGTTCTTTGTATTCTTCACAAGATTTTTTTTTATATATTTATCATTTCATCTTTTCACAAATTCAAACTATTTAGAGATTCCTATTAGATTAACATCAAGTATATTCGAGGCTTTTTACACTGTCTGCCATACCATCCTCATAGTTAAGCTTAGGAAGTGTGGGTTAGATGAGTGGACAGTGAGGTGGATTGAGAACTGGCTGAATGGCAGAGCTCAGAGGGTTGTGATCAGCCGTGCAGAGTCCATGTGGAGGCCCGTAACTAGCGGTGTTCCCCAGAGGTCAGTACTGGGTCCAGTCTCACTCAACATACTCATCAATGAACTGGATGAGGGGACAGAGTGTACCCTCAGCAAGTTTGCTCATGACACAAAACTGGGAGGAGTGGCTGACACACCAGAAGGCTGTGCTGCTGTACAGCGAGACCTGGACAGGCTGGAGAGTTGGGCGGAGAGGAACCTAATGAAGTTCAACAAGGGCAAGTGTAGGGCCCTGCACCTAGGGAGGAATACCCCCATGCACCAGTGCAGGTTAGGGATTGATGTGCTGCAAAGTAGGTCTGCAGAGAAGGACCTGGGAGTCCTGGTGGAGAACAGGATGACCGTGAGCCAGCAATGTGCCTTTGTGGCCAAGAAGGCCAATGGTACCCTGGCATGCATCAGAAAGAGTATGACCAGCAGGTTGAGGGAGGTTATCCTCCCCCTCTACTCTGCCCTGGTGAGGCCGCATCTGGAGTCTTGTGTCCAGTTCTGCGTTCCCCTGTTCAAGAAAGATGGAACTACTGGAGAAAGTCAGCGGAGGGCTACAAAGATGATCAAGGGACTGGAGCACATCTCTTATGAGAAAGGCTGAGAGACCTGGGTCTGCTTAGCCTGGAGAAAAGAAGTCTGAGAGGGGATCTCATCAATGCTTAAAGGGTGGGTGTCACGAGGATGAGGCCAGACTCTTCTTAGTGATGCCCAGCGACAGGACAGGGGCCAATGGGAACAAACTGGAACACAGGAAAATCCATCTCAACGTGAGAAAAAACTTCTTTGCTTTGAGGGTGACAGAGCAGTGGAACAGGCTGCCCAGGGAGGTTGTGGAGCCTTCGACTCTGGAGATACTCAAAACCTGCCTGGATGCATTCCTGTCCAACTTGCTCGAGGTGAACCTGCTTTAGTGGGGGGTGGTGGGACTAGATGATCTCCGAAGGTCCCTTCCAACCCCGACCATTCTGAGATTCTGTCATTTGCAGCTACTCACTAATGCTAGAAGATATGACAGAACCTATTGGTGGAGAGGTGCATGAAAATAGAGGGTAACAAAGAAAAAAAGCATAATTATTTGAGCACTGAAAAGGTTTTAGGTGTAGAGAGACCCAACAGTTGGCAGATACAGATCTTTGGTTTGAACTAGTTCCTTCATTCTCATTTTATTAGTTATCTAAAGGGGAGCTCGTTTTATAATCTCTCATATCTGCCTCATTTCTTAGGGGTTAAACTACAATAAACCATGATAGAATGCTTCATAAATTATGCAGTGGGGTTTTCAGCTGAATATATGCTTATAATTTGGTTTTTTAAATTGTTAAAAATTGGGTCTGTTATTTCAAATATTAAAGTTGTATCTCAGAGTGATGATGATAATATTTTTAATTTTAGGATATCTTGTATTATGAACAGCTTAAGTCAAATGTGATTCAGCATGACCTTTTAGTGGACAGCCTGATTTACAAAGTAAGTCATTCACTAAAAAGTGATCAAATGATTTATATACTCATCACACCAGTATCTTGGGTTTTTTAACAAAGAAAATGTTAGATAGTTTGATTTTAAGGAGTGTAAGAATAATTAGTGTGAATTTATTATTGTAAACTCTGTCCTTGTGCCTGTTTTGGCTCTTGTGTAAGACATTTGTTTGAATTGAGCCATTAAGTCATAAAGAAACCATAACTTCATTTGAAGGAATAACTGGTTTTGCCAGCAAGATAGCACTGGGGTCTGGCTGCTTCTGTTTCAAGTTTCAGTTCTGAGTACTTTAATCATCAAGTTAATACAGTATTTTTTAATTTTAAAATATGGAGTATGTATTAACTACAGCTCTTTCATGACTCAGTGGTGAAATAATGTCTTCTACCAGTGTTAAGTTTAGCTTCTATGGAATTCTGAAAAGATGCCTTTTGGCTTCAAACTGCTATATTTTTTGATGACAGGATGTAAAGCTGACAGCGAGCAACGATGACTACTATTTTGTATTTGAGGATTATTTATATCAGGTACGTAACTATTTTTTCTTAGAAAAGCTAGAAAGTATACTCCTGTGGGATTATGTCATCTTTGGAGTAAGGATTGCCTTTGTGTTTCATGTGTAGGCAGAGTACAGTGGAACCCTACACAGATGCATCCGTTTGCTGCATTACATATACTTTCCCTTCTGAATAACAACGTTGTACACTTAAACAGGTTAAGCAGGACAGGCTTCTAAAACTCCTACTCTGAAGGACCCTACACAATGTCTTTCCAATGCAGCAAGTCAGAAAATACAAAGTCAGCCTTATGCTTCTCCTTTCCAGCCTTGCAGTAATAAAATTATTGACAGCTGTGGCACACAGAGAAATTAAGACTTGAGAAGTATATTCAGGGTTCTAGTTTAAAAAAAAATAGTACTGCTTTACAGTGACCTGCTGCAATAAGCATAAGAGATATTGTATTATCATATTTTTAAATTGAAGACATCGACTCTGAATAAGGTAGTGACATTTATAGCTACTATTGGGATTGCTCCCATTCCAAAGCTGCTTCTAGCAACGGGGAACCCATCTAATATATAAAGAATTATCTTTGTTGCTGCCTGTCAAATGCCCTTAAATAGAAGGAGATTACATTTATGAATTTCCTAATGTGTAGTTGATTGCAGTGTCAACATAAATGTCATGCAGCAAACTTACCATTTCCACAGTGCTTTCGATTTCATTAGTCACATCTGTTAGGTTAGACTTGCTTAATTTTTTGTTTTAGAGCTATGTGAAACTAAATGATTTCTTCTTTGATGGCAATATGTAAAACTGCTGGTGATTTAACTAACCAAGAAACTATCCTTAATGCTGCGTAGTCTATATAGATATAAAAATACGTGTTGCTGTTTAAGCATACTGTTCACTCATGTCTACATATAATATTTTAGCATAATAAGCATTTAAACATTAATACTTAAAATTATAACCTCTTGAAATTATAACCCTTTTTACTTAAAAATAGTTACAATATTGAGATCTGTGTCTGAATTTCTGAATTAAAATTTGAAAAGTGATGACATAATGACAACTGAAACATTGATATCTATTCACTAAAATATTGACATGTAGTTTTTCTTGATTTAAGGGTCAAAGATGATCTTTATTATTGTAACAATATCTCTTCATCATGGAATCTGAAAATCTTATTCTTATTTCTGCTTCATTCATTATATAGATTACCAAGGCATATTAATTAATCATTAACAGTTCCTGTGGACACAGGATTATAATCTATGGAGTATGTACTAGTATACAGTATAGTCTTTTGGTTTAAGACCATCAGAAATAGATTTTTTTCATCATTCTCAATATATAGCACAGTTTGATATTTTAATTTTTTATATATCTCTAGTAAGTAAAAGAATGATTACAGAATGAAAATCATTAAAAGTACTAAGCTATCCTCAGTAACTTGAAGGAGTCACCAAAAATCTTTGAAAAATTAAGTGGCCAGTTTTACTGCTTTGAGGCAAAGAATATCTTAGACTTCTAATTACCAGTTGCTCTAGTTTTGTTTGGTACTTTGTGGTATTCTTCAGACACTTTTCTAGAAGAAAGTTATCCATTTTCCTTGATAAATTTCTCTTCCAGCCTAATTTGCAAATGCATTTCTGCCAAATGATTTTGTTCTGTGGCCCTTGGAAAAATTCTGCAGTATGAGTCACTCTGATATGGAATATTATTTATTGATTTCATATGGTAACTGGAATTAAATACTGTCAAAATAAAATAGGTAATGTAAATGTTAGTTTAAACCAGGTAAATTATTTCTGTTTGCACTGGTTTTGTGGGTTTTTTCATGATGAGTTACTGCCTCTAGAGTTTTCCAAATCATTGAGCAGAGTGTGGCATTTGTCTGTGTATTACTTAACAGATAAAGCATCCATCAAAACCAGAAAACTTGGGCGTAAAATAACAATGAGAATATTTGGTTGGCTTATTGGTACCTCTTTAGTAGCATGCAATCCTTTTTGGGAAGAACACTGTGAAATGATGTAGTTTATTTCCTTTAATATCTTTGCTTTCTTTCTCCTACAGTTTATGAGGTTTTATTACCCCTTTATAACTATTGAAATAGCATACAGTTGCTTTTAATATAGTAATTTCTTTTTGATAAAAGCTTTGGCTTTGTTTTTTTTCTTTTTCTCAGTCCGTTGAATTCAGTGATTCTCTTTTCAGTTGTGATTATAAATATCCAATATTTTGCCAAACATTGGAAAACCCTTAAAAAGGGGTTTGTGCCATTGTTTTCTTTATCATTATCATTTTTGTGAATGAGAAAAATTATATATGAATTAATAATTTTTTTAATTCATTCTTTCTGGCCAGAAGTTCAATTTGAATACTTTAGTCTTACATCCTGGATAATGAATACATGCAAAGAACCTCAACAGCAGTTTTTAGGTATAATCATAACTTATGTTTGAGCTAGAGTCTATCTCTTACAAAGATGCGTAGTAAAGATGCATAGTCTCAATTTAAAGACTTCCAGATACTGGTACTGGAAACTGTATTCCTAAAAAAGGGGACCTCAAATTAAGGTTACATTCTTTCCCTTATGAGAGAACATAATTTATGTCCTTTTTAGATTAGGTTCTTTTTCTCTCACCTCAGTTAACATATACAGAGAATTACGTTTGCCTGTGTATTGTTATTGTCAGCTGTATTTTGGCAGCTATGAAAATGATTGTGTATTACACAAAAATAATATTTAGCTTAAACTGTTTGAGATAAAGAAACTATTTTCTAAAAGATGTTTGTATTTGAGAAATAGTTTTGAGGTTCAAAAGAGGAAAAAGTCTCAAAATATGACCTGGTTTCCATAAAAATAAAAAAAAGCAATGATGTTCAGATGTCACAGTGTTTTGGTTTTGCATGTTCCCCTTTGACAAATGCTAATATTGCTGCTATCTGGAAAATGTTTGCAATAAGTAGTTGAAGGAAAAATCCATTCATTTTTATTCACAATAAATTATGTAGTGAAACACCATCTAAAACATTTCCACCTTTTACACCTTGGCTACAGTTACAACAAACAAACAAACTCCTACAACCTGCAAGAGCAGAGAGGCTTTAAGGTATGCAAAAAAAGTAAACAGCAAGTTGAAATCTGTCTTACTTCTGCCCTCTTGTGTACATTCTTGATAGTGCAATCTTTCATTGCAAGAAAACATCAAAATTTTAATGTATGATACTAATTATTACTTTTTTTTACAGCTTCATGTAGGATCAGATTATTTCTTGTTATTTTTTTTCAATGAATACTTTTACTATTCAATTTTATACTCAATCGCTGTGAATACTGGATTTTTCATTTATGTAAACAAAACAAAAATACAAATATATTTTACAAAATACAATGTGCATTTCATACCTTACGGATATGAGGTGAACTTTATAGTCTGTGCTTTTTGAAAGAACTGCATATCACGCAAGCATTCTGTAAACCTCCTGGAAATGAAAGCCAATGTAAGGATCAGTCTTTTAGAACCACACACATGCAAAAATGTAAATTTTTTGTTTGCTTATTCACTTACTAGGACTTCCCCAGGCCATAGTAACTGAATAGAAAGATAATCTAATAGACATCAAAGCAGCCAGTTGTGTGCACAGTCACTAATGATGTGACAGAAGGGGATAAACCCGTGCTGAGAGGCAAAAGGGAGGGTTGGAGAATGTGGATATTATACTGACAACAAATAAATGTGAAGGTAAATTCATAGCAGATTCAAAGCGAGCCTGGCAATTTGAACAGGAAAGTAAATTAAGTTGGTCAAGAGCTTTCAACCTTATTAGCTCTCATCAATAGCATCTAATAGGTGCTAATTAAGGCAGGTCCTTAAATCTGTTTGACATTGCTTTGTTGATCCAGTAAGTCAGCTGATTTTTATATGCTGTCTTTTCTACAGGTATTACTCTGTTTTTCCCGAGATACATCTGTACTGGAGCACTTTACTTACAGCAGTGCCACCCCACCCAAATCATACATACGAGGTAAAAGGAGTTGTTTTACAAAAGGTTGTATAGATTTTTGTTGACTGCTGCAGTAATACAGTATGTGAATTTGCTTTGTGTTTGTTACACCTAGTGGACTACATTTAAAAGGATGTTAATAAAAACTTCATGTATCCAGTTGACATCTGCACAGATTCTGACAGTCTAGAAGCTGATCACATGAAGGCCAGATTGAAATGTTGTTCTTTTAGTGCAGTTTTCTCTGTATAATTCTCCAGTGTTTTACCAAAATAAATTGAACCCACAACTATGACAATATGGTAAAATCTTGACAAGATCTATCTTCATCAGAGCTAGACATTTAAATACACAATGTTGTCCTCTGTAATTTCAATAAATATAGCAACTGGAAGTGGTGGTAGGATGTTATATTCGCAAAGCAGTGAATTTTACAGATATTTGTAGACAGGATCAGAACACGTTGCTGAAGAATTGCGGGCTCTGTTCAAAGGTCTGGGAGAGTAGAGCTCTACCAAGCAGACTTACATTGATTTTCTTCAAAGCATGGCATCTTCCAGAGTGTTAGCTTACTTTTGGATGTTCTTTGGCTTCAGTTCTCATATGAGTCTTAACAATCTTAAATTTGTTGGTTCGGTCCACTTGTCTTCTCTGCCAACTTCTAATGCCATACGTCTGGACGCTGTTTCTTTGCTTCTTAGATCCTCACCTGCCTTGGCTTTACCCAGAAGTTCCTAATTTTGTCTTCCTTCTTGAATCATTCATTCATCCAATAAGGTTTTTTTCCATATACCTTTGCTTTCTCTGTTCCCATTTTCTTCCTTGGTCCCTCGTGTCAGTGTATTAGCCAAATATGATCCCCATATCAAGTACTTTTTTTTTAACAGGACCTCTGCTGACAGTTTTCCTCTTGCTGCTTCTTGTCACTAGAGGCAATGTTTCTTTTCTAATGTTTTTTTCTTCCTCCTTTATTGCTTTGTAGGTCTTTTCTCTCTCTTTAACTTAATTAGGGAGTTTTCTTTACCTGCTTCTTGAACCAAGAAAAGGGCTCACCTGAGAGCAGAACAGCAGTGGGATCCCAGGTCTTGCGTCAGGCACAGAGCCACGGCAGCCCAGAAACACAGCTATGGGGAACATCCTACTTATTCCTAGACAAATCCGGGGAATGAAGTTGCTGAAATCTAAATCTCTGCTAAACTTGTGCAGTGTAAATCCGAAAGGCTTGTAGGTCCTATTTTTGGCTAATTTTCCAAGAGATGTGCTTTACGCTAAAAATACTCTCCTTCCAAATTACAAGTCTGGCCTACACAGCAAACAAACTGTTGAAAGGAAAAGTGAAAAATATGTTTTAGTTTAGTGAACAACTGATTTCTGCAATTGGAAAATACTGGATTTTATTTTCATGGGGTGGTAGGCAAGAGCTTTGCAGTATAATTTTGAATTTAATTCAGTTGATTCATGCTACAGGAAAATAAGTCCAGATTCCATTGAGCCTGACAAAAGTTCCCTGTGCTAAATTCTTCTGTGTGGAGTGAACAAAATACACAGAGATCTAAAGCATCTCTGAATATTCTATAAATTTTCATATAAGTAATTACATTTTCTAGTTGAATTTTGTCATTTTAAAACTAAAATAATTACAGTTTTTAATTAATTGTGATTATGACTAAAAACATTTTTATGTTTTTTCTAAATAAATTTAAATAAGACATTTTTTCTAAATAAATTGTAGATTTTAAATTATTAGGTTCTGTAGTTAAAATACAGCTCCCTGCAAAATTAACATGTTATATTAGTTAAGTTATTCTGTACTATCAGTGATTGTCTTGACTTAATTAATCTTTTGTATCCCACAGATTACTTAAACATTTTTTGTTATATCAAAGCTATACCATTTGCTTTCCTCTCTGTTGCAGGCTTAATGAAGCCTTGAATACTTTTTATCTGTTCTTATATGTTTTTAGATGCCTTTCCTGTCCCTAGGTCAGTCTGCCACAGCATGTCAGACTTATCCCCTTAACCTTATCCTGTCATAGAGCTTCACTGTCTTCAAGGTCTGCAGCAAACACCTTTAGAGCTCCTAAGACACACCCAAAGAAAATCTGTATGGGACAGCATTGCTGAAATCTTCCTCCTCTTTTTTGTTGTCATCCTCCCTTATTGGTGCTGCATTTTAGTTTTATATCTGACACCGTACCTGTCCTATTGCATTGCTTGCTTGTTTTACACAATATCAAATGGTCAATAACATAATTAGTTATGATTTTTATAGTTGTAACTTAGAATCTACCTTTTTAATGTAGATCTTGAGACCTTTTAACAGGTTAATCACATTTTAATTGTTTGATGATTCACAGGAAAACTGGGAATGGAAGAGTATGCTGTTTTCTATCCTCCAAATGGTAAGAATTAGACTATTGCCTCCTCTAGTGGTAGATTGGAAAGATACAGGATTTTTTTCTCAAATACATAACTTCTTTTTCTAGTACAAATTTTGTTTTGCTGTTATTCTGCGAAATTCATTAATTTAAAGGAGTAAGCTGGACTGAAGCTACTCCAAAACCACATTCTGCCTGGTGTTAGTAGTCACATACAGGGTTTGCCTATGTGTGAGGGAAGGAGAAGGAAAACAACTTCTGGTGCAGCAGCTCATATTCCAGTCTTGTATCACCTCTGAGAGGATCTGAATGATACATGCTGAAACTGTCTGACCCCCAGCTTTTCAGTACTCAACAAACCACACCTTAAAGTCTTTTCCTTTCAAAATCTGTGTTCATTTTAAAAATTCAGACATAATTAATCTGTATGGTTTTAAGTTAGTATCATTGCTGTTGTTGTTACTTCAGTTACTAAAATTCTTTTTTTCAGCTCTTATTTTGACCGTTTCAATCCCTGTCTATTGAATTCTTTCCCTGTTTTTGCGCTGCATTTGTATTCTAAGTCCAAACTCTTTGCTCTTGCTTTCAAGGCTTTACATCACTGTCTCTGGCCTTGTCTTTCATGTCTTCTCTGTTCCAGTGGAGTCAGTCGTAGCACATACTTTTGTTCCCCCTTCCATTTTTGCCTCTACAATTCTTTGCAGCTTTGTAGCCATGGAGCATTGTCCCTATGACCTTTTGCCAAAGCAGCTCCCTCTTACCGGTCCTATACGAAAATTAATGAATGGGAGCTAAGATCGGCTGGAAAGGAAAACTGTCATGATACAACTGCCAAGTCCTCTAAATGTTTTATCTGAGCACTACATGAATTACTAGAGGTCCTGGCCTCCTTTTTTCCTGCTCCCACCTTGTCAGTGCGTGCGATTTATGGGTTGTCATTTATCTGAAATTAGGTTCTGATTTCAGCAAAGCTTATATGTAATAACTTAATGGAAATGGAGCTTTACTTGGCTTTCTAGGAACTATAGCATGTGTTTAAGCACGTAGTTGGTTGTACTGAAGTAAGTGATACAATTCCTGTATTTAAATATTTACAAGATTGAGATCTGAGAAATATTTTATTCATGGATAAAAATAAATACAAAAAGACAAAAAAAGAAATATTTTATTTTGTAGGTGTAATTCCTTTTCACGGCTTTTCTATGTATGGTAAGTATGACTCTTACAAACTCTTAAAACCTCAGGATTGCTTTTTTATCATATTGAAGTTTAAAGCTGTATGTACTTTTCTGCAACTTTTAAACTTGTGTGTATTCTGTTTCTTTGTATATGAAGACTGTATATAATTTTAAAAATTCCAGGCTGGTTCTATTTACTTATATTATAGGTCGCTACCGTGTGAGAGTTCCTTCTTTGAGAGCTAATAGCTGAGATATACATCTTGATGTATATGAATAGAGGGATAAAGTTTGTTGACAGAGTGCTCTTTTCTTGTGTTCCAGTTCTGGGTAGACCAAGTTACGTGTGAAAAAGAGTTCTTAAAAACATGAATTATGTGAAAGGCCTGTTGTTGTATCCATTTGCCTACAGCAGGTGTTAAAGAAGCATTAAATAATAGAATGGTTGATACTTTACTACACAGAGGAAAGCTCAAATGTCAACAAGATTTCTAGGAAAAGAGCAGAAAAATCTCAAGTCTCAGACGTAACAAGGCAGCTAGTGCAGAGACTCCCAACAACGTGAGACTATTTGTTACACCTTTCCAGTTTTTTTCCTTTGATTTATCAAAGGTGTTTGTGGCATCACAGCATAAGCAGATTTTAAGATTATACTTAAAATTATGTGTTTTGCTAATAATAAAGATTAATGATCACACGATCATTAAAATCAGGCGATTTAAATGTGAAATGCAAATTTGAACCTGAGTAGAGACTCCTAAGTCTTTGCAGTAACTAACAGCTTAGTTACAAACTCTTCCTTAGGTACTCAGTGGGAGGCTGTCACTTATGTGAAACCGCTTTTCAAAATGTTTGGATTTGACTCTGCCCTTGAGAACGGCATCTCTCAGACTGGGTGTGAGCTTCGTCCCTCCCTCCTGTCCTCTCTCTTTGCGAGGGCTCAGGATGTGCTGGTTGTGAGAAGGAGGGAGGCTGAAAAGCAAAGCAGCAGAAACACAGTATCGTAACTCCAGGCTGCGGGTACAGTAGCTGGGACCAAGCAGAGCATTCTGTGTATTCCATGCTGTGCTGCTGTAGGAGGAAGTATTTGGGGCTTTATGTAAATTCAATACACTTTTGCATGTTCACATGCATACACGGGTAGGGTGCCAACTGTTAGGCACTGTTCTGTTATCCTCCTGGCCTTTATGTACATACGCACGCTGCCAAGTCTTCCACCTCCATCTTCAATCATTAAAAACATACAGGCTAGTAACAGGCTCTGCTTTTCTTACCCCTACGCAAATACGCATTTCTGTGAACATTTCACCCTACCTTAGCACCCTACCTTTCATACATATATGCCACTATTTTCCATAAAGCCACCTTCTCTGATAGATATGTATATGAAAATGAATTCACACATGCATACACTCATAAATATATAAATGTACGTATATCTATGTGCATATGTATACATATGTATGCAGGCTAATGTATCCATATCCCCAGCTCTGTGTAAATAAAAGTAGAAGCGAAGGTGAACGTAGAGATAAGAGACTATGGATGTGTTAAAATGTAAGCTGTCATCCATAATGAATGCACCTGTAAAATGAAGCAGTAGATCTGATAAGTGGACAGATGAAAAGGCTGTTTACAGAAGTGTTTATAGAACAACTGTCTGTGAAATGTGCATTGGATGAATGGAGTAGCAATCGGAGGGAACTGATCATGTTTGTGCAGCATGTACATACATATTTATCTATATGCTAGACTTTTACAAAAAGAAAAAGGGGACTAATTGAAAAAAAGTTTGAGAACTGCTGCTTTATAAACATAGCCAACTCTTATTTCAAATCAGGTATACTAAAGGACCTCTAAACATTAAACTACCAAATGTCCATGGCTTTCAGATCTTGTAAGAAATAAAGAGGTCTCTATCAGTCTGTCATACTTGGGTGATGCTGTTGTGGCAACCAAAAGCTATTTTTTAATATTCTCATGTTCACAATGCCCATCTTCAAGCAGTGAGTTTATTCTGGTCTTACAAATGGGGAACCAAGTTGAAGGTCGCCACTAGCCCAAGGGCACATTGGAAGTTACAGACGGTTGAATCAAACACTTGCACTGTTCAGTATAATCATTGCCCTACATCCCAGAGAAACTATCCTTAAAGTATATTTCCCATGCTTCAGAAGACAGCATCGTAGTGAGCAGGTTCTCATTAGTTTAGATTCTTGAAATATATAGCGCTGTTAACTAGCATGTATTGTTCTCCCTTTCTTAACTTTTTACTTCAAAAAATACTCTGTTATAAAATATTTCTTTCTGAATAACTGGTTTAGTATTGTTTTTGTGAATTGTACTACTATAAATTGCTTGTTTTTTCCGCATACTTCATGCACTTAATCATTGGATTCCTTTAGCAGTTTACAGTGTTGAGTCAATTATAATTCTTTTATCCTTTCAGTTGCTCCACTTTGTTTTCTGTACCATGAACCTTCCAAATTGTATCAGATATTCCGTGAGATGTATGTGCGTTTTTTCTTCAGACTCCATTCCATCTCTTCTCATCCTTCTGTAAGTTCATTAGGAATTAAAATCCACTCACTTGATACTCCGTTTGCTATGGAAACATAAGATACAGTGGCATGATTTTCTATGCGATTGAAATAGATCCTTTTAAATATAATAAATTGTTTCTGGTAAGCTTGGAAAAATTATTAGGTAACTCCAATTTGGATATTTTTGGATATTTCTTTCATCAATGTTAGTCTTTGCTATAGAATATCATGTACTTTAAAATAGAACAGCCCTCATTTTATGAGGGTGTGGGGGTTTTTTGAGGGTCAGGTCTTTTATGTAAATGGCTTCTCCTTTCAAGAAGTCACATAAATGCATATTCACTTTCGTTTTAATTAATGACACGTAAGTGCACACTTTAGTATTTTCTGGGGTAGAGGGGCTAAAATATAGTCTCATATATACAGATATTGTTTCAGTGATATCAAGTTAATGTCTGTTTCTTTAATTCAAGTATCTTTGTGTGACAGCACATGCTTTTTAGCACTACTAGATGAATTGAAATAATTTAGTTATATTTATGACCAGGACCAGCTGTCTCGAATGTAAGACAATTGTAGAAACTGGCTTATATTCTATTTTTGAAGAATAAACCATGGTAATATTTTTTTTCTCCTTCAGAAAATGCTGAATGGTTATATTACTTTTTGAAAACATTTCCTGGTTAAAATAAAACCATTTCCTTGATATACCATTTCAAGGCTGTGCATTGTGCTTTCAGTCATTGATAGCAAGGAAACCGGTCAGACAGGAATCATTCATTTTCATGGTAATTTCTAAAAGAAATTTTAAAATGTGTTTACATTTAACTTTTTTGTAGTTATCTCCATAGTTGTTTGTTTTTACTTATCAGAGAGGTACTGTTTCTCATATCCTCTGTTTTTTAGTGCAACTGAGGTCTGTTTCATCAAAGTGGAAGTATTTCAAGTAGGTCATATTATAATAACCCACTAAGTAACTTAGAGCTGAAAGGAACTGTCAAAACATATTATGTTGCTAATATATACAAAGAATTGTAGGAGCAAGGCTTTAGTGACTGAAGACATTAGAGCTGCTTGTCCCCTGCTTACCTGAGCTGTATATTATATCATTAATAGTGTTTTATTGCTTGAACTAAAAATTCATGCATATTTACATGCTGATACTGCTTTCTCAGATTTGACAGGATGAGCGTTAGTATTCAGGGTATGATCTTGTCTCATTAGGGCATTGTATCATTGTGTTTGCTGTTTGAGACTCTTCTACAAACCCACCTGCCCCAGCTCTTTTATCACCTTCGAGAAATTGGGGCTCAGCCGTAAGTACTTCTTTCTGACTGCAAGTGTTGCAGGTTCATTGTTCTGAAAATGCTGTTCAGTAGTATTTTAATTTAAAAGATATGGGAATTTTTTTCAGAAGTGCAAACATCAATGTATCATTTTTCCTTGAAAGTCAGTTGGAGTCCTTTGTCTAACCTGCGTGTATGTGCTTTGTGCATTTCTTCTATGAAAAAGATATGAGAATTGCTCTATGAGAAACACTGCATTATTCACCTAAGTTTCAGTTATTCATGTCATATCTGATGGAACTAAGTGATTTATTTCCTAGGGGGCAGAAGACACAGAGATATGACAGTTACAGCAGAAGCTACTGGAAAGGGAGAGAGAGCAAGAGGCTGTCATTCTATGGTGTACTCATGGCATCAAGTGCAATAGAACCTGAAAGTCTTGCTGTTATAATTGGTATCCATCATAATAGCAGAATAGCAGAAACAATGAAACATTGGGGGTGATAATAGCTGAGGATCCCTCTAATGTGATTTTTTGGTCAGAATATTTTAATGATATTGGTACTTTGTCAAATAGTTTTCTATTGTTAAATAGTTTTCTGATGGCTGTTGCAAAGGAAAATATGGATTATTAATGCAGCAAGAGAAAATGGCTATTCTTCCTAGAAGAGAAATGCAGAAAAATAATGAAATATTTTCAATTTATAGAGGATTTGTCTGATCACTATGGGAGACAGAAATAGAATAACTGTTGTTTATCACTTGTTTGCAGGCTAAGAATTTCATTTAAATGGATGGTACGAGCATTTTCTGGTTATTTAGCTACAGATCAGCTCTTGCTTCTGTGGGACAGAATCCTGGGATACAACTCTCTAGAAATTCTTGCTGGTAAAAGAGTTATTTTTATACAATGTGTTAAATTCAGATGGATGTAAAGCAAATACATGTTAGCTTCAATGTATTTTGTGGCAAGGCGAAAACAGTTGCTCTTTGAATGCTGAAAGAAGATTACATACATGCCAAAGAGTATAACTTTTAGACAACTAGAATTGCATAAATAATGTATCTTTAACAAGAATATGTGAGGTAATTTTTTTTTATGATAGCACTTCAAAAATGCTAAGCGCATTTAGCTTTTGAACAGAATATAGGATGTTCTCCCAGCTTCAGTGGTAACAATAAATGAGGTTCATCACCTTTCACAAAATACAAGATTCGTGTTAGTCATTTATGATGAGTACTTCTTCAGTACTTACAGAAACTGAGAGTTCCCCTGATTTTGCTGGATTTCTTCTTTCAAAGTCCCATCTTTTAAGACACTTTGAAAGTTTTGTACTTATTTTTTATAAAGGAAATAATGTCCTAAGATTTATGCAAGGTTTAAGATGGGGGCTCTAAAGATGACATGTATCTTCAGTTGGGTCAGGTTTTTAAATATGAAGTAGGTGAATAGAAGAGAAAAGGTTTTGGTTCCATTTGTACGTATAAGACAGCTATGTAGAGAGATATAATTATATAAGATAGTACAAAATAAGTGAACATTTTTTAAAATGTTATATAATATTCACAACTGAAATATTGCAATTTAAATAAATTAAAATTATTGGCTTGGAAATGAACTAATTGTAAATCACCTTATCCCTTTTAATTAAAAGCTAGTCATCTTAAACTCAAGCATTTTCACTCAGACTTTTCTGAAAGAGTGCTGTGGTTTTCCTATTCATTTTAAACAATGGCCCAAAAAATGAAACACAGCCATCCATTGTATATTATTCTTCAGAATCAAAATAATTACTCTGAGGGAGTGAGAATGGGTATTTTACATCAAGATGAATTCTAACCACTGATTAATGGGTCAGCAACTTAAATATTGGGCATTTTCTTTCAGTCCTGGCAGCTGCTGTGTTTGCTTTCCGAGCAGTCAACCTGATGGAGGTGACATCGCTGGCTGCAGCTGAAGTAAGGATAAGTTTCAGCTGGAGGAGATTGAAATAGTTTCTGATGCTTTGCCAACAAGAGTAACTTAAGCTTCACATGGCACGTGGTACATAGTGCAAATCTTTCTGCCTAAATTCTTACCTTAGATAAAAAAACTAAGGAAATGGTGAACATGCAGTACATAATACTGCTTTTCTGGAGCAAAAGGAAATAAAAGAGTGTATGTGCTACAAAAAAATGCAATGTTATCAAGTTATTTTGTACAATCGGATTTTTTTCCAATTTTAATATAGATTTGTTTGTGGGTTATATTATTTTTGAAATATTGTGGAGGTTTGTACCCTTTTTTTCTCAGGGCATTTTAATGTAGTTGCTTCTGTGCTTTTTGATATTACAAAAATTTTACAACATTATTTTTGTGAATACTGAATCCAAAATTTTACTGTGAGTACTGTCATTTTACAGATGGGAAATGAAGAAAATTAAGTCATTAAGGTGAAGATTATTATTGTTTATCTCCAGTAATTTGTTAAAACATATTTTTTCCCCAAAATCTGATGATGTCTGTTTTTAAAACTTTGAGAGCTTGTGATGGCTCTTTCTTTTTCTTTTTTTTAAACATACTTTCATGAGAAGACATTGACTATTTGAGTCATTACGTCGGACTTACTTCACAAGTACTAGCCAAGCCACAGGATAAGGATTCTTAATTCCCAATTATTTTTAGAAGCAAGTTGAAATATTAGACCCCTTATTCACCCATGATGCCATGTATATTTGAAGTAATGCTAAAGGCTAAAATAAAGTTACTTGGTTTATGTATGTAAACATGCTTTTTCTTTGAAATGTTAGAATGAAAAATAATAAGGCATTCTGCACACTAACATAAAACAGTGTAATTTGTTTCTAGTCAGGTCTGAATCTAATTATTGTTAGTATTGTAGTCAGTATTTGATTTTTTTTTTCTGACTTCTTGACTTGCTTTAAAGAAATTTGACTCAAATGTCAAGTTTAACAAGCCTTTTTGGTTTTTATCCTAGGCTGTACTTGCTGACCTTTCAACCCTGAAAGTTATGCCTCTTCTTCAAATCTTCTTGTTCGCTACTGTCACTTGATCTGCTTCAACAATACTGGTACCACAATTCCAGTCTTTCTTGAGAAGCTAATCATCAACTATGCAATGTCTGCATAAAACCAAAATTAAACTGTATGTATAATATTAATTTAGAAATCATGACCTTAAAATTTTCTAACTGAAAACAGTAACTTTGCACAAGAATACGTGCAGTGCATGCTACTGAATTTCACCGTAACAGCAATGGTTATTATCTGTACATTGAGAATGACTGCTTGTGCAAATAAACAATATGAATCAGTGTCTGAAATGCATGTAATATTAAGTTAATTAAAGTAAATATAATTCGGGATCTGAGTGTTGTGGTGTTAATATCAGTTGTAAAAGCTCTCTTTTAATATGAAGTGACTTTTTCAAGCTCACAGCTTAGACAATATCAGCTCGAATACCATCAAGAAAAGGAAGTTGCAAGATTTTCTTCTCATTTTCTAAGAAAAAGATAGGATCATATGCCAGTTCTGCTATCTCTATCTTATTCTCTTCACAGATATTTTCTCCATGTTCTTTCTCACGTTAGTTTCTTCCATTTATTCTTTTCACATACAGAGTCGTAGTCACGCATTCCTCATTCGTCTTCAGTTAGGTATACAGCTCTGTCGGGCACCTTCTAAACTCCTACCCAGAGTCCCATCAAAGGCCCCGTGTCGTAAAATATGTTCCCCTGCAGAGAAGGCCTGAGCATAGCTTCCTTCAGAACTTGTTGGAGCCAGTCCTTACATGAGCCAAAATATTCCCTGGAGATCAATGCCAAGAGTCCTTTTGCCGTGCCCCACACCCTCTTTGGGAGAGCAGTGCTACGCCTTTGCCAGTTTTCCAGCCTCTCTGATTCAACAGCTCAGGCTGCAGTGCAGAATCCAAACTCATATCGATGTGTGACGGATTGTCACTACGCTGTCGGGCTGGCTCATCATCTGCTGCCTTTTTGTGACGTCTTACAGCTTTTTCCACTGCTTTGTTTAGTACCAAAGTTGGAATCATTAATCTGATCTGATTAAGCATATCTTAATACCTGAAAAAGGATCAAAATCAAAATAACATAATGGGTAATGTGAGCACTGTGTTTGCCGTAGGGCTTTTATCTTCACATAAGTTACATACATGTAGTTGTCATCATTTGTCATACATACTGAATGTATGACAGTGAAACATGAATCCTTCGTAGTTTGTTCAAACGTTGTCTGCAAAGTGATCTAAGCTGTAGTCTCAGACAGCGTTATGAGCTTTACGTCTGTGATTCTTGTTGTCTCTGTCAGGATAACGTAGTGAGTTACTGACCTTTTATAGACTGCTAGTGAATTT
The DNA here is from genome assembly GCF_000708025.1 of Charadrius vociferus. NCBI lineage: Eukaryota > Metazoa > Chordata > Aves > Charadriiformes > Charadriidae > Charadrius > Charadrius vociferus. The sequence goes on from NW_009647469.1 coordinate 53,346, forward strand.
ATAAGGCTAATTTTCAAAAAGGTAAAGTTGTGCACTCGGTGTGTTCACTTTGTATATAAAGAACCAAACTGCTTAACAGATATGATATATTGAATGAGGATATTTGGGGAAATTTTGTTCTCGATAACAAAGAAAATTGGTCTTTTTCTTAATATTTGCAAGAAATGGTTTAACTAGAGGCTTTTCTATGACATTTAGTTTTTAAAAAGAGGACATGTGACAGCTTTTATCTTTACAGCAAGTATTATCCTGTTTTATATATAGGGAATGGAGGCATAGAAAGATTAAGTGATTTCCTGAAGATTACAGAGTAAATTCCTGAAAGAGGTGAGCAGTCTCTCCTCGCCTGAATTCCTGTTTATACTTGGGGGTGCTCAGTTTGTGTACTAACCACAAGACTTTATTTCATCTTCAGAACAACACATGGTACACATCTACCTCTAAAGACGCATCATTTTGCAGTTTTTAAAATCAGTAAGATTGGGTGGCACTTTAGAAATTATAATGTTACAAAGCAGTCACAAGGATTGTGGCTCAGTAAGGTCATTACAAGGTTACCATGGCTTCTTAGGGAATTAAAAGTATTTACTAAATAGCAAGGGCGATTCCCTAGAGGCCTGGTGACCCTCTAATGCCCATTGTTCTGTGCAAGTACATGGTGCACAATCCGAACATTACCCTAACCCATTCCATGTTGGGATTCTTGAGCAGCACTTTTTCCTCCTTTTTTTTTTTTCATTTTCAATAGTTTTGAAAATGTTCTAAGTAGGCAGAGATAGAGTCGTTTGAACCAGCAGTTCTGTGGCTAGCAGAGTAGGGGCTGCTTTCCTCTGACTTGGCATCTTGTTATCCATCCTAACCACCTCCCGTCTCCCTTGCGTCCCCTCTACCTTCCCCACTGCAGAACTTAAACTCCTCTTCCTGACCTCCCCTCTTGGTTCTGCTGGTGGCTGGACGGAGGACCCTATGCTCTGTGTCTAGTGTGGGTCAACATGCATCTTCAGCTAGACGGCTTGTGCTGACTGCCCGGGCTGGCAGCTCTGTCAGCCGGGGGTGATGCTCTCCTCCTGCCTCAGGGTTAGCCAAGGGCTGCAGGGACTGCATCCAGGCCTTGAGCCAGGTGTCGTACGGACCGGCTGCAGCAGTGCATCTCTTGAACACCTCGGCTGCCTTTTGTCAGGTGTTTGACTTGTTTGAGGCACAGAAAGATGCCTACACACGCAGAGACACATGTACAGGAATAATGGGTATAATTGCTTTAAAAATGAGATTAAGATAAGATTAAAAATGAATCAGATCCTCTCCTTAGACTTCACTGTACTGTTACATTTTTATATCTTTCTTTAAATCTATTTAAAAAATTCCTTTTACTGAAGAGGTATTGTTTTCATGTTCTCCTCAGTTTCTCATTTTAGTTCCAACAAAATATTGTGTTTCAGATTATGGCCGATACTTGTATTTTTAATCTCCCTTACTTAAATAACACTCTTTCCCTTCAACTGTTTTTTGTTTGTTTGTTTGTTTGTTTGTTTTAAAAAAAAAAATTAAAATGACTGGTTTCTATCTTACAGTTAGATACTTCTCTTGTATATGTAGGTAGATGTGGTGCTTAGGCACAGGTGTTAGGTTAATGGCTGGACTTGATGATCTTGAAGGTCCCTTCCAACATAGATGATTCTATGATTTAAGTTTTAGTTCTTTATATTTAGAGACAAATTCAACCCTGCTGATGTCTGTAGTCTATCATTTGACTTCCAAATTCTGAAAACTCCTTTTTCATTTTTGCTGTTTTAAGATTTTGATAGTAGAATCATATCTAAACTGATAATTACATTGATTTAAACGGGCTCAGCTGAACCTTCAATGGCTCAATTTAGCCAAATTGTTTTTCTTAGTCTGTTCCTCCCTATCTGAAATCAATATAAACAGACATTTCAGTGCAAGAACCTATTGTTTCTATATTTATAGATACAGATCAATTATTTTGCTGCTTACCTTAGGATTTTGGCTATGGTCTGTCAAAGGTTTCCTGTAATGTCAAATAGACTGTTTAAAAACCACAAAAGTAAATAGGCTTGTCTAAAAATGTACCCAAGTTATCTTTGTTCAGTACTTCCAAAAATATACTGAAACTTAAATTGTGATGGCTGGGCAATGGAACGATTGAATGACTCGAACAGTTTCTACTTTTTAGTGGAATTTTTTTGTCCTAGTATCAAATTTTATTATGAGAAATGGAGAGAGTATGCAGACTGTAAAACAGATATCCCAGTAAAAGGAAAAGGCTGTAAAAAGACACCAGCTTAAGACACATTTCTACTTGTTGCCGGAAACCAGCCAAAAAAATATGGCCAAGCATATGCCTCTTTTACTGTCTTCTGATGATTTTTATAAAATTCTTCCAACAAGACTGAAGGGATTTCATTAAACAGAATTGCCATATAAATATCAGTTAGGGGAAAGCAATTTAGTGAGCCGCTTATTAACACAAAATAAGTGTTTATTTAGAAGATAGTGAAATATATCACGAAACCGTGGGGATGCATCTTCAGCGAGGAAGGGTCAGAGCCTTTCGACGTACTTTAACAAACGCGTAAAATATTCTGCGTGGTGTTTTTATGTGCGGAAACGGGGGAAGAGGGACGGAGGGAGGTGGAGGGCGCAGCAGGGGTGGCGGGAGCTGCTGCGCTCTTCCTTTTCCCTCCGTTCCCCAGGCTGCCCCTGACCCTGCCCGGCCGCTTCCATCCCCAAAGTCCCACCAGGAAAAGCAATTAGCTGAATTTTGTGGTTTGTACGGCCAGCTACAGCTGCCTTCCTCTGGCCACCAAAAAGTGGTTTGATGTGCACTGACCAGGCCAGGAACAGGGCCAAGGCCTGGGCCCGCAGGGAAATGGCCGGCAGAGGGGGCATTGGCCAGCCTTCCTGTCCTCCTGGGCAGCGCCAGCGGGAGAAACCACCCTTCTGAATAATTTCCCCTTCCAGATAGCCCTATTAACTGATCTGGAAGTGCTGAAGGACAACTGCGGTGGGGTTGGTGGTTTGGTTTTTTTAACTGCTTTAGGAGCCGGTACAGGAGGGAGAACATACCCCGCTCCAGAGGCTTCAGGCTTTGAGCACAAGGCCACGCTTGTTGTGAGGGGCTGCGCGTCTGGGCGTAACTCTGCAAGAACCATTTATTGTAGTAAATAACCACAGAATAATCCAAAATCTCTAGAATCCAGAATAAGCTGTGCTGCTAATTGAAATCGCTGAAAGAATTTTTTTTTTTCCTGCACGCCTCACACTCAGCTTTTTTCAATACTTCAACAAAACTGTTAATGCAGGAAAGAGCGTTTTCATCCGGCAGTGGCACAGTTGTGTGCTGCTTTAAAACAGTGGTAAAACGTCTCATCTTAGTAATTTTTTAATCAGACAATTAATAGTATAGCTATTGAGTGATGGCCATACAGACCCATTACCTTCAGAGGAGCATCTCAGGATACGCGTGTCTCTGCGGGCGACAAGCAGCGCTGGTGTTAATGGGGACAGAACAAATACACAGTTAGAATAAATAGGGTGTTCATCTTGGGTTCCACAGGCTGTATAAGACTGCGACACACTGTAACGCAGTCTATTGTGCTAAATACTGGCCGGGGATCAGCCTTAAAATAATTACGGGGCAGCAATACTGCTTTTTGGCAACCTGTGGGTTCTGAGTCTGCGTTTAAGCCCCAGGAGGTTCTTCTGACTCTGGGTATGGTCAGCCACTGCTGGTCACCAAAGGTGGGCGTCGGGGTCCATGAAGCATAATGTAGCGGGGCCTCTATTTGCCCATATTTCAAAATCAGTGTGTTGTTCTACATGTTGGACGACTGATACGTGCAAACAATTATCTCTAGAGAACTGGCTTTATGGAGGACCACGGTGCTTTGCCAAATGACATTGTCTTTGGCTGAACAGTTTGAACAAATTGTTTCTTTTGGGATTATGACCAAAATAAATGGAATATTTAACAAAGGAGTTAAAGCTCACAGTTTGTGCAAGGCAAAGCATGCGACCAGTTTCTGTGTTTAAAAAAAAAAAAAAAATCGGTGTCATGTTGCTGAGAGACAAATTGGAATTTGATAGTCAAAGACAAAATACTATGTTATAGCTACATAATATGTTTTAGTAGGTACCTGATAGTTCGTGTTATTTGACAGTTATATGTTCCATGAATGGTATATTCTATGAGTTTGTCTCTGAAAAGCTGTATTTGGGATAGTTATGCTTTTAATGAGTCCAATTATAAATAGTAAATCAGCACAAATACATGTTGTAAAAAGCAATATATTTAATTTTCTATCTTTTCAGAATTATTTATTATCTGAATTCGTTTGATGTCTAGTGACACAACATTTTCGCTTTTCTCCTTTTTGTTTTTAATGCTTTTGGGTTACAAAAACATAAGCATTGCTTTGAAGCCCAGTCCTGGTTCATTAACGTTAACATCAAGTTCTGACTGTGGAAAACTGGCATTGTTACAGCTTGTGAAGGAAGTTTGGGTTGCTTTTGGCATTCACTTAGTGGTGAAGAAGCTCTCTCCATAGTTTCTGACATAAAGTCCTGAAGACACTACAGTTAACCGACAGACATGGGAAAGTAGTGTTACCAGTATTAATACCCCTCACCATTAACACACAAGCAGGAGAGCTGGTCTACCCTCTGTCTCACTCACACGAAATGCACTTCCACTATGAAGAAAAGGTTCTTGAAAGAAAGAGCTTGTGCAAAAGAAGTGCTCAGACCCTGCAGACTACGATCTCTGCAACGCAGAAAGGGATCATTTGCTATTTGTATATTTAACAAAGTACACTTTCTTCTACCGACTTCAGATGGCATCTTTATTCAGGAATTGAAACGTATCTCAATTAAAAGGTAAAAAGGTGTTTCTGAATTCTTCATTATTTTTATTTTAAAACTTGAGTTAGTTATGTTAATCATACGAAAGAGAAAACATCTTTTTGATATATTCGTATAAATTTTGAAATTCAAACTTTTACCTCTGCATGTTTTCTGTTTGTCCTGTTTGAGCAACACAAGACTAATTTCTCTTTCATTAATTTTACTTTTCAGTAAAGTCTCTTCTAATGCTTGGGAGAACTGTACTTTCAGAAGACTCTAGTGTCTGATTCATGAAAATATTTACTTTATAGCCAGCTATGGTGTGTGGGTTTCAAGGTCTCGGTGTTTTTGAGTTGGCCTGGTGCAGGGATGAGGAGGAGTGAGACCCGGGCACTTGACCCAAGCTGGCCAACAGGATTATTTCATACTTTGAACATCACATTCAGTATACATGAGAAAATTTGCTGAGGAGTTTCTCTCTTCTATGATGGCTGTGATCCTGAGTACTTCTTGCCCCGGTGCTCCCGAAGCCGTAGCTCTCACAGTGTCCAACATTTACTGTCCACTGCTGGGAGTGCACAGCTTCCTACTGATAGAATTGGCTGAGTATAATCCTTATATATTTTATATTGCTGTCAGGGTTCTTTAGTATCATTAATGTTAATTATTTAGTATTATTCTATTAAACCTGTTTATATTTCAACCCTTGGTTTTCCTTGTTTTTTCCAATTCCCCTTCCCAGGTGGGGAGGAGCCATTGGGTGAGAGAATAATTGTCTAAATGACAATAAATTTTTGTAGGTTCTTCAAACCATAACACTGTTCCAGAGCTTCACCTTCTCTTCTCTTTTTGCAATCTTCATCATCCTTACATAGTTTTGTGTAATCTAGTTTTCCTGTCTTTGTGAATTAAAATTTACAGCTTACAGAAAATATAAGCCTTTCTGATTAGGACTCTTATCTTTCCCTGAGAAAGAAAATGTTTCTAAACTGTTATGAAGAAATCCTGGAAAAACTTCAAGGATTTGGTATCAGTCCATTCCTGCATTAGGTGGTGATATGGCTAAAGGGTAAGTATTATAGTGGAGAGTTGGTTTACAGCAGGTATTATTTATTTAAGCAGGTAATCAATATTCAGACCTGAAAACACACAATTAAAAGATGGAAGTAGTAGATGTTTGGGCTTTGCAACAATCTAAGTTAACAGAGACCTAAATAGAGCTTTGAAATCTTAGAAAGTCAAACCCACCAAAGACCTTCCTGTCCATGCAGTACTCCCAAAACAGTGGGGACTGATGCCCAGGATGTTTTCATGAACACCCTACATCACCGTTCTGAATGCAAACACTGGAGAAACTGTGTGGAGAAGGGGTGTACTGCATCCCTACTGGGTTTTCAGTTAGAAGGAGGTAATGAGAGAGAAGCAGTGAAGTTACAGACACCATAATGAGTGCAAATTTTCTCAGGCTGGATGTTAGCCTGTGTGTTCACTGAAAGTTGGAAAAAACCTGTCTAAGACCATATTTAGCACCTTGGCCTTGAGAGATGCCACACACAGCAGTGTATGTACTAGCTGTCAAGCAGGAAATCAAATATATTCCCATTATTCTATGCTACTCATAAAACTCATCCCTACTACTAGACTTTGGTTGAGGGCGGAGTCAAGATGGTCGTTTGTACAAATAAACTTCTTTGTTTTGTGTACACTAGATCTTTACGCAGTAGTCTACAACATAGGACGAAAGAAAAGTATCATTTCCAGAGAACAAATAGAGAATGGTGAAATCTGGGCAAAGAAAAAACAAAGGTTATCTTACATGGTATGAATATATAATTTGCAATCGTAGGGGCTTTCCACTTTCTCCTTGTTTGTCAGATCTTTCCTGGTCTCCGCAAAATGGGGAAATTCTCCCCCAGAGACTGATCAAAATCGTTTTTTTTAAGTAAATTATAGGGGTTTTGTGATATAAAGAGTAAGGCTGTCTCTGACATGTAAGGTCCATCTTTGCATATTCAGATGTGATTTTTTTTTGACTGAATAAAGGAATTTATATAAATACATATTTGTATTTTCCTAGTTCAGAAGCAGGAACTGTAATTCTTACAGTTATTCTATCTGTTTTTTCAACTCAAGCTTAATATTCTTACAGGTAAGCAATTCTGAACAGTTTTGTAAAATCTCAGTTCAGTTTGTTGTACTTTAATAAAGATCACCTTTTTTCTATGTTGTAGAAGAAATAGCCTTTTATGGGTACAGATTTTTTATTCACAAGTTCTGAACAGTTTAATGAAGAATATTCATAGCTGAACTGGCCTTTTTTGTTCTGTTTTTGTAGAATTTACTGTAGATATCTCAGAAAACTGGACACAGCCCAACTGACATGACTATATTCTCAGCGCAAATGGAAGGCAGCTTTTCAGTTTTCTCCAGACTGAAATTTTGCCCCTTTTTTGAAAACACCAGGGTAAGATTATTAAATGGCAAGTGCAGGATAAATTTCTCTTTCCTGACTTCAGTCCAGACATTTAAACAGAGAGATGGTTACTGATACTGCTCAGGAAATTGTTCCAATGCAAACAGGTCAATTCTGTATGCTCTGCTTTTGGTGGGACTGGGCCATCCAAAGGGTTATTATGGGACAGAGACGTTCTTTCAAGCCTCAGTGCTGTATGAAGATTTTAGTGAGGATTAATGCTGAGCATTTCAGCTTTTTATTTCCTTCATAATATTTATTTTAAATTTTCACTAGCCCTTTTATTTCAGTGTAAGTTTACAGGTCACCTGTTAGATCTAAAAGGAGGAGTTGTTAGAATTTAAGAAGTACTCCACGCTTTTCTTTCCAGCTTAAAACTCCCAGTTACAAGGCAACCGCCCTGCTGTAAGGAACAACACCCACTGCCCTAACTCACGGTTTGCTGCAGTCTCTCTCCAGTAACTCTGGACAGCTGCCACGTCTGCCTCAGGTCTTTATAACTCAGGAGGCATCAGCAAGCTGAATTCTTGGTCTTGTAGCTAACTGTTTCTTGAGCTTGTCTTTCTTTTTCAGGTTGCAAAAATATCAAGATTGTGTAGCAGGTACCAGTCCTGGAGTGATACCGAAACTTTCAGTTTGGAGTGATCACAAATCCTGGTTCCAGGTGAAGGGGAACACTGCTGGTGTTAGCACAGCCAGTCCCACTGGGAATGCATCTTTGGAGCCAAATACTTCTCTGAGTGCCTCTTCAGTCCTTCCAGATTGGTTCTAAAGATATTCTCTGAACTAACTGAAGCATAAATATGACAGCATATAGCTAATCATTAGGAAAAGTTTACCTATTGCTACGGATGTGCATTCTAACTCTTTCATGCTGTAAGTATTTACCTTTATAGTTGTTTTCTAGGTATGTCACTTCAGCAAGGCCTAAAAGTTACTTGGATTCCTGTGTCCCAAGGCCATGAAACAAGCATATGGAAAAGCATCAGGACAACTTTCTGCTGCTCAGTCTTTGGTGGATAAGAAACAAAATATCACTCACTCACTTTTTTTTCTTGTAACCTATTGTTTGAATATTAGTTATTGAGGTTAACTCCTCTCCTCTCCTCTCCTCTCCTCTCCTCTCCTCTCCTCTCCTCTTCTTTTTTTAATGTCAAGACATGCAGAGCAGGATTGAGTTCAACTTATTTTAGAAATCTAGGAGTTAAATGGCTAAAATAGTTTTCCAAGGCTCCTTTTCTTGACAGTAGAAGGAAACAACTGTTTCAAATGAAGAGTTGCCTGATCTGAGACGCTTATTTTAGTATGAAATGAACAACCTTCTGGAATTTCCTGTTACTCTCTATTGAACCATGAACAGTTTAAAAAGAACTGCTAAAACTCATTAAATAATAGATAAGGAAGTGCTATACAGGTGACATCAGATAAAGCTGACAAAATTCACTGAATACAGAGCTTTTTTGTCCCACCCCTAACCAAAACTCTCCCAATTTCATCATAAAGGCAGATAACAGGAATAAAAAAAGTCCAGATCCAAGGAAGATCATGAAAGTTTGTACAACTCCAGTGCTCAGGGAAGTTTAGCGCATTGCACTCAACCCTCCAAGTATCACAACCTGCAAAGCAAGCAGGAGCAAAATGAACTGTGCGTACATTGCTGAAGATGTAAGCAATGGATGAAATTTCGCTCTCACTTTTTCTCCCCCCCTGAGAAATACAGCTGTTTGTGGTGAGTCATAACGCCAAATGCCCAAGGTTGTATATGAAAGTAGGAAGACGGTCTGTTTACAATGACCTTGTAACTGAGGATATTGTCTACAATGCTTTTTTTCCTATTACCCAAAACAAAACATACAAAATTTGAGACAAAGACAAAACATGTGATTTTCTTAGCAGTCGTTTCCATCTCTCCTTCACCTTTCTGGGTGATTTGAGACTATCTGCTGTCTCTCTGCCACTGCAGAATGATCTTATTTATGAGGTGCCGTGTCGCTCACGGTACCTGGCAGTACGTGCCACAGAGTAGTGACGGATCTAGAGAGCTCCTGTTTACAGGATGTGCAACTTGCCTGCAGAAATTCCAGGAAACAGTCTGCTTGCTCTGACCTCAGAGCAGCCATTTCAATCTACCACAAACCATCTGACAATAGAATTGTATTTACATGATATACACGTTCACCAGGCTTTTTATTACTACCTGCTAGTCACAGATCACGAGAATATAATCTCTCACTCAAGCTCTGTCCTCTGGTTGAGTGATTGCTTGTTCCACTTTTCAGTCAACAGCTGCTAAACCCAAACATTTATCCCAAAGGTTTACTTAGAGGGGCAAATAATTTCCATTATAAATATTTAATCCAATGGCATTTTTCTGACCGTGCTCATTCAGGTAAAGAGCAGCTCTATACATTAGGAGCTAACAGGGCTTTAGCTCCTTATTTAGACCAAAAAAAACCCCAAAAAACTCTGAAAGTTATTACTCACATTATTTTTAACGCAACAATTACTTTGCAGCCACTGAGAAGATTACAACTGATCCCCCAGAACACCTCTACCAGCTTGAACAGGCGGACTCCATCCTGAACAGTTCCTGTTCCAGGTGAGTTGGAACTTTTTTCTGCCACTGAAAACACACCCAAACATGCCCCAGGAGGCAGTCTTCAATACTTGCTGTGACCACCACTATGCTAAATTGTTATGTCCAAATGATTTTTTTTTTTACTTGTGACTTCTATTCTACTTTTTTTTCCACATGGTTGGTCAGCTCAGGTTATAAGATAAAAGCTAGTCATGTGCAGAAGTAACTGTCACCACCTCCTGATTGTATTTTTTTTCCTTGTTTGCTGTCTAGCAGGAAGGGAGGGAATAAGCAGATACAAAGCATTGACTGTCTCTGCTCTAGGTAAGGGTGGATTTAGAGATTTACTGAGATTCAGAGAAGGTGAAAGAAAGATTATGTACATACTGGGATTTTTTTTTCATATGGCAGTGAAAAAGAGCCTTTTTCAGTGAGTCATCTCTATAGCTATCACTTCTGTGTTGAAATGGCTTGAATTATTACAGTGCTTGAAAACTGAAAAAGAAAGATGGCAAGCAAATTATCCTTAGTGTATGGATTGGTTGTGTAATACTGCTGTTCATTAAACACCAAGAATGGTTGCATTGATCATTTAAAGACAATTTGAACTACAAAGGAATTGAATATGACTTTACTGGGGATGCAAAATGGCCACAGTCAAAGCCTTCTTAAAATTTAATAAGCTGTCTGGACTTTTACAGTCTGGCAATCAATTTTGGCAAAAAGAAAGTTACAGTGAGGTATGCTCTTAAGTAGATCAGATGAGGAGAGGAACTCAGTCACATCATGATCTCCAAGATTGTCCTTTGGCAGTTTTTAACATACTTCTGATCACCTTAATCTCTAACTTATTAATTTCCACAAGTGCTTTTGTGTTACTCTCAAATGTCCTTTAGATGTCAAAACATCAAATAACCCATCGCTTCATTGTAATCCAACTGATGTGCCAAATAATATCCAGTCAGATAGCAAGATTCCTGCTCCTCCATCACCAGTAAGATTGTGTCCTGGCAAGCTGTTTGGCTCCTACTACAGATTCCAGAAATCAAAGTGCTGCCTGAAATACTTTATTCACTCATTCTGCCATTGTTTTCCTTCAGATTTGGGATCTCCGGATGTGCCTCCAGATCTTGTGTAAACAGATCGAGTCTTTGTTTATTTTCGAAATAAACGAAATCCAGCCACAGTCTGCATAGCCAACAACTTCTAGCTGGAATGGCATCTTTGTTCCCATAAAGAACTCAACAAATTGAAAAAAGCATAAGCAAAGCTTCCATGCAAATAGCAGATTCATCTGCAATGAACATTTGCTGAACATTCTGTATTTTTCAAGACTTGTTATTTATGTTTGTACTTTAGTCTTTAAGCGTTATAGAAAAAAAGTCTTCTGCAATACTACTGAAAGCACTGATTGAAAAAAATATCTAAAATTAGAAGACAATCAAAAAGTTCTTTGCAAATCTACAGCCCTAGTTTGCAGTTAATGACTGCTCTTTCTCACTAATTGAAAGAGATTTTGTCATTTTAGCAGCATTTTAGCCTATTACCAGGCAATTTGCTCATATAAGAGATACTTAGACTCTTGGTCATCGATAAGAAGATCATAAGGGCTAATATTCTCATCAGATAAGGAAAATGTTTAATTCACTTCCATTCTTTCAGTTCCAATTTCATTATCGGACCGAGATAACATCTGTGGCCCATAGTTTCTTAGTCCATTAAGGGTTGGGAATACAGCACCACTTAAAATACTTAGTATAGTTTCCTCTTGAGCTAACGACTTTCCCTCCTCAAAACATAAACTTCAGTAACTGAGAAACAACTGAGAAGGTGTTCCAAAACTGATCCTCTTATCCTGGCAAATAGAAAGGCTATAAAATTCCACCTTCATTTAAGATTTTATCAGCACATGAAATTAGAGAACTAGAAGGTTGCAATTAGGTTGTTTTTTTTTTTTAATAATTTGGGTGCAGATATGAGTAACTTCCCTAATCAAGAGAAGACATTTGAATTTTACTCTCAAGCCTGTATAAAATGATTGTTTCTTTTCACAGCATTTGTAAACCCAAATGCTTTTTGGACAATTTACCAATAATCTGGTGATCATCACTTGTTTGAATTTACATTAACTTACTGACAGTTTGTATTTGCATTGTTTTTTTAATAAATAAATCAGATCATATTAATTTCTACCTGCGCTTTTGCTTATTATTCTCTTCTTTTCTGTTTTGTGACCTTCCAGTGTTTTGGTTTTTTTTTCCAGTTTGTGCTTTGTTTGTGTTTTGCCCACCAGGTTTCTTTCTCATTTGTTATCATCAGCCTGTTTCTGTACCTGGTTAATATTTTTCCTCTTGAGTCCTCACATCTACCCACAGCATTCTCAGCTTATAGTTTGGAAAGACTGTAAATAGAAGTAAAAGCATTTTTTCCCATCTATTCTACTGTTCCAGGGGGGTTTAGGACTGGCAAAACGTATGTATTGGAAAGAACTGTGGGCATGAAACAACTCTGAAGATTATTTCCTCACACTTTTTCTGTTTAGATATATCAATGTGCACAACAAGGCCAGGTGGATGATAAGTTGCTGACAGAAATGGCAACTCAAAGCAGTAAAATATACTTTTTATATATATATAAAAAATAGCTTTCTATGAAAGGATGGAAGACAGGACTGAAAAAAAGCATCTCAGGTTATCCATACAGCAAAGTATACAGAAAATTTAAGCAAGGCTGTACAAGTCCGTTAATACTGAGCAGGACTAATGACTGAATGTAACGTAAATGGCTTAACTCTAGGCCTGGGAAGCAGTTTGCTCTCTGCAAAAAGATAAAGGTATGGACTTCTGGGAAATACTGTTGCAACTCTCCATCAACAGTGAAGCACATACCAGTGCCAGGCCTTCTGAAGGAAAGGTGGTTTTGTTTAACAGAAATAGAAGTGAAACACCTGTAACTCTAGCTTACACCCTCAGGGTGTCATCATGCTCAGGAGCACCAGGATGCATGTGTGCAGCAAGTCTCTACAGCCATGGGGCACCAAGGCAGTGGTGGTCAGGCTGCCCATCCAGTTTGGATGCCCACATCCGAACGTTATGTCCAGCATCCATTATGATTCCATGGGAGTGAAGTGACACCAGCTGTGAAGTCCTCCTTATGCCTTCTGGGTTCTTCCTAGGCTGGCAACCATGCACAGATTTTTGGATATGCCTCTTTGTAGCCTTGAGCAGCTGATGGTGATCAGTGTCTCTATCCCATCCCACCTCTGTGAGTCATCAGGATGTCTTCATTGCTCTTTTTCTCCAGATCTGGGTGCCTTGTGAAACTGCAAGATGTGCTGGGGTCTTGATGACCTGCTAATTTGGGTGCTATTAGCACAGGCCATGCTGAGAGCCCTTTGCTGCTGTGTGCTCCATCTGGTGCCCCCACGCCCAGGCATCACCGTTTATTCTCCATTCACATCCATTCCAGCCTCTCTATTACCGCTGTCTACACCCAGAGGCAGAGAAAACAACCTAAATTATTTAGATTACAGAGTACTAACCCTAAGAACCACAGGCTCTGCTGCTGAATGGGGTACGTGATGTAGTGACGAAGGACCGGGGAAAAGGCTGAGGTACTCAAAGTTATCTTTCCCTTGTTCTTTACTATCAAGGTCAGCCCCTCAGGCCTCTCAGATCTCTAGGCCTAGTGGCAAAGTTTGGAGGAGGAGATGACTACCAACTATAGAGGAAGGTTGAATTAGGGCCACTTTAGCAAATTAAGTGTTTACAAGTCCTCAGGGCTGGACATGAGGTGCTTGTGAAGGTGCTGAGGAAGCTGGCTAATGTCATTATGCTGATTCCTATCATCTTTGAAAGGCTGTGGCAATCAGATGGGATTTCCAGTTACTGGAAAAAAGCAAATGTCACATCTATCATCAAAGCAAGGTACAGGAAACTACAGGACAGTCATCCTTACCCAGCCTCTCTCTCAGAGAAGATCATAAATCAAATCTTTCAGTCAGCCATTTCAGGGATGAAGTGCAAGTTGATTTGGAAAAAACAGCGCAGTTCTTCCAACATGATTGCTTTCTACAATGAGATGATTTGTTCTGTGGTTGTGGTGATAAGAGCAGCACACATTGATTTTAGCCACATTTTTGCCACAGTACCCATAGCATCATTGTAGTCCAGTAGGGGAGGTATGGACTGTATTAGTGGACAAGGTGGGTAGAAAAGAGTGTGAATCACTCTACTCAAAAAGCAGTGGTCAAGAGTTCAAAATGAAACTGGCACCTAGGTATGAGTGGTGTTCCTCAGGGCTGAGTAAGGGGGTGAGACTAGATGACCTCTAGAGGTCGTAAGTTATTCCATGATTCTGTGATCAAGCCTTGCAGGGCACTCAGCGGTATTTGGGTCCTCATATTGAAACCACAAGTCATTCTGTGGGTTAATGGGTCAGGCTGCAGGACAGGGTCAGTACCTTCCTTGATTCTGAGCTCATGCAGCCGAGGCTGCGTCATGTGAGGAGCCAATGCATCAAGAAGTGTTTCCATGTAATACTCTTCTCACTGTGAGATCTTCTGCTAGGGTGCCCTGCCCAGCACTGACCTTCCCCCAACTCCAAAACACAAGCATTGCTTGAAACCAACCCATTCCGTGCTTCCTGATTTGGGGACTTACGGTTGAGAGCAAAAGGTGAAAACTTATCGACTTTGCAGGAGGATTTTTAACAAGGATCATTTTCTACTTCAGGTCCACAGCATTTTCGTGGAAGCACTCTCTGTTAGCGTCCCCGTCTCACATGGCATTTTGCTATAGGACTCACGCAGTCCATAGCCTTTGACTCCAGCAGCTCTCAGTTAAAACAGTTCACACTCACCCAGGAAACTTGCCTCTTTCATGTACCCTTTACGTATGTACCTCTCTCTTTGTATTTTAAAATTAACTAATTAATTAAATTAACAGCTGGTTTCTTTGTTTCCATCTGGGGAATGTACTCTGCTCCAGCTCCCCTCCCTAAAGTTAAACATCTCTGAACAAGCTTTGGTGAGATGCGGGCATTTTATTGTTCTCTTTACACAAGATCTGGTCAGATACTGTTGGTCATTAAAGGCTGCTGTATCCAGCCAGCAGAAACGATAAGGCTACCCACAGACTTCACAATTCAAACACAATTCATTAGCTTTAGACACATTTTCCAAATCTTCATATGCTATATGACTACTTCAAAGCTTTGTTGTTTTGTTGGGTTTTTTTCCCCATAAAAATATGTTTCAGCTAGGATGGAATATGCATATTAACTATGTTGCTGGAGAAATTATTTCCTGCTGCATTTAATAGTGCTGTAACAATTTCAGTTAGCTTTCTGGATTCTGCTGACCTGTGAAGGCAGCTTGTACCATTCCTCCCTCCTGTGTAGGCTTTACAAGGAAGGCAAAGGCGTTTCTCAAGACCCTTTCAAAACACTTCTGTTATTTCTTAGGTGATTGCAATAGTTCATAGTGAATATAATGTTTATGTTGCTTTTACCAACCATGCTACATTGTTTTATCTTGTGTTGAGTAGCCGAGATATTACATTGGATTTGGCCTTTAAAGGCTGTGTTATGCTTGGCTAAATGGTGCAAAACAGACTGGTTGAAAATCCCACAGGTTTGGACAGCACAAAGCTCAATAAACATTTTATTCAGTGGTTCGAGGGAAACATCTTAAGCAAAAGGTTTGTTTTTTTTTTCCCCAAGCACAACTAACTCAGGACTTAATCTCTGCGAGGACTTAGTTTTCCTGATTTCAGTTGCATGGGATCAGATTTAAACAACCATTCCTCTTTTTTTTTTTTTGGGGG
>NW_009647469.1:70443-109886 GCF_000708025.1 Charadrius vociferus
GGGGATGGGGATGGGGATTGGGATTGGGATGGGGGGGGCTGCAGCGGCCCCAGCAGAGAAGGTGAGGCCGCCCGCCCCAGCCAACTTGCAGGTGCTGCTGTCTGGCGGCACAGGGAGCCAGCTGCTGGAAAGACAAAGGTGTCCATCCCCTGCCCTCAGAGGGGTTTTAGTTCTCCAGGAAAGTACGGAAAGCTTTTTGGCCTTCACTTAATTCTTTTTTTTTTTTTTTTTTTTTTTAAATGAATGCATTCATACTACCGTACTTATGGCAAATGGTAATGCCTGCGGTTAAAAAAAACAGTTGCACCGAAGCGTTTAAAATAATTAATTTCAGCAGGCTTTGACGGCTCAGAATTGCTTATACGCATTCTCAATCTTGTCTTGTAATGAACAGTAGGAAGCTTTGCGGTCTTTTGATTGTTCACTTAGAAAAATGGGATTTGTACCTTAGGAGATACTCAAAAACATTTAGAAGTTTGTCATGTGTCATAAAGTGCTTTTCAAAAAGCTCTCTAACTGCAGGGAGCGTTCAGAAGGTGGAAGGAAGAAGGAAAAAACATACCGCTTCTGAATCAAAATAGTCTGCACGTCTTACCAGAAAAAAACTTGTGATGTTCTTTGGGATAGTATTGACATCCTGAACTAAAATTACTGAACTTCAGTGGATGAAACACGCATGGGTTTCTTTGCAATGTAACACTGTAAAAATATGAATTTTAATTATAATTAATGAAGCTTCAACGGTATTCCTGAAATAACTCTTTGAGATGGAGGTGCAAGACTACATGATCTAGCGATCTTGTTTGAGGACACAGCATTTCTGAAATCTGAATTGTCCGATCTGTTGGCTTGCCGTATAAACTAAGGAAGTTGGAACATCCGCAGTCAGTGAAGCAGCAGTCATACCTCCCAAGGGTGTTGTGAAAATGCTGTATTGGAACAGCTTTTTTTTTTTTTTTTTTTTTCAGGCTGTAATTAATCTGGTTGTAGGTGGTATTAAATGCTTCTTGCTATGTATAGTGCTGATGCTGTATACATTTCATGCTTAATCAATTTTGATGTGTCAGTCTGTATGGAAAAAAGGAATTTTTTTTTTTTTTAATTTTAAGGACTGTAAAAGTACTGAGATACTTCTCAGCTACCATGGTGCCACCCCCTGCCCCCCTTGTCAGTGAATCAGTTGAAGAAATAGAGTTTTTTGAGAAATCTAACATCTTATAAGTGTATTTATTGTGTTACATGACAGTTTGGTCTGGAAAATATGTATGGATAAGAGCCATCTTAGAATCAGTTATAGTCTTTAGGAGGTTTTTAACATAGTTCTGTGTTCATCCGCCTGATAAATATGGTGTTTCAATTGGTCACATAAGTTGTTTGCCTTTCTGGTAACTAACCCCCAAAGAGTTTTAAGTTACTCTTTGAAAAGCTCTTGAAGGTTGGGAGAAATCCAGATGACGTTCTGGGGAGACTTTTAGTTATATTATCTATCACTCTTTCACCTTAAAAAATAAAACTTGCAGATGTTAGCCATCGAGTTAGGAGGGATTGCCAACACTTATCAGGAGAAGAATAGAATAAACTTTTAATTCTGTCATTTTGATAGGTTTGAGAAGTACAATCCACAAGATAAGCTGCTGAGTATAAAATGCTGTGCTAGGAAGAGGCTATCAGCTGCTCAAATAGAGGTGTATGGGCAGCACAGCTGTAGGAAATAATCCAGGAGTCCTAGCCACAAATTAGTTTGAATAAACAACATTATGCAGCTGGCAAAAGTGGGTGCTATCCTGGGATATGTTGATTCATTTTAAATTACAGAAGGTTTTTATTTTTTTCTTTTTGATTGCACTTTTCTGTCTAGTCTTGAGTATTAATTCAAAAAGTACACAGGAAAGTAGTAAAGTGGATTGAGAGGCTGAAAACCTATTAGTGATGCAAAAAAAAAAAGTATTGCTTTTTTGGGGGGGTGAAAAAGGCTGTGTGGGGGTGTGTGTAAGAAAGAGCTCACAGAAGCATATTGATTTTTTTTCTTTAAAAAATTTTTTCCGTTTTCTCTGTGGTTAAGATATAAGTTAAGAGGAAGTAAATTGTAGTGGGCGAGATTTGGGTTAAATATAGGCTGGAAAGTTTTTACCTATAACAGTCAAATTACGTAGATTGTTCAACAAGTTCCTGTTATTGGAGGTTTTTATTGGATTAAAGAAGAAGCTGGTGAAGATAATCTAGACACTTGCCAGAAAAGGGATGTACGATGAACTTTAGGACTAGGAAGGAGTCTAAAATTCTACTGCTATATTTCATCAGATATTCCGGGATTTACTTAATTGCTTATATAGGTTATCATTACTGTTATCTTCCTGTGTATATGTGCCTTTTTAATGGTAATTTATAAATGGCAGCGGTATACGTAACATCTGACACTGTGCTGAAGGTATGTAGTCATGGTTATGAAAATCAGATCAACAAAACTGCGTTTCCACTGGTTGGAACACCATGAGGCTGTTTTGTATTCATTCTGGCTTTGCTCGTTCGCTACTTAATTTGGTAGAAAGTTTTAAGGAACCTTCTGTTCTGAGTCTGGAGATAAACTGACTTTTCACATCCAGTTTATTCATTGGCTTTTAATTAAGTTCCTTTGTAGTTCTGGACAATTGTGGATTATTTTCTTGTTTAAAAGTCTTAATTTAATCCATGATCATGGATTAATTTGGCTGCCTTTCAGGTGAGACGGAGAACATGGACCTGTATTTGACTAATAAATTTCTTTCAAATAATGGCTTATAACATTGAGCTAGACCATTTTAAGTACAGCACTACATTGTGTTTACTGAAGAAACAATGGACAACATAATGTAGCCTTTTCATGAAAGTAATTAAATTCCCTCCCCCCCTCTTTTAATTGAGTTTCCATTCTGGAATTTATCCATCATCTTAACACTCTGAGCCCTTCAAATTAATTGTACATCGGCATTTGAGAAGTGACTGTTTCTAGAAAAAGTGCATTTTTAGCTGCAACTTTACAATTGGTTGTAGCCATTCTAGTGTGGGTGGCTGTTGAAAGGTGGCTTTCTTCTTTGGAGCTGACCCTGGCTGGCCACGCAAGCAATATTGTTAGCCCAAGAGAGCGAGTAGGAGTAGGCATGCTCATCCCGCTACTTGCAGCGCATGAGGAGGGAGAGAGTTCCTGCTCCTTTTCTACTTTGTGCCGTCTTTGCTCTCAGTGCTGTGCTGAGCACTGCCTGCTGCTTTGGCTTGCAGGCATGTAAAAAGAAATGCAGGCACCAGAAAAACTGATGGATTTCTTATCAGACTCTTTTTCCTGACATGCTGTGAGCACTGGCACCACTGCAAAGAGAGAGGATGGGATGGTGCAGCAGTACAGAAGGGTGGCCTGCTTCCTGTGATGGCATGAGCCTAGCTGTCCGTAGAAGCGCATCACGAAGGTGACTGTGAAACTGCAGTAGTGACCTTTTGGGGCTTGAATGATCCATTTGGAAGTGAGTGGTTGTGTGTGAGACTTCATGTATGGTGGAGTAATACAAAGAGCGCAGTGATTTTGGTCACGAAGCAAAATGATCTTTGCATCGTTATTTTGGCATGCACTGGTCTTAAAAGGTTGAGAGCTATGAGACTTCTGTCACTTCCGTAGCAAATTGCTTTTTAAGGCTAGTTGGTTTCCCTATTGAGGAAAACTGAGAATTTCAGGCTTTTTTTTATTCTGTTACTTCTATTGGTTTGTCTCTAATCAAGCTCCTCGTGATCTGGTCTTACCATTTCTGTTGGGAAGACAGAAATTTTGAGACGTTTCTCTACTAAAGGATGTCAACTTCGAGCTGTCATTTGCTTTCTGTCAGCATCTCAATGCAGTCATCTGTCCCTGAAATCTAACTAGTTTCTGCTCTGTTCTCAGTTTTGTTAGGTTTTTAATTTCTTGGTGTATTTTTTTATTTTAGTGGTAATGAATAGGAGAAACCCAACAATAGGAGCAATTCAGCAGAGAAACCTTGTGCACCAAGGTTTCCAGGTTTTGATAGCTCAATCAGCAGTTGGAGAATTGTCGTAACTACAAGATATACCTAAACCAGCTGTAGTTGGCTGGATTTGTAGAGGTTTTTGAAACAGATGAAAAACCAGTCAACCAGGAAAAATCTTGGCCTTTATGTAGCTGAGTGGCATTGGAATCCCACTCAGATAAAATCTCAAGCACTTGTAACTTCCTTCGCCCATAGCTGAGTATTTTTGCCTTACAGCCTTGCAGTGTTTTCATTGTAACTCTTCAGTGCTTCTGCTGGTTCATTCTGTACCTTCTCATGTCCCGTGAGCTTTTTTTTCTTGACCATCAGTTTCACCTCTTCTGAAGATTTCCCTGGTCTTACTGTTGGGAATTAACCAGGTTATTTAGCTGATATTTCCTTTTTCTTGTCTTGCAGTAGTCTGTAGTAGACACTTTCTTAAAAAACCCCTCAGTGCCCCTCCCTGAAATTCTTTGACTCATTATCATCCCTCCATCAGCAGGTTTTTGTGTTGCCCTTTCAGCTATAAGCTTTCTGAAGAGAGCTCTGCTTTTCTGGGGACCTCCTACCAGATTCTGGCTAGCTGCTCCTACGCAACTTGGGCATGACTCATTTTCTTCTAACTAACCTCAGCGATACTGATCTATCGTAACTGGGTTGAGCTGCCGTGGATTTTGTCGAAGGAGAACTGGACCAAATGACAGAGGCAGTTGATCTTGATAAGATTTCCCGTGATGATACTATCACTATGAAAAACACCTAAAAATGTAGTTTCCTTTTTTAAAAGTTTGTATGAACTAAGCAATTTGATATCCTTTTAATTGATTTTTAGCTTGTGTGCTGTAACTTGTATGTCCTTTTTGTATTAAATATCTGCTGTCAGCTTCAGGGGAGAGGAACATACTGCAAAGAGCTGTGATGTTGTGGGAAAACTAGGAAAATTACTATAGTTACCTTTTTTTTTTTGGTCATTTTTGATGCATTGCTAAGACCTCCTTATTTTACATAAGAGTTGACTAATTTACTGCAGAAATCCTGATGTATGAGAAGACTTCATTGGGATTAGTCTGTTACATCCTATTTGTGAAACTGGCTTTTTCAAATACAGGAACTTGAGATGATTATCTTGACCACATATGGTATGTGTTAAGAGTAAATAATTGTTATTTATGTTGTCCTAAAATAAGCACATATACATTTTACAAACCAAGGTGAGTTTCAAGTTATTACATAAGTTAGTGGTATTCTGCCTTTGGATACTACTAAGTCTCTCCTGTTACTATGGAAACTGTCTTTGCATATCTGCAAGGGGGAGGGGGTGAATAAAATGATAATGCGCTGTTAAAATTTAGAATCAGCATAAACAGAATGTGCTGATTGTCTGGGTACTATAAAATTTGCATTTGCTTACTTGATTTCTGGGAGCACTTCAAACAACTGTAGCAGGTTTATTACTATATCTTTCATGGCCCTTTTTTTTTGTTGTTGTTTTGTTTTTCCATCTTCTGGACCTTGCTCCTTTTCCTTCCAGTCCCAAAAGCACAGCATTTTTCAGAGACCTGTTAGAGGAATCTGTAAATCTGTACAATCAGAAGTACTCCAGAGTTTTAACTAAAATCTGTCTTGGAAATTGGAGATAATGTGCTTGTCAGAACAGTTAAGAATTTGAGTTAGCAGCACTTATAACAGAACTGTTGATTCATTTGTGTCAACAGAGTTTGAATTTTCAGGTAAGAACCACTGACCTTTTGAATCTTGTCTTGTGGTCTCTAGCAAAGATTTTTCAGTATATCAGGAGAAAATTTTCTCTCTATGCAGGTAGTGTTACACTACTGCAAGTGAATCTTCTCTGGTGATTCCTGGATGCAGAGGTGGGAGGGAGTGAGCCCGTCCCTGGCTATTGCTGCTTTCGTCTCAAACCACAAGTAGCAGCACAGAAACTTGTGTAAATTGGAATGGTTGTGAAGGCTACTTGGATTGGGTGAAGCTTTAGCTTCTGGAGTAGCTCAGACTTTATAGAAATGCAAAGATAGCTTTGATCCTTTTCCTCTAGGCAGTGCTTTCTGTTTCCTACCTTTTCTTCTGCATCATGAGGCATTTAAAAACTGTCACCAGCCCAGCCCTCTGGTACTGTCTCCAGTTACAATTTTCATGCCTGATTTTTTTTTCGGTGTGCTTTGTTTCTGTGGTTATTGTTAATTTGTAAAAAAACTTTCACGTGCTTATCTTCTAAAACTAAGGTGACCAATAAATGGCAGTTTATCTCAACCTATTTAAAGCAAACAAACCTTGTGGTAGAGTATTAATTTAAACAGGTTTTTGTTGAATAAAAATTTGGTGAAGACATTTTGGATTTCTTAGCTCTGTGTAGTTTCTCCTTAAAATGGGAAACTTTCTGTACCCGAAGGTGTGGTATGAATGCTCTTTCTCGCTTTATGGTTTAGAATAAAGGAGGGGGTTAGTTGTACGTAATTATTAAGCACGCATAGTGATGTTACACAGATAAAGGAACAGTTTTTCTCAGTTCCATCAGGTGATTGTGTGAACTGAATTAGTTAAAATTCAGAGTTCTCTGCAAGTTAAATATGTTGTTTAGAAAGACAATTCTCAGACAAATGTTATTTTATTCTTAATAGTAAATAACTCCTCTGTGTTTCCATTGAGATTGGTCATCAGTAACTCCTGAATGTTTCTTGGGCTTTTTTTCTGTATGCGTAGCATTTGATGAACAAGTGAATGGCTCAGTAAGTGATTTTTTTAATCCTTTTTTTTTTTTTAGATTTACACTACAGTCTCCATTTACATGTTGAAATATGTACAGTGAGCTTTACTAGAAAATTATCAACATAACTTTTGTGAATCTGCTGAAATTCTTTTAATCCCAACGGCAGCATTTTACTTGAAATGCATTCCTTCCTCCTGCCCTCCCTAGATGCAGTAAGCAGGTGAATTTTGTTTGTATACCTAGTTGTAAAGCAAATAAAAAGAATGTTTTGTGTTGTTTCTCTCTAGTTATAGTCTAAAAATTACAAGTTTGATTAGCTTTTCCTCAATTTGAAATGCTACCCAGTATTTTTATTTGAAGAACAACAAACAAGAAGTATTGTACTGTTAACAAGTAAACAAAAGCACTCGAACCATGTGGGCTGTGATGATTTTGAAACAAATATGAAAGCTAATTATTCTGAGTAGGAGACTTCCTTCTACTGTATAGTTTGCTATATATAAAAGGTTGCAGGATAACTTCTTGCTGTAACGTTGTATGCCTTTATGAAAAATGCTGTTGGCTTAAGTTATTTTCATTGCCTAAAGACTTAAAAATTATTTTCAAGTGAAAATGATTTTTTTTTTTTTAGTGCTAAGTATTGTTTGCTCTTTTGCCAAGTATGAAAATTAGACTATATAATATCATGTGGCTCTAGTACTTCTATCATTATGTGGCAGGAAGGAAAATTACATTTATATCCTTTCCTACATGTGGTTTTTAGTTGCAAATGAAACGCATCACGACAGCTCTGTCTTCCCCAGAGTATATTTTTAATTTTTCTTTGAAAAACTTAACTTTGCCAGTACTTTTTTGGAACATGGCTGCCTCAATCTCTTCTCTCCTACCTGGTTCATGTACCCTGAATACATCTACTGAAACACTGCTGTCAGAGCCATAGAGGGTATTATAGTTACTTTGGAAACAGCGCAGTAATATGTCTGTCTAAAGTACAGATAAGAGACAATGAAATTGATTCCATTGACTTCAATGTATGAACCTGTATTACATATTCTCTGGGATTTCGTTCTAAGACTGCATTTTAAGGAAATTAGTATTTTGGTGTTATGAAACTGCACTCCTGATAATTGGTCTTATTTTGGTTGTGTTACAGGCAGCGATAGGAGACCCGTAGTTCTTCAGTCTTTGAAGGATGTTGCTGTGTTATTGATTTACATTGACCTTGGTGTAGGCTGCTGCTGCTGCAGAAGAGGGTGCTCCTCCTGTTGCTTGTTACTTTCTCTCCCTCCCTGCCTGTTCTGTGTGTTCCAGCTGCTCCCTTCACATTATCATGGTTGGAGGTGAGCTAGTTTGAGGGAATTGATTGAGCTGGAAGATGGTCTTTATTTTTTTTCAGTAGTACGAGGTCCTTGCTTCAGGTCAGTGCACAGCTGTGCGAGGGCATCTCTGAGAAGATAACAGTATTAACCATTTCAGTAGAAGCCCACGTGTGCCAAGCAAATAGTAAGTGATTGAGAAGGGAGTAAGGGGTAAGGGAGATTTAGCTACTCATGAAAAGCAACATTTTACACAGATGTTATCAACTGTGAAGTTGAAAAACGGCATTCAAAATTGCGAAGGAAATACTTCAGCAATTGAGAAAATTTGTAGAGGGAGACTTAGATTAGCAGTAGAGCCAATATTTCAGTAGGAGTTCTTAAAGAGATTAGTTATTGTCGATGATAGTAACTCGGATTATAGAAAAGAATCCAGGTTTTGGAATGAAACCTTTGTTTTGGGAGTTAATTTGGTTTTTACCAGTTGATTTATTGTAAGACCGTGTTTGTGTCTCAAAACTAAAATAACTTCCTGGCATAACTATTTGATTCTGTAATACAAAACTGATAAAATGTGATTTTATTAATACATGATAATGAAGACACATCCCATTCTGATTCAGCTGTAGATGTTTGAAAGAAAAAAAAAACAACCCAACCACCTATGTGAGCTCTAAACGCATCCAGTTGACTACTTTTAAACTTTGTTATAAAGGAATCCAAGTAAAACTGGTTTGTTTCCTTTATTAAGTAAACATCCTTCCTAAGAAACTATGCATCTGCGTTGTGTTTCTTTTTTGCCACAAAAGCACTGGGACACTTGTTTTATGTTGCCTCATGGCTGTTTATAGTATCCTATGAACAGTAGTTAAGGCTGTAATTTCTCTTGATGTTGAGGAGTGGTAAGACTTCCTTATTTCAGCAAAATGGAAGCTCAGTACACAACCTGGGCTGTTACCAGGTCCACAGAAATTGCTGTTTCCTTACAAAAGGGGGATAAGCAATCATAGGTAAAATGTTACCTTAATGGGAAGGAAGCGAATGCATCTTCACAGTACTAGATGGTTACAAATGGAGCATTATGCTATTTAGCTTAGAAGCGAGTGGAAGTTTGATGTGTAGTGAGATGATGAAGGGGGAAAACTGGTGTTGCCTGCAGAAATCACTGATGGTATTTCATGATACTGTGTGACAGAGTGATGAGGTGGTAGTGTTGAAGTGCAAAAAAGTGGGGCAGGGAGAGAAAGGAGGAAGCAGCTTATTATTCACTACTTTCATACCGTTAAGTGTAAGTAAGTGGACTGGATTAAACTGAATAATTGGAGCTCTGATTAGCTGTTATACTTGAGATTTCTGGGAGTAATAGTGGATTGTTGTTTGGAAAAAGCTTGGTTGTTGGTCAGGAAGAAAGACTACAAATTGTGAAGAAAGGAAAATAGAATACTAATCGTTGTCGCTTGAAAGGATATGTAAAACTAGCAAAGGTTTGAATAAAGCTTACCGGTACTTTTGTGTATATGTTTTTGGGTATGAAGAGAAACTAAGACTTATTGGTTTTAAAAGACCTGCCCTGTGGCTGTAGTTCTTTGGAAGCTAAAACCAATGTATGTTGGCAGCTGTGTTTTAGGCTTTCAGCCTGTCTTCTCTTTCTCATGCTGAGCAATTTCACTTTAGTTGTTGGGTTCACTTTCTGCTGGAATAACTTGCTGAAACTGGCTAAGCAAAGGTCAGATGAACCCTGAACTGGAAGCAAGGAACACCAAGGAGGTAGAGGGAGGCAGGGAGGGAAGGATGGAAGAGTGCTGTGGCAGCCAGATGGGTTTCAGGTCTTGGTGAGGATGTGGTAGACCTCTTTGAAATCAGGAGTATTATAAAGGAGGCAAGTATAGGAAGACTGGTAGTTATTTTCATGCTATGAAACCTGGGGCATTCATTGAAAATCAAAAGGTGGTTTAAAAAAATAGATATATTCCCCACTTCCCATTTTCCTGGGGGAAAGGAGAGAGCACACCTGCATGAACAGGTAGTATTAAACTGTGAATATCATCACAGTGGACTGTTTTGCAAACCAAATTTGCGTTGTTTCAGGGAAAAATGGTTCTTGCCATCAGCCTTTGTAGTGCACCATCTGCTAGCTGGTGCTGTGCAAGGTTGAACTAGATGGACACCTTTGAATCAGCGTGGCCAATTTATATGCTTTTGCTAGCGTTCTGTGAAACTGCAAAGTTACAGTTGTGGTGTTTGAGTCAAGGCAGTTTGGCAGATACTTGCTGTTTTCAGTTAGCATTTCATTTTTGGTTTTATGCAAATGTTTAAAGTGACTGCTAACATAGAAAGAATAAAGGTAAAATCGTTAAAGGAGAATGTCATAATGTTATAGTAAGATGCATCATAATTTCTACGATAAGTTTTTGGGAGGTGTTACTAAGTGGGGGTTTTCAACTTGAGGACTGGCAGAATTTTTGCTGGCGCTGACTCGCTTTGTAAATTGATTTTATTGGACTGTGTTTCTTCTGTTGATTTGTATTGGTTTGCAGTGTCCTAAATGGTATCCTAAGGCTGAAATTTCCTTCTTGCCAGAAGTTAGTAAAATTACAGTGACTTTTTTGTTTTTTATTTTTTTCACCGCTTTTAGTTTTCTGTGCCTAAAATGCTGTCAGCAGCAGATTAACATTCTTACAGAAGCCAGAGAACAAGACAGTCATTGTCTTGTTACCCAAATTATTTCATTTATTCTTTAAATATGAAAGTTATTCACCTGAACAGATTTTTTTTTTAAGTTTTAGCACAAATGTTTTAATAAGTGCTTCTTTAATTCCGGTCATTTGTTGTTCTGATACTGTATTTTTTGGGTCTATGAAGTGTTTGAGTAGACTTTAGGCAGAGGACTAAGCATACCAACTGAAGATACTGAGTTTTCAGAACATTATTATAATGTTAACCTGCTTAAAGTCTAGATATAGTGTCTTACTATCTGTGATGAAAAAGCCAGTCTCTAGTCTTTTGCCTTCAGATCTGACTGTGGGTGAAGTTGAGATTTTGGGCAGGTGTAGTGTTGACAATTTTGAAGATCAATCAACGTGTTACTGAAGATCAGTCAACCCAATTTGCTTTGGAAAATGGGCTTTCACTCTGTAGCTTCTACCAGCCCACTCTTATTTGCAGGGTGTTGAGGGAAGATAACGTTAAATAACTTTGCAGACTTTGTGGCCTTTTGTCTTTTTCTTTTTTAATTTTTCATTTCTTCCTCTAAAAGGTTTCCAAGGCTTATTGGAATGAAAATGATTGTTTCACTGATTTTTCTGTAATTGTGAATACTTCAAGTGAAGCTATCTGGTCTCGTTGTGGGTTCTGCTCTGAAAACTCGCTGCAGAAATGTTTCATGAATATGTCTAGTTCAGTTTGACTTCTTCAAAACTTTTTTGCTGTACACGATAAAAATGAAAGTGGAAGTGAAACACTCTGCTAGTAACAAGGACGTTTTGCACATGAAAATTAAGAGAAGTATGGTGTTCAAATGAGTGAAAATTCAGCTTGCTTTTCTACGTCTGTGCTGTATTTTCAGTGCTCACAAAGGACAAGCTTAATTCTGGTCTGTTTATTGGGAGTTTAGTAAGAGACTGGTTAGAAGCAGGAAGGAGCATGTATTTCACTATCAAGACAGAGCTGTAATTATGTTTTCCTTGGCAACTTTTGCCTTCATAATTTTGGAGAAGACAAACTTAAATATGAAGTTCTCTGGCACACAGATGAGAATTGGAAACATCAGCTGTAAACGGCTGTGGAGAACAATGGCATATGTCCTGGGATCGCCACGGAGGCTACCATTTGTACAACTGCTTGGATGTTTCAAAGGGCACCTTCTGTTTGGCTAGGTAGTGAATTTAAGATCAGAACTTGAATATAAATCATTCTGTATTGTGTGGAACTAAAGCATATAATGTATTTCTCAAAGTATTTTACTTCACCCCAGGGTTGTTGGTTACCTAGTATAGAGCATACTTCCTGGATATTTTCTTAATCTTAGTATGTGAAGTAAGTGTGAGTTAGAGGCATGGTAGAGAGTGAATGATGACGTTCATACTGGTGGCAAGTACAGGTGCCAACACTAATAATGAAGTTCTCAAAGTATTGCAGTTTTAAGTGCTAGGACTAGGTAAATACTGTACTTTTCCTGTGCATCTTGTCCAAGAGTTGTAAGTAGCCTATTATATTTGCATGAATAATGAGCCTTTGACTTTGACATGTTCATTTGTTTTATGAAATAGCCTCACATGATCGTCTCGTATTTCTCACTTAAAAGTATTTTGAAACTTTCTTCCACTTTGACCTATCTCAAACTTTTGTTAAACACAGGTTACTTCAAAATACAAATTCTAGTTAGTTGGTTTGTTAAACAGGCAAACCCCCTTCATTTTACTGATTGCATGTTAGTCACTTTCTGTTTACTAATTGAAATGGATACGAAGTTTAGTTGTAATGAAAACAACCTCAATTATTTCTTTCCTAACCTAAAAGATTTTAAAGGTAATTGGGTATACCTAGATATCTAAATATGGGCTGAATACTTCTACTATCAGAAATTATATTTTATTTTTGTTAAGGTGTCATCATCCAAAGGATGACTTTCAAGCATTCTCTAGCTCTTGTCTGCTTGTAATTCCTTTCAGAGGAAAGGGGGGGGTAACGATTTGGATTTGGCAGGGCAGGGAGGAAGATTTGCTGTTGGCCTCAATGCTGCTTCCAGAAGGGGTTGAAGCATGTGGGATGGTTACTGGTGGGCTACAGGGCCCAGAGTGGAGGGAAACAGCCAGCCTCAGCAGCAGCTGTTGGTGCCCACACTGGATAATTCCAGCAGTGAGCCTGCTTCCTTCTCCTTGGCTTTTCTGCCTGGCTCTTGCTTGTGCTGAGGCTATTGTTATACTGGACTTTGAGAATGTGTCATCATTTGGGGAGCTGGTGTTTCAGACCATGCAAACCTCAAGTTGTGGTGGGAAAAGCGTACTTGAGTAGCAATTACTATGCACAGTTTCCTGATTCACCTATTCATTATTTTCATTTATTGTTTGACACTGTTGAGTTCGTAGGGCCCAGAGACATTAAAGTGCTTACACATGGTGTTACTTGATTGGAAGCTTTAAGGATGAGATTCATTTCACACCTCTTGAGGTGTTGGCATCTGAGCTAGGAATCTGGGCTCCTTCTATAACAGATTAAACTTGTTTTGCCATGAGGTAGAAAGCCCTGTTTGGACACGTGGATCACACCGCTAACTCCACTCGCCGTGTCAGTTGATTTCTGTTGAGTGTGAAGAGGACACTTACTTCAGATACAGGGAAAAATGTTGCTCTCCTGGCTTTATATGAGAACTGTTCTAGGAGCAGTGCCTCATCCTGTTCAAGGAGCCTCTAACCTGTTTAAGTTTAGTTATAAACTTAAACACTATTGAGTCAGGTATTTTTGCCATGTCTCTTTAATGTGTTTAGGTTTTTTGAATGCTACAGAATGAGTAATTACTGCACAGGCTGGATATGAATTTGGTATTTATGTTCACAGTGCTTCTTAAGTGCACTTAGGTTTTGTTTTCTATGTCATTTAGCTTTAAAGTGTTGCAGGATTAGGTTTCAGCCAATCAGTAATACTACCTAGGAAGCTATAATTAATATGTTACTTGGGAGGGGAGGTGGTGTTAACTCCTTCTCCCCAGTTTTGATAGCCTTGTTAGCCATAATTTATTAGTTTCAGAAGGTTTGAGACTTCTGTAGTAAATAAGTCATCTACTAAGATGATGATCTATGCATGAATTCACTTCAGCTTTTGAACGGTTTTACAGACTTGAATGGTTGGGTTGCAGTGTAAGGAAATTAATTTTTTTTTAGGATGTAATGTTTCATAATGTATTTTGTAAGATTCTTTTAAATGCCTTATCTGTTGAGTCATGCTGTTGCATTTGTCTTGCCTTGCCTCCTCCACCCCAACAAATCTTGTGCATGTTTGGTATGTTCTGATTGTGTACCCCAACCTCCTTAACAGGCCTTCTCACCTCTTATTTTTTGTTCCCGTTTAAGAATTGGAAAGGAATACTGAAAAGCTAAATACACCTATTCTCTATGGCTAAACTTTGGATGCAGGAATTGTGTGGGTCTTGTACAATGCTAGGTACAACAGCACATAGCTAAAAATGCCACGTGGGTTCCAGAAGGCATTTCTGTGCTTTGCTAGGTGGTTTTTGTTTTGTGGATATAAGGTGCTCAGCTGGTTATAGACCTGTCTATGTACATAAGGAGTACCAGAAGTAGAAGTAGTACCAGAAGACTAGACTACCATCAGTTAATATGGTTCTGAAACTCTTAACAGAAATATTTTAGATCTGTAGATAAGACTGAAGCACGGCTATGGAAAAAGGAAAGAACAATTCCACCTCTGCATTAATTGCATCTGGGAACTTCAAGTAACACTTTGTACTTCATAGCAGAATGTTGTGCTAAATTAGAAATTGTGATATTCTCGCCCACAATTGTTCAGTATCATGCAACTGTGATTGGTTTAGTCACAAGCAGAATACTGGTCTGCCTACTCTGTCTTTGCAAGCTACCATAGCATTGGAGTTGCTTTTAGTGGTTCATTACTATTCATACGTGTGTTGCAGTAGGAAGGATGAGTTGTGGGCAATGTCCTTTTTTCTGATGGCATAGACTTGTCTTTGAAAGATACCAGAGAGACAGAGAAAACCCAAAATCTTCAACAATGTTTGGTTACACATAAACTGCACCTTCTTAGGAAGCTAAAGTTGTCCTGTGTTTGAGGATCTTTCAGTAGTCCTTGAGAATATCTGATAGGATTCTCCTGAGTTTGTGTTCCCTTTTTGGCTAACAGTGGAATCTGCAGAGAACTCTTACCTATTGTATCTGACTAATGCAAGTTGCAATAAATCAACATTTGTGCTTAAGTTCGTTACTTTACTTCTAAGCACAGCTGAATGTTTTATGTAATTAAGGCTTCTAGAAATCCTAGGGTAACTCTTTATATGCAAATCTTTTAATAGCTAAATAATATATTTAGAAGTAGTGATTTGTCTAGTACAGAATGACTTATTCTGTCATGTAATTGTTTTAAATTAATGTCTTTTTTTTTTTCCTTGGGCAAAACTTTGGCTTTGGATGCCTGTCCAACGTTACCTTCACTTGTGGTCACGCCTGTTATTTACCTCCTCAGTTGAATGCCAAGCCATGTGTTGAAAAGAAAAAAAGAAATAAATCCAGAAGTAGATTCCTGTGAAGCTTTTGCTTTTATGTTTTTATAAGGTGGTTCTGTTCAGACAGGGGTGAATGATATGAGAAAATCTGGAGTTTGTTCTTAATTAATAAGTATGATGCAAAGCCATTTAGATTAGTTAAGGCCTTATTACTGTCTGAATTTACTTTTGTGTTTCCTGCCCAATTAATGGTTGCCTGTATCACTGCATTCAGAGGTGATGGTTGACGCAATACTCAATGTTGGAAATGATTTTTGTGTTGTCTAACACTTAATATATGCAAAAGGACTTTATATGTGGCATTATAGTGTTAATATCTACTCTGAACTGGGACCTTACTTGTGTATAGTGATGCCAGTGAATAACTGAATATTCCATGAATATGAAATATTCCATAATTAAAAGCAATGTAGTCAGCTTTCAGCAAAAGGTGTGTCAAAATTAACTCCTCCATTCTGTCCGTGCACCTGCTTGGCGTAATGTTTAATGTGCCAACCAGCTGTCACTTTGCCCAACCAGATTGTAGAAGGAACAGAAGAAATAGGAAAATCAGAGGCAAATTAGAGTAACTAATGAGAAGTTGCCAGTATGGCCTCATGAATGTTCAACGGCCATGCTGGCTGAACATGGGTAGAGAAACTATATAAAAGTTTCTGGTGAAATGAGGGATGGGCCAGGGGAAAGCTCTGTCCAGGGAGGGTTCCAAAGATTGTGTGTGCTGCACAATGCATTGTAAAAATACTGCATCTAGGGAAAAAAAAAACCCAACCTTGGCATAGTGCCAGTTAAACATACAAGTCATTAAGATGGCGGTGGTGACAGATCTGGTTTGTGTAGCATTTAAAGTCTTGCATACGCAGTTCCCAGCAGTAAACAAGTTGGGGAAGCTGGGAAATGTTGCTTTAGCTTATTCCTTGTCTCTCATTCTTTTGGTGTGTTTGTTCATGTAAGTAAAAAGTATTTTGTCATAGCTGTTTAATAAACAAGTATAAAGCGAAACAGAAATGCTAAATTAAGACACATCTTTAATTACGTTGTTCATTTGTATATGAGAAATGTGGTGATTCTGAAATTTTCCACTCTGAAGGTGCCTGGCAGGTTACAGTGTGTATTCTTTATTCCACGCATGGCATGCTCTTGCATAGTTCTGTTATGTGACTGGAAGTTGTTAGCTAATTCACTTAAAGCGCCTTTTTGTTTTTAGGGTAGGGCTTAATAATTGGTTTACTTTTTTAAAAAAAACTTGGTTTAGCAGAATTTGTGTTAGTGTATGCATAAGAACTGATTGTCCAAAAATTAGTACTACTGAAATTATGCTGCAAGAAACCCTAGAGGTTTGAGGGTTTTTTTTAGTTTTCTTAGGTAGCTTAACTTTATTTATGAGTACTTGGTTACTTGCAAAGACTTGGATAACAGGCGAGGAGGATTGTATGCATGTATCATGTTCTTCTGTTACCTACATCTTTTAAAAGAGTAAAGGGAATCAAATTTTGAATGTGACCGTAGATCTTTACAGACCACTGAAGTAGTGTATTCAGAACAAAGTGATCCTGAGCAATATTTTTCCTGCTTTTATGAAAGAGCAATCTTATTTGCATTTCTACACAGCATCTATCACTGTTGTCTGTTATTGAGAACCATTTCACTAAAACTTCACTTCCTGATAGTGGAGAGGATTCAATTCCTGTGGCATCAAGTTTCACTAAAACACTTTTCTTTAAGAGAAAAGCCATGCATATTATCCATGGTGTTGTAATGTGGAAATCCATGGATGTGCTTTAGGAAGATTGGAATTGTATTTTTTTCAGGAAACAGCTCTTGCAGACAATTGTTGCCTTTATTCACAAATATGCTTTTAGGCATATTGTTGTGTGTTTCTTCCCCCTCATTGGTCCAGAAGTGACTGGTTAAATCCTTAAGAACATAATGATTATCTTACAAAATTGGAGAAGTAACTTATCTAATAATCTTGGAATAACCATCTACCTGAGGCTTGAGAAAAGGATATTGCAACAAGTCTAGCACATAGTTGCAGCACAGTAATTCGGTATAACTTCCTAACAAAAAACATGTACTAGTTGCCTTATGTCCTGAAGTGTAAAGACTTGTTCCAGACTGCTTGATTTTTATCTTACTTACTACAAGCATGGCCTTATGTTCCATCAGATAGATCTCACTTTGAAAAATATTCAGTGTCTTGGACAAGATGGTTGTTAGAACTCACTCAATAACTGTGTTGTTATGCCATGGAAAGGCAGTTTGGTGTTTTGAGTGTGGTGTGTTTGTGTTTTGGTGTTTTTTTTTTTTTTTTCTGTTAGTAGCTTTTCAAAATGCTATCGATTGGGGGGGAAGAAAAATCACTGGTTTATTTTCCTCTACTTCGTTTTGTGTGCTATGCATTTTGCATATGAAGATCTCCCCTTTCTTCCTTTGGAATGATGCTCATTCTGTTTGGAGATGAGCAGAATAGCACACAGTACTCAAACAAGGAAGGCGAAATTACCTCTGCATTTCTCCATTTAGTAACTTTTAATAGCTGCTTATTAAGAAAATAACTAATGGAGTTAACACCAATTAGCAATCTTTCTGGTAAGAAATTCTCTGCTAAAACATTCCAATATGTATAATTACCTCAGGTGACTTACTGAGCAGAATAGTAATGATTAGTTTTTCGGCACCTTCGCCTCTGCATCCCAGGCTTGGATTTCTCTTTACATTGTCATAGATGGGATTTGCTGTTAACAGACTTTACTTTGTCATCAGCAAAATTCGGCAAGAAGGAAGAAGATTGTTAATGCTTGGTATCATTTCTGCAATTGAACTTGTAGCTATTCAGCATTGATGGCGGAAAAGGGAAGTCTCAGGGTGTTTTTTGGGTATAAACTGAGGAAGCCTCTGAGTAGAGTTGCTCCATACATTGTGTTCAGTATGTCTCTGCTGCATTTGTGTCCCATCTCTGAAAAGTTGTCTTTTGTTTTACGTGTTGTACCATCTCTTCTATTGAGTACAGTAGCTTATGAAAAGGATTTACCATTTATTGGCTGTTGGATTTGACTTCAGGTAAAATACTAGATTACCTTCAAGAAACAAAGTCAACATTTTCCAGATTTCCAGAACTGAATGTAGCTGCTGTTCTAGAACATATTTATGCAATATTTGTTGTATTGATAAGGGAAGAGAAAACTCAAGGCACTCTGCTAGGCTGAGTAAAAAGGAGACATTAAGGGGAAGTGTAGTTTTTCCGTATTTGGTAAACATTTTATGTTAAACAGCAAACAAATGGAGGACATTCTATCAGGAACCTATTGGCTCTGTGTGACCAAGCATTCCTGTGGATCTGAACTGAAATAAACAAGGCAAAACTTTTCTTGATTTCTACTAATAAAATGTTTTACCTACCAAATGATGAATACTACCCCGTTTTTTTTTTTTGAGTAACGCCTATTAAGAAGCAACATTTTATTTACATATTATGTGAATTTACATATTGTGCTTGTTTGTGCACAAATCTTTGATAATGTTGCTTAGATTCTAGTGAGTTAGTGTCTCCAATTCAATATGTAATTATGGGAATATTATTTCCTTTGGTTTCATTGCATTTCCTGTGTCTCTTCTGTTCCCTAACAGAAGGGAAAGTATCTTTAAAAGCAAAAAAAAAAAAAAAACCCAAAAAACCCAAACAACAAAACCAAAAAAAACCCAAAACCAAAACCAACCACACATAAACACATTTTCATCATGCAGAAATGAAATTCTGTTGTTGCTTTTGGGGAAAACAAGACCAAATGGAGAAAGCAAAATGCTTACAGGTGGTGGGGTTTTTTTGTGTGTTATACTGTGATCTCATTTAATAGAGGAAGGTTCTAAGTGGGATAAACAAGTGGTGAGACACTGTGGTTGTTTTTAACAGCTATACCCCTAGTGTCTTTCACCAGAAATACTGATTTCAGCATTTTGGGGTGAAAAATAAGTGCATGATGGACCGAGTTTCATGGTTTGAGGGAATACTTTGCTGAAATCTCTGAGATGGTGTGAACTTTATCTGGGAATCTGCGTAGCATCAGGCAGTCCTAAGTGCCCACACTGAGAAGGGCTTGAAAGGCAGGGTTTTTTAGTTCCTGTACAGCACTGAAACAGGTGAACTACCACAACGAGACAGCTTTAAGTATCACTCTGGCATTTCTGCCCTTGTGTTCATCATTGTCTCTGATGGCATAAGGATGTTCCTGTATCAAGTTTTGGTATGCTTATGCCAATTTAAGATGAGCTTCCTTTACAATGAATAGCGATCGTCTTTGCATATCTTGAAACTTGTCTGTGTCCCTGCAATGGTATTTCATTAATTCTCCTCTCTGCAATGTCCCATTTGAAGAAATAGTTTTCAGAATTAAAAAACAAAACAAAACAATTGTTTCTTAACATAGTTTGGAGGAGTCTGTATGCATGCAAAAATTACTTTGGCTGGTTCAGTGGAAAAAACCCTAACAGATCAACAGTGTCTAGTTATGCACATCTGCCATTTTGTTGCTGATAAAACTAACCAGAATGAACTGCTGTAACATTGCTGGGGGGGGAGGGAAGGATAAAAAGAGAAATAAATTGTTGACATTGCTGTTACGAAAGTAGTTTTAGAAAGTGAAGAACTGAATTTTGAGTAGGAAGAGGGAAGTAGTGGTTCTAATCAAGTAAGAGAACTGATAGGTTGCTATATAAGACACAAATTATATTTATAGTTTAAAAAAAAAGGTTAAGAAGATGCAGTAAGAAGATGGATTTGATATCGGAACATCAAAACTATCTGACAATAGTTTGATAAGAGGAGATTGAGAAGCCAGAATGAAACCCTTGTGACTGGGAATGAAACATGGAAGGCATTGAGAGAAAACCTGGAAAGGGAAGCAGAACCATGCGAGCAAAGCAGGGAATAGCTGTGTGCATGCAATGAAGTGGAGGGGGAAGGGACAAATGGAAAGAGCAGCAACCTAATGTATTGTAGGAACTGACAGCATTGAAAGCAGAAAGTTACAAGTTATAGTTTTCTACTCATTTTAAAATATTAAGCTTGCGTATAGTAGGAATAAGTATTGTGTGCTTCTCCTGTCACCTTGATTTACATTATAATACTTGTCAGTAGCTATAGCTATCTGGCAGTATATGTAGCATCTTGTAAACTTGTTTTTGTGCTAGATAGCAAGTTGAGTGTTTGGAGTACTAAATATTTCTGTAGCTTGTTCAAGTCACGTTGTTTTCCTGGCTGTGAATTGAGCACGCAAAACCACAGGCTGGTGGTTCTAGTCATAGACTGTGCGGTGATGTGCTAAAAGTGATTGTGTTCGCTTTGCAAGTCCTGCCTGAGGCGTGCGCAAACAGAGTTAAATATTTGCACCCATACAGAAAATCTCAAGACTGACTTATGAAATCAGCTTTCTATTGTCTTCCTGATTCGTTAATGGCATACCACAGAAGCTGCGGCTTCAGCCTGTGCTGGGCTTGTGCTGGTTTGTTCTCTCTCGTGCTCACGCAAGGGCCCTTGGGGTGGCTGGGCAGCGGAGCTCTGGTCAGAGCAGGGAAGACGCTAATGAGCAGAGGTTGGGTTTTGAGTCAGTTTGCAGTCTCAGAGGGGACAGGAAGACATGGCTGAATGTTTGGCCTGATTTCCCTGTTTCTGTTTGAAACCTCTCTGAGGTGTGGCTTCTATCAGCCACATCTTCATGTGGGTGGATAATTCTCTAGACTACAGAAACTGATTAATCAAACTGGTGTGCGGGCAGAGCTGGGGTGGCACTGTAAGGTTTAGATCAAGGTGCCACGGGTGACTGAACAAAGTCTGGACTCCGGCTTTTTTTTTTTTTTGAGGCAAGTGTAACGTGAAGCTGTTGCCCAGGTTTGTTGTTTTTAAATTGCCATTGGCTTAATTTGGACAAGGTTGAAAACCATTCTCAAATTCTTCCTCTCTTGTGGGTTTGGCTGGGCTACTACAGGTGTTTTTCTTAAGTAGGTCAATAGGCCTGTGCTCAGTCATTGGTATATGAACTTGGCATATATTAACGTAGTTTAATGTGTAGTAATATCCATGGGATTAAAAATAAAAGTATTGTGAGAAAAGGTATGTCTTCAGAGGCCATTTTTATCAAGATGTCCCTGTGGAAAAACTGCAGCTAAAATCCTGCTTGTCTTCATTTTAATTTTACCTAGTAGCTTGCTTTTTGTTACTTTGAATAGCTTTTATTTAGCAATTATGTATGCAGTTACTTGCCCTCATGAATGTACTGGCTTTTGTGCATACATAGAAGTATACAATTCTGACAAATGCTGATCTAATTTGAAAAGTGCAAGTGGGTGTTCAAGCATATAAAAGAATATCTCCTTTTATGACAGCCCTCATCCTCTTGCTGTCTCTTTTTTGGAGTAATTTCAAATTGGCCTGCAGGTAGAAAGCCCTTTGAGGTAAGAAGAGGGTGTGCTTGTGCTCATTTAACGATTTAAAAACCCCAAAACCAAACAAAACCCAAAACCAACTAACCAAACTGTATATATGATGTTGTATATTACAGACAGTGGTCAGGAATTCCTTGTTACCCGTTTTTAGAATAAACGGGATACTTGCTTTTAGAGTATAAGTCTGAAAATGTGTGTTCTGGAGTTGGGTATTTCATTTGTCACCTCTGCATTTGTGGAATTTCTTCTCTTCGTTTGACCTTTAGTGAATAGGCAGAGTTACATGATGGTGAAAGGAATTACTCTTTTCAAGGCAGTACTTTGTTAGGAATATAAGATTGCATTATTAGTGATGATTTTTTTTTATCTTCTTTGCAATTATTTGCAGAATTCTGTCGTCATTTGAAAGATTGTACTTGCCTCTAAACTTCCTGTTATCAAAGTTGGATTGTGATTTTTTTTTTTGTTTGACAATTTCTGTACTTTTTTGGCATTCTGTACTTGGAATAGTGGATACTTAATTTTTGCCTCAGTCTAGTAGTCTTGCAGTCTTGTCTATGTCTTTAAAGTAGTGGTGTAATATTTATTTTACTTGCCAAGCTAAAAGAATTCTATTAATCAGGTTTTACTACAACAAATAATCCTTTGTAAGGGATCAGTAAATCAATAGTCCATGTGATCTTGTATGAAACAGGGGAATTTAAAGAACTCTGTGTTTAAGTTTGTTTATTAAAACTTGGATTGAAATAATTGCATAAAAAAAAACCCAAAACAAAAACAAAGAATCTTTTATACAGTGCAGAGATTAAATTTTACTGCCAGTAATCTGTGTTAGCTACTGACTTCTATATTCTCACTACTTAGATTATAAAAAAGCCTAATGAAACTTCCAATAGCTTACATGAGTAAATTTACTAAACTTAAATAATGTTTGATACATTGATTTTTACGTGTCATTTTGCTGCTTGAGACTGATTAAATGTTTTTACTTGAAAATATTAGCTTTACTCTGCTTACTAAGTAAGCTCTTCCTGGCAAGTGTTAAGAGAAAATATTTTAGTTAATTGCATTAAAGCTCACCTTTCAATAAATAATGCTCAATTTCGGTTTGTGCAGTTACATGCATGGAACAGCTGATGCTGTTCACAAAAGGCTGGAATGAATTCTTGTTAGTGTTCTGTTTAAACCCTGAATTTGCTTCAGGGTTTGGACCTTCTGTAAGGTG
Source organism: Charadrius vociferus (assembly GCF_000708025.1). Taxonomy (NCBI): domain Eukaryota; kingdom Metazoa; phylum Chordata; class Aves; order Charadriiformes; family Charadriidae; genus Charadrius; species Charadrius vociferus. The sequence continues at coordinate 93,413 of NW_009647469.1, forward strand.
CTGCCTCGGGTTAGCACAAATGTTGTTACACACAAATGAGCTCTGAGCTTTTCCTGTTGAGGTAGAACTTCTTTCAGTGTAAGAACTGAACTCTGGAACAGATTTGGGTATCTTTTCAGGGTGTTGGTTGCATTAAATCTGCAGATCTCCTTAATTTCACTTCAACTTCTGATTTTATTTTTTTTTTCTTGCTTCCAAGTTTTAGGGCATTTCATATATGCAATCATTTCTACAGCTTTCCCATCAAACTATGGGTAAAGTCTCAAGTTACAGATTCTTATTTTATGTGAATATCTTGAAGATTTTTTGTAAGGTGCTTTTGTTACCCTGCCCGAAGTAGTTCAATAAAATTGATGGTTTACCATCTTATCTCGCTTTCTACCATTTCCACACCCTTCTTCCTTTCCCCCTGCTGTTGACTGCAACTTAGCTAACAGCATCTTGAATCTTATTTTTGATCAAGATTGCAGTTGTAGTGCAGTAACTTATGTAACACCTTCGTAAATTAGTTTTTCTACTTTTAAAAACAGTGAAAGGATTTTGAAACAATGCTGTCTTTTCTTCTGTGTATGAAAATTGTTTACCCTTCTCAAAATCTTTAGCTTTAAACTTGTGTAAATATCAATAAAGCCATTAAACCTTTTTTAGGTATTTGTCCCTAGAGAATATTAAACATCTCAATTTTTATATTGCTGAAAGGAAAGGTGAGGCTTCTTACCAGAACAACAGTGAATCTTACTGGAGCTTTAGAAATCTAAAAGTGTCAGCAAGTTTCTTTAGCCATGGTTCAAAGGTGTAGACTTGGTCAATAGATATCTTGCTTGAAAGTGCAGGTTGTAATTTATTTGGGGCTAGACATGGCCATCTAAAGTAGAATTTCAGCTTTTTTGCCTTTGTAAGGTTGTGCATACAAAATGTCTCCTAATATAAAAAGTATTTCTTGTGGAACTACAAGATGCAAAGCAATGTTGTACAATATATAGTGTAGTTTTTTTTTTTAACCCCTCATTCTTGAATGAACACGCCTATTCTAGTTGTGATGAATTCTTTGTTCTGAATGGTTATCACCCTGTTGTCAAGCTCTGGGTTTCTACAGGCATGCCTATTCTCAACACCATGTTCTCTTTATTGCCTTTCAGAATGCCTTAAGTTCTGCTTAAAACGCGTATCTCTTATCTCTTCCTTACATACAATGTGTTGCTTTGAACTGATGTGATGGTAAAAGCTTGTGGTTTTTGTGAAGGCATTCCTAAGCAGAAGTTCATTTGCATGCATGAATGCAAACATTCTTTACTATGGATGTGAGGAATACATATACACATCGAAAGGCAGTAAAACCTGTGTGCAAATGTCAGCGCTGTAAGATCCTATTTGGGGTTTGATCAGAATTTCCAAAGGTTTTATTGAGGCTTGCCTTGTTCTTTCTTCTGTTTATTATCATTAGATATTTATTTAATACTTTGGGTTGTAAATGTGGTGGGTCAGCAGCAACAGCATGTTTCCTAGGAGTGTCCTAGGAACATATGGTGAGCATACAATTAACACTTCATAAGTAAGACTGACTACCGGTGTTACATTTTTATTTGTGAATTGGAGCCCTCGGTTTTGGGGGTAGTTCTTATTCTAGAATCTGCCTTTCAAAAGAGGTGATAGATGCTGGTTGAAAGGGACCACTGGAGGTCAAAGTTGTGCTCTAAGCAAGAATTGTCACCATCACAAGAACAGATCATCTATAGTGCTTTCTGGCCAACTTCTGAAGTCTTCTAGGCGTGAAGACTCCTCATCTTCCAAGTAGCTTGCTGTAGCATGCTGCAATACCCTCCTACCAAAAAAGGGTTCTCTGGTGTCTAACCTGACCCTTTCAGTGCATAGTTTGACTGTAGCCTCATGTTTTATGGTCTGCCCCTACTGAGGAGGGTTTGCCATCTGCTATCAAGTAGTTAGTTGGATGCTACTATTAGATCCCATTAGCTTTCTCTTCGCAAGACTAAACAAGCCCAGCTTTCTGAAAATCAGTGTTCTTGAAATTATATGGAATTGAAGCTTTGTTTTCTTTTAAATCTAATAAAATTGCTCATCAAACATAAGATTTGGAAAGCAAAAGTCTTAAGAACGTGTAGTAATAATGGATTTAAAATGAGCCTCCAGAATAAAAAAAAGTTGCATGTTGTGAGTGTGTGTGTGTTCGTGTGACATACAGTCAAACAGTGCAATATTTTCCTTTAAAAAAAAAATAAAATCATAGATTGTCAGTTAGCTTGTTGCAAAACTACAGTCTGTTTCTGTATAGAAGTTATTTAATGTTTTCCTTCCATCTAAGGACTTTAAAATATGCATTTTTGAAAGATTTTTTTCTGCCTGGAGGTTATCCATGCGTTAGATCATTGTATATGAATAACCAGTAGGCTTTGGAGAGAAACCAGAGGAAATCCGGTTCTCTCATTGAACTGAGTTTAAGAAGGCACGTGAGCAGAAAATAAGAAATTGTTCTATTAATCTGAAGAGAAAAAGGAGAGATGGAGAGTTTAGCACTCAAAACGCCTGAAACAGCTTCAGACTGTTTCTTGAGGGAGTATTATCTTACATGAGATAAGGAATTAGTATCTCACAGAGAAGTAAATTTAGACTCGTTTAAAACAAAGTTTTCAAATTGAATTTCTGATATGCCTAGGTGGAAGAGTACTATTTTTATAATGCCTTAACACTTTCTCCTTTAAAGAAATCTTAAGATTTTGGGTAACAAAATTAAATTTTAAAGAAAAGAAAGAAAGGAAGGAGAAATTGCAAACTTGATGATTGCTAAGCTGGTAGGGTAGTAGGTCAGTAATGTAGTCCCTCTGGTGTAGGCTGTTTGTAATGTTACCATAGGTAAGTAAAGAAAGTGAGCGAGTAATTCAAGATAGCTGTCTGCATAGAATATGGTGAGTGTACGAAGCTTTCAATTTGTGATGCTACTACTTTAAAGTAATGTATTAAACCCATGATTTTCAAACTTGGGTTCAGTTCTCTGAACTAGCCTCATCTTTCTCACATACACCGATATTGCCATTCTTTGGTCTGTCTCAAGTACGTGTCGAAGACTCTTGGGTTCATGTCATTGCCAGAGAGAATTTCTGAATAGGAGTGGAATTTTGCTGAGAGTATCTTTCTAGTTTGAAACATCTGATTAATTTTTTGATAATGTTAAGGGAGTAAGTTTAAAAATACTTGTTTGTTTTATAATTTTAGTGGTAATGTCACCTGGCTTTGTTTTGGCATTGGTAGTAAAACTTTCCTTGCATGAAGAGAACTCTAGCAGACATGTAAAATGTCAGAATTGTGGTTTTATGTTTATCTGTTTTCACGTTAACTGGAAACTCTTCCCTGTGTTAACTTGTATGTGCTAATTTAACTGTTACTAAATAAATGAAACTTAACGAAAGGAGAAAACTGTTTCCTTTGCATTTTAATAGAATAAATGGGAGAATGTAGCTCTGTGTTATGGAGGGTAAGGCATAACCCATTTTCTGGTATCAACTGTATGTTTGGTTGTATTCAGTATTCCTCAGAAATGCAGAGTAGACAAACATTGTCCCCTTGCCACCAGCAGATGACTTGGTATAAAAATTGCTTTAAAACGGTGACAGGCAAAAACAAGTTTAAAGCGAAGATTTATAGCCTACAAATCATTGTGTTAATATACAAAAGCTTAAAACATTTATGCTGGTTGATACATGCAACTGACATGGAGTGGTGGTTTTTGGGTGTTGGCTTTGTCAGGTATTGCATTTAGGGCATAAGAATAGACCTTGGAGATAAAGTCTGTACAATGTACGTTCCTTGTATTTGATTAAACCTAAGTGAAACTACAAGGTAGAATATTATTACAAAGCATGCTTCTCTTGAAGTTCTTTGTTCACATCTCAAAAAATGTGTTTTATTGTCTATGGAGGCCATAAACAAGCAACAGGACACCTAACAAAACAGAAGACAGAAACCCCAAAGTATTTGGAAACAATCTTCATTTAGTAGAAGTGTTTTTTCTATATGTTGTTTGTCACATGTTTCTGTGGGTAACAGAAGGTCTCATGTGAAATTAACTTCCTGGGGTTTTTGAAAATGGGATCTAATTGAATGTATTGAAGTAGAATTAAGCTTTCATGGTTCTGGTTTACTTTTGTTTGTACTTAATGATGAGCAGGTGGCTTTTTTAACTTTTGGAAGTTACTTCATTTTTGATAATTGAAAATGATGGACTGCCTGTACATGTTGAGATTTGATATATTAAAAAAAGGTAATGTAGCGGAAACACTTATGTCTGTTGGAATTTGGCTCTGTGCCTGTTTTCCTACTTTGCAGGGAGCAAATAGCAGCAGAAGCACTGGCAATGCTGTGCGTGAGATGCCCAGTTCCATTTGCACTATGTGTCCAGAGAGTTTAAAAAAAATATAGGATATTATTTTTCATGATTTAGCCTTTTCAAATCTGACAGATACAAATCAGTATTAGTGTTTAAAGTCTTATGTAAGACTCGAAAATATGCACTGAAATTTTATGTTTAAGTAAGCTATATGTTTATATGTCATAAAGTACCTGTAGTGACTCTCATAAGTAAAAGTAGTCATCTGGAAAAAGTTGCTGCCCTTCATTTCATCTTGATTTTTCCCGGTGTATGTCAGAAACATACTTTAGGACTTAGTCTACTTCATTAGATTATATATCTCTCTGAATGTCTGTCATTGGTTACCTTTGAAGGTATCTTATACTAATATTCTGTTGTAGTTGGTTGTGACCTCGATTGTCACAGTATTAATTTATACTTTCTTGTTCTTTCCCTTGAGCTTTCCGTAAGTATCTTCCTCGCTGTTTCTTTTCTTCAGAAAACTTTCTGTGCTGCCAATAATAATTTAAAAGAAAAAAAAAATAAAAGCCCTCAAACAAAACAAAGCCAAACACAAACTTGTTTTGGTTTATGTAGACAAGTGTCATAGTTTCTCAGCTTTGGGGACAGATCCTATTATATTGGGTTTTTATAGCCTTAAATATTGAATTCTTACTGCATGTTCTGGCTCCTAGGATTTGGAAACCAGTCAAAAAATTGGAGCTTAAATGAAGGAACTACATAATTTATAGTAATGTTTGGGACAGCCATGCACTTAGCGGACACCTTGAGCTTGGTGGTGTGGGTTTATTGAGATGGTTTATTAAAGACCTGCTGTTCATGATGTGGACTGACTGCAGCCAACGTGGGCTATGTCTGGAGCTTGTGACTTCTCTGGGCTCATAGGGGAGAGCCTTGGAGGAAGGGACAAATACTGAGCATCCTGCAAGGTTGTTAGAAACTGTTTTGTTAAATCTTGTGGAGTGTTTTATTTGTTTGCAATTACTCCAACTCCTGCTATAGCGTTACAAAAGTGTGTTTTAGGTTTTATGGGCCACAACACTTACTTGAAAAAATGCAAATTGCTTCAAGTGGGGAGTTCAATGTTGTATTTAAAGTCCAGCCATGAATCTACTTGTTACAGGTAACTATGTATATAATTCTTCCATTTGATCGTTGTTAATTGCAACAAGTCGTCTAGGACATGGCCTTGTCCTATGCCTCCTAGTAGAGAAGGCAAGTTGCATAGACGTTGTTCCACTGCATTAATTCCATTTTTCAGTTTATTGCTCACCTACTGTGTTGCTGGCTAGCTTCAATTGCAATGTAGGGCACGTCAGAACCAGGGTTTAGCAGCAGCACTGGCAGTAAAGTGCGGTTCTGCCTGCTTCTTCATGGGTTTCCTCCTCCTCCCCCTGCACCTTTGCTGTTGTAAGTGTTTGTGCAGGATTATAGAGAACCAATTCAGGCAGAATCAGTTTCCTGATCCTTCCTGCAGCATGATTGCACGAATGTGCTCATGTTGGTATGAGGAAGGGGATAGTACAGGGACAGGAACGAATGGCGGGGGCACGAACAGTTTAGCATTAGTCTTTGGCTTATTGTGCTTTAGAGCATACGTGAAATTATTGCCTTGGCTCTTCCTTGCATCCTGAATATGCTCGTGCTGTTGGGGAGCAACTAATGGTATTTGAAGCTGTACAAGTAGTATTTGGCAGTGTGTGCTGTTCAGGCAAATGTCGAGTATTTGGGAACCTTATTGTTTTCTTTTGTCTGTGGCTTCTCGAGATTTGTCTAGAGGTGGAATACTCCTACTGTTTTGATGGGAAGAGCAATGTGGTTTTTGTACGATTTTTTTTTTTTTTAAACAATCGGAGCTAATTCTCTCTAACATAATATGACTTATTCTAAGTTTTGGAGTTCTTGCTTAATTGAACAGAGTTTCCTCTTTTTCTACTCTGGGTGATTCAAGTGCATGACCTTATGCGCAGAGTGTGAGCGTTCGATGTGTGCTCATTGTGCAAGAACTGGCTTCTATTTTCTTGACCACTTGAACAACTAAGGAATATGTATTGGAAAACTACACCATTTGCTGCTGGTTTTGTGGGCCCAGAAATACATTTGTCAAAATGGTGTCAACCAAGATATATCTAAGATACGTGCAGCTATGGTTTATTCTAACATTCTGATCACTGTGTTGCTTGAGCAATAGCATAATGATATGTTTTTTTCCAAAGATGTGTGACTATTGCATTTTTTTATATTCTGAACACGTTTTTTTTTTTTTTACAAAGGGCTCTTTAGATCTTATTTGCATCAAATAAGCCAAGGTGAACATAAGTAGATTTGTCAGCCCAGTTTATCACTTGGTGAAATTCATCATGACAAAAATATTTAGCAGCATATTAGTAGGAGCAAAACTGCCAGTTGTGCAATCTGGAGATGGATGCGAGTGTTAACTGCAGAACAGTTCATGTAAGCTTCTGGAAGTAGGATAGTTCTTAACTAGCCAGCAATCTGTACTACTAAATCTTCACATAAGCTAATAGGGCTATTTAAAGAAACCGGTATTTATACATCCTTAAAATTACTGATATGTTGAATGGTGCTAAAAGGAAGTGTTTCATTATGGTGTTATTGATTAAATAAAGTGTATCTATGCACTCAGTGCCTTTGTATTTCTGAAAGTATAAACATTGCATAGGCTGACAAATGTAATATTCAAATGCTAGAATCTTAACAGATTGCGTATTAAAAAAAAAGAGTTCTCTGATGCTAAGCTTCCTTTATTGTAAGTACAATGTTACATCTTTTTAATTTAGGTTTCAGTTGTATAATTCTGATATGCTCTCTTAAAGTATAAATACATCCTGACAACATGTTGTTACAGGAACTCTGAGGGAACTGACGATGCTACAGATGGTGCTCACAGAGGATTAAATTTGATTCCTTGTTTAGAACAGTTAATAATATACGTACTAGATCAGATGGTGTAGAAGACTGAAGTAATTCAGTAATGTCAGCAATGTCATGCTTACATGCCTGATTCATGGATATAGGATATGATTATGAATCACATGTGAAAACAAATATATCAGGAAAAACTGGTGTGATTAAAAGCAAAAGTTCAAAGATGTATATAATTTGTATGAAAATAATTAATACAGTCATCTAATTTATAATTTTAACATGTTTCAGTTTATTTGTCTGAAAGTGTAAGGGTTTAGGTCTTAAAAGATGCTTTCTTAATTTTAAAACCACATTTGTAAAACTTTTTATGTCTTTTAATAAACTTTTTGAAAATTATGTAAGGTCGTAAAATCCTTTTCAAGTGCTCTCCTCCCCCCCCCTTCATGCAAAGAAGTTGTGAACTACCTTTTCAGCAAGAAAAAAAGTTTGTAAACTTTTCAGTTATCAACCATACCATCATAGTGGTTGTATTCTGCAGATCACTGTCTTCCAGAAAGGAATTTAGTGGCTTATACCCTGCTTAGCTCAAGCCATATCTGAATAGAAATTGGTAACTTGAATATTGACTGTACACTTTCACCAGGAGGCTAAAGATCAGGCTTCCAGATTAATGCACAGCAGAGGTGTTAACAAGGATGGAATTCTAAGCAAGAAGATGAGGTTTGGGAAGTTTGCTTCAGAAATTACACTGGACATATTGTCAGACATTTGAAGGTCACCTGTAAATTGTTTTTGTGATTTCCTGACTAAATTAAGGAAGTGGCTTAAATGCTATGCTACTGTTCTTACTTAAGAGCTGACAAATTCTTGGGGCAGATTAAAGTATATGATCAGGGATATACTGCATCTTTTCCAGCTTCCTGTTGTTAGAAAAGGGAGTAAGTTGGTAGAACAGCAATAAGGAACTAATTAGACCTAAAATATATAAAAAGCTTAGATGTATGTTGTTATATGTGCTTAGATGTCTGTTATGCATTAATAGTTACTGAATATATATGAATATGCATCTGTAGTTTATTTCATCGTCTTAATTAATGTTCTGTTGACAGATGAACTCAAATAGTAAATTCACAGTCCTGTTTCTTTGATAGTTCTAACTCCTGAACGTGTATGGGATATAAGGCAAAAATAGCAACTGTCTTGTTCATTTTGTATGAATTAAGAGTGTGTTTTTATTCCAGGTGAAGTTATGAATTTAGGTAATCTTTGAACCTATGTAAATTTGTTTTTTCTTGCAGCTGTTCTAATTTTAGATGTTAATAATTACTGTAACATGCAAAAAGTACATCATATGTTTTTACAGGTGTGTTAAATTATTGTCACTACCAAATCAAGATACGTAGATGAAAACTTAGCTTGAAACTGCATTAAATATTTCCCTTCTAAATTTTGTTGTACTGATAAATATAAGTAAAGTGAGAAAGACTTTCCTGTTGCTGAGAGTAGGTATCAGACATCTGGCTTTTTTTTTAACTTACCATTCATATGTGTTTGTAGGCTTGTATAGTAAGTATTGTGAAGTATAAGTAAGGTTGGAAGGAGGAAAAAACGGGAGAATTTTTGATGGCTTGCGTAAGATACATCTCCCAGTTTCCTCTCATCCTGCTTTGTTAGGGTTGGCAGGAGTTCCTCTTCTAAATCAGTCTACTTTGACCATTGTATACAATAATTGTCCAACTTCCTCTTCCCTTCAAACTGTGTCATTGCTCAGGGAGGGTGTGGGAAGGAGATGGAAAAGCCATGAATCCATCTTCTTGATTTTTTTGTTTAGTCAGAGCAGTATTATAATTTAAAAATTAATTTCCTAACACCCTAAATGAAGTGTTCGTACTGACATTTTGTCTTGTCAGAATAATCCTGGACATGATTAATGTATTCAAACCCCTTTTTGCAGATTCCTTTTTAAATAAGCTTGCTGATTTGGGATAGTCGCTTTTAATGCAGTTAAATTAAAGCAAAATTAGATTTGACACCAAATTTAATTCTCTAGAGAATTGCTTTTGTATCTTTTCTTTTGAGTAAACATTTTTATTGCTATGAAGTTCTTAAATAGTTTTCTAAGATAGTGTATGATGTTTTGAATGTCTTAACAGATGATCAGACAGCTAACACAGTGTCTGCTGTTCTGCGGTTTGTTTGGAAGCTTCTTGTCTAGGAAAGATTAGAAAAACTTTAATTGAAACCTGTCTTAACACTTGGTTTTGCTAATGGCATTATTTGACTGAATTTCTGCTTAATATAACAGACTGAATTCACTTTTTTCTGTGTATAAAAAATGAAATTTAAGTTCAGAATTAGACAGCTTTTTTGTGGGTGTGGAGAAATCAGATGAGCTAATGGTGATTTAAGGAAAAATCAAAGCCTTGCTTCCCTCATCAAGTTTCTATGTGGGGGAAAAGATATAATTGATTTACATATATTAAAAGATACTGGAATAGCAGAATAAATGAACGCTTCTCAATAGTGATAAAACCAGGTTTGGATCTCTCGTGAAGATCACTTGTATACATCTTGAAGTGGTAATGATTTATTTTAAGATTTTTTTGAAATGTCATCTTTTTTTACTGAAGGATGTTTAGTGGCTTTTAAAAGAATTATGGCAGCTTTCATGGAGCTGAACTGCAAATAGTTGTGGTTTGTTACCAATCGCTAAGCATTACATATGTATTCAAAAACAAGTGCTTGCAGTCAGGAGTTTCATCTGCTGTTATTGCACGAGTTTATAAACAGTTTCAGAAATTACCTGAATTTCTAATATGGAGTATTGGAAAAACATAATGTTAAACTTTAAATTTTAAAATTTTCTGGAGAAAGCAGTGTCCTGAATCTCCTTTCCCGTTGCACCCCTTCCCCTTTCCCTGCATTTTCCTCTTCAAGGATATAATTCAAGTAACAGTGTTGTGATTAGAAGATAAGCGTATTCTGCCCTTTTTGTCACAATTTTGTCTGTTTTTTTAAAATGTTTTTAGTGGAAAGATGTGCTGCAATGATGAACTTTTTATTTTTCACTCTGATCATTTAAAGAAATGTCACAAATGACATTGTCAAGTTAACTGTTATATCCTGCTCAGCCTACTTGCCATATGGAGGAGTTTAATTATTAAGAGTAGGAGTGATTTGCTTTGGGAGCTTTTAATTGAAAGATTAAACGAAGCTCACTCTGAGGCTGTCTCTTCAAGCATTTGAAGTTTTTAACGACACCTTATGTAAGGATTTAAGATAAAAGCAACATGTTTGTTGCCTTTACTGTGAATAGCTGTTTTGAACATCTAGTGAAATTCTTGAAAACACTTGCTTTTCAGTAATTTCAATAATCCGTACTATACCTGACACTCAGATTTGTACTCAGGTCTTTAAAAATCGTTGTTCTGTTACAGGTGAGTTTTGGGTTTTTTTGCCTTGAAAAGAGTCATATTGAATTGATGAAGAAACTGCAATCTATTAAAGTACAGTGTAAAACTAAAGCACAAACGAAATGTAAGGAAATAGAAATTCTAGTTAGGCAAAGATGCATTGGGCAGGGGGTTGGGGATATTGTGACCACCTGTGTTGGCTCTGGAAAATGCTAAGAAATCCTACTTCTGTCATCATGGCTTGCTGAAACACAAGTTATTTTAAGCTGAGAGTACGTAGTTAGGAAGCTGACACTTGTGTATAGTGCTTGCCTTTTCTGTGAGGCTTCCCTTTATCCCAGATGGCTTCTTAGGAACGAGGAATCATGAAACTAGCAGAACCTGGTACACTCCTGAATTCATCAGAAAAAGGCAGTTACAGAAACATCATAGGCTTCCATAGGACTGCCATATGTTAGTGTAAAAAGTGCTCTTCCTTCTCGGTGAACGCTGAACATCCTCACAGAACAAAAATGATGTATAGTAGCCAATCTCTCCACGTAACTCCTAACCGCTAAGTTGCTCTGAGCGAACGAATGGGCAGATTTAAAGGCATTTAAATTTTAAATTTGGAGGTGTGTATCTGGTTCCAGGTACCTCTGAAGATCATAAAGGTTTTGTGCGTCCCTGTGTTCTTAAAAAGGGTCTTTGAGGCATCGAAAAGACTAAAGGGCTCAGGCACTTTGGAGGCCAGAATGGAACTGCAAATGCCTGGCTAGGTCCCTCTGTCACAGGCTTTAGCACAGTCATAGCTGTTATGCTCCAGTGTCATATGCTCCAGCTCTTATGACTGTGCCTAGTCCAGATGAATGGGTATATCATTGATTCAAACAAGTGCGTCTTTGATTGATAAGCAGCTTAAATGGCCTACTTATTTTGATTTACATGAAGTGCCCAAACTCCGCAGTAATGTCGGGGCCCCTTTGGTCTATGTATTAGCCAGCATCTACGAAGAGACTATCCCTCCCCTAAGAGTTTCATAATCTTAACACCCATGAAAAGCACAGATAAAAAGAGGTGAACCGGCCTGCTTGCCACCACAGAGCAGGCTACTAGCCAGGCACAGAACGTAATCCCTATCTGCTGGCTCTCAACAGGGATGGTGGCAAAGTGTTATGCAAAAGGACACGTGTGCGAGGTAATTGAAGGATTATTAGCTATTTGTTGGCTTGTCAGTCCTTTTTATTTTGAGGTCTGTTACACTGACAACAGTTTAGGGAAAAGAAAACACAGGATAGATGAATGACTGCAAGGTGCATATACCCTTTTGGTTTGGAACCATTTCTAATGGTGTATTCCTAAAATAAATTTCAAGGGCTTTGCTGACATGAACACTTGAAGATATGGGTGTAATTAATTTTCTTTACTGACTTGTGTTGACAGTGTCACTTTGTAAGTTTAACTCCTGTTGCCTTCAGGAAACGTAATGAAAAAGCTGTGATTCTAAAGTTTAGGGGAATTTCTAACTGCAGTTTTTCTTGTAGTCTTGCCCTATTTTACCTCATTGAAAAAGAGAAAAGAAAAAAAAATGAAAGGAAAGAAAGTGCACTAAGTGTTATTTCCCCCTTATCTGTAAATACAAAGTTTCCTGGATACCCGGTTAGGTAACTCTGTACTCGGTTTGTTATTAAACTGTCTCCTGTAAGGCTGTTCTGTACTGACGGCTTTGAGCAGCGCCCTGGACTAGTGAAGTCTACTTTCTCCTCTTATCTCGGAGCTAGGAGGGCAGTTACTGAGCTCTTCAAGGCAGGGGGAAGGTTTGGTTCAAAAGCCTCTGCCAAGTTTGTTGAGCCATAAATTTGACCTCTAATTTTTCAGTAACAAATTCCCTCCTTCATATGACCCGAACTTCTGAAACTTCCTCACTTCTGACCAATGTTAAAAACTGGGCTGTAAAATAACTCCTGCCTAGAGTGACATATGGTGTGCTTGTATGTTTCTTGTCTGCCTCATCTAAACTGCATCTCTTTTGTTTGCTTTGCTAATTCTTCTGTGCTGTTTGTTAAAGGAAGGGTCAAATTCTAAGTTATCAGGTTCACTTGCTGAGTGAACTTCACGGTATCATCTCTGGGGTCCTTCCTGTGATGATGATTTTGGACTAAGCGTACTTAGGACAACACAACAGACTGGGACAGAGAAGTTGGTCCAGACATGAAATTATGTTTGTCCGTAAAGTACAATAGATGGTTTGGAATCCTAGAACACCTTCAATAGGGTGGATTCAAAGTGAAAGATAAATTATCAACTAGTCTTGTAATTTGTTGCAGTGCCTCAGGCCTATATTTATGGTGCTTGCTGTATATTGAGACTTTTCCTCTTGATTTTTATCTTAAGTAACTGTATGTTTGAGAAGTTTCTAACCATACTTCATCTAGTATTAATTTGAATTGTTTCTGCCATGCAAGTGAGGTAAAATACTGCACTTTAGAATCTTCTGCAGATGCTTAAATTAACATCAGTTGGATTTGGTAGGGCTTCATAGGTATACTTGTGAAATGCTTTTCACTTACTCTTTTAGGTTGTGGCTTTGTAATTTGTTTATATTTTGAGATTGTTCTCTGAAGAGGGGAATGACAAGTGTTGTCAATCTGAGAATGTTTATTTTTACCATATATAAATAAGCTTGAAGGTAAATCTGTATTCTGTTTAGAGTAGGTTAATTGTTACTACAGTCGAGATGTGGTCCTACTTCATGGTTCTCAGTCCCAAAAGCAGCAATTGGAACTCTATTGTCCCTTAAGAGAGAGATCGAGTGTTCCTGGAGCCAGGGCATGGGACATTTGAGGCACAAGCAGCCTGTTTACTTCTCTCAAGAAGAGCCATAGCTCTTTAAAGTGCCTTCATGCTTAAATAACCAAAAAAGGCATATTTAAGATAAATAAGTACTCTGATTAAGAAACTGATCAACCTCAGTTTTGAGAAAATGTACTCTGAGAAAATCTTTCTGATTTGAAAAGCTGGGCTTTCAGTGGAACAAAATAGAAAAACATTTGAGTGGGTGCTTGCAAACTGTGAACGCTATTTATCTCACATTTTCTTCTATGTAAGAATAGAACAAAGTACAAATTAAACAACTTGAGTGCGTTTGAGGGACCTGCTCTGACAATTATGCTTTCTTCCAACTTAAAACATGGTATAGATCTAATCTTGCAGTACAAAGATGGTTCTTCTGATATGTGATTATATTTAAGTAGTGTCATGTTCTTTGTTCATGGCTATTGGAATTTAATTATTAGCAATGCTTTGAGGTGACTCATTACTATCGCAACGGAAGCCTTTCTATACCAAGCATGCTGTGTTATAGGGATAAGCCCTTAAACCCCCCAACGATAGTAATTTTTTTATTGCAAGGCAAAATCTAAAGGCTGTGTTGTGCAAATTAAACCTTTCTAATAAAACAAAGATGGACAAAGAAAACAGATTTTTTTTTTTTAAATCTAAAAAAAATTACTCAGTTTCACTTTTTTCAGGTAATACTAGTTGCACTCCAAAGCTGAAAATTTTTGTGGTTTGCCTGATTTAGTGTTTAGTAATGTGTATTTCTGATTTATATGAAGCAATTCTGAAAACAGCATCTCTCTGTTCTGGGGCAGTGTCAGTGAGGTGTTTGGGTTTTTTGTGGTGATTATTTTTTTTTTTTTAATTGATACATGGGCACAGATAAGGGGTAAGTGTTAATTTATGTATAATTAAATTGGTGCATAAAGCATGAATGCATTGAGTCATGTCTAGCTGTAGGGATCAGTCCTGTAAATAGGTGTCTGCGATTCCAGCTATGCTGTGGTTGCTACATTTGTACTTCTGCTTTGTACCCTTGTGCAAGCTGAGTCTTATCAGCATCCATTATTTTTATTATTTTTGAGTTTGTAATAAAGACAGAAAAGCAGAATTATGCCAAATCAATTGGTATGGAAATACTAGTGCAATAAATCTATTTTTCTTTGCAAACTCTTCATCCCATCTGTTTCTGTATGTGCTTCCTTTTCATTACTTATTTATATAAGCTTTTAATAAATTCTGTAGTAACACGAAAGCTTAATCCTTTGATAGACTAGAAGAAGCAAAAATTACTTGTATGCTGACTCAATTTGTATTTGCACTGATATGATTAACGTGGAGTGCACCAGCTTATGGGACTAGTCAGTGCGTTTTTATAATGGCTGTTACAGTGGGAATTCACTATCTTATTAAAGCCGAACTTTCAAAAGTTTATTTCTCTATCCTTCTCCATCTTCTGTTCTTTGGTGTTTTGTGCATCAGGATTAATGAAATAGCTAGCTATTAGTTAATGCCAAGTTAATTTAGTTAATGTGTGTGAAAGACCAGTCTTTAACAATGGCTGATCATCATGCATTGCAGAATTTTGGAGCATTTTGCATGTGCCTTGTGGAAGTGAAAGAACAGAGATACAACCATCTGCCATGACGGAAGCAGAGCCATCAGATGTGCACAAATCATGAACCTTCCAGTAACAAATGCAAATGAAAATGTACCAGTTTTGACCTGGAATCCTGCTCCAGAGTGACTCTGCTCTTTTTGATCAGAGCATACAGGACTGAGATACCATGTATTATTATAAGTTGAATTTTCTTTGTGGTGTGCTTTTTTTCTCTTGTAGTCCTTTTTGAATATTTTGCATTTGGGAGTACTATCTAATTTGAATTTGATCTGCATCTGGTTTTGATCTGTTATCTGTTTATGAAGCTGTGACTGCAGGATATGACAATTCTTTTGCTTTTCCTCCACTGCTCTCTATTTAGTGCAAGCTTTCAGAAAGGAGCTGGGAAAATGTAGTGACTGTATTTGCTATTGCAGTGATATATTATGAAGGGTGGATGAGAGATAGAAGAAGATATGAAGAAAAACAGTCAAGGGTTAAACTATTCCAGCTTATTCTTTGGGCTTCCTTCCTGGAAAAGAAAAGAGTTGACTCCTGACCCCCCCCACCCCCCCCCCCCCTTCACTTTTTTTGGTAAGAATTATTATGTTACAGCGAAATTCAACATCTATGGCCTGGTAGCTATGTGCAGTGAAGTACATGTACGCATACAGAAATTTAAGCTCTTTCTCTTGATTGTGAGCTTTATATTCTAGAGTGACAGTAGCTAATATGTATTCCCCCCCTTACTTTAGATCCCTGCAGTTCACTCAGCCCACCGTGCTTTACTGAGGAGGACCGATTCAGCCTAGAAGCTCTCCGCATGATCCATAAGCAAATGGATGATGACAAAGATGGTGGTATTGAAGTGGATGAAAGTGATGAGGTAGGACTAAAAAGCCTTCACTTGTGTATACGTAAGGTCTGGGTTTTTTTTCCCACCTGTTTTATATAGCTGCTCTTTATGTTCCAACACTCAAGTAGTCATTGCTGTTTTCCTTAATTCAGCCCTTCCCACAGCCAAATGTAGAAGGAAAGTCTAATTTCTAGAATTGTCTGAAATGGAATATTATTGTCCATTGTTCTAGCCTAAAGGAAAGTTTTATATGACTGTGTATAAAAGCTGTTATTTTTGTGATTAGTGTAAGAGGGAGACAAATGTTGTTGGTTTAGCTTTCAAGGAGGCAACTAAGAGTTGACCTGGTCTGCTACCTGGTATTTTAGTTTCTTTGCTGTAAGGTTTTCTTGCTTAAAGCATCACTGGGCTTTCCTGTTTACCTTAGATCTGTTCCAGGCACTTCATGGTGCAAAACAGTACCTGTTACAGGCAGCAGTCTAGATTCTTATGTATTTTTGCTTACATTTTACAGGCAA
>NW_009647469.1:109900-149800 GCF_000708025.1 Charadrius vociferus
ACCGCCTGCTGAAGGTTAATGGTAGATTGAGTCCTGTGAACTACGGAAGGTTATTCAGACCTGCCTGAAGTTTTTTGTGATTGTTCTAGAATGACTTTGCTAGACAGGCTGCTGGTGGTCCTGGCAAGGGACTTACCTCCTTATCATGATTCTCAAAATTGCTGGATAGGAATGGAAATAAATATACATGTAGTTTCATAGTACTTCCTTCTGCTCTCTGGCAGTTGTTAGGTGCAGGCTTGAGAAAGTGAGGGCAGTGAAGATGTCGCCTCATCTCCTGTCTCATAAAAATGAGGGTATTGCCATGTGTTTCTGAAACCCATTCTCACTGGAGGTGAGTGGGAGAAGAATCTAGCTCTGATTTCTCTTCCCTTTTATGTAACATCTCAGGGAAGGTTGTTCTCCCTGAATGAGTTAAGTTGTGAATTATCATTGTCAAGTTTAATGTGATGCTGCTTTTCTGTGTGACTGTGTACAAAAAGCATCAATGGCGATTGATGCTTGGTTAATAGTTTTCTGAAGGAATACAGTACAATGGAGAGAATGATCCAGAATAAAATAATGTACTACTTGACTTTGGAGGAAAAAATGTTCTCTGTACCTTAGGGAGTGTCATGGAGAGGTAGTTCAGGCACTAGAAATAGTGTAGCTCTGTTATCGCAAAATGTTTGGTTATTCTCATTAATGTTTGGGACAGGCACAACCCAGTCTGCAAACTGAAACATTAGTAACATGAGGTTTCTGAAGAGCTTCTCAGCACTGTGTGATTCTCTTGACTTGTGCTGCATTTGTTATACATGAAAGTTAAAAGAAAATACTGAAATATTTATACATTGGAAACTTTTTGTTAGTATTCAAAATATCTGTCCTGCTTTCCAGTGGACCATCTTTATATCTGACTTTAAGTTTCTTCCTGTTCCAGAGGAATGTCGGGATAAATCCAAGCAACAGAAGCTACTCTTGAAATCTGTTAAAATGACTGAAATTAGAACAGTTCATGAGGGGTACTGTTATAGCTGGGGTGATGAGTGAAACTATATATTCAGACTACTCACTGTCCATAAAATAAGATGACTGAAATGTAGCCCTTTTTTCTGTTAGCTCATTTTTAATTATTAAAGAAATATTTAATAAACCCCCCAATTAGCTTTTTTGTACATAGTTTCCATGCAAATCAGTAATGACTATGTATTTGCTTAGAGTGCTTTCTTCTAAGACATTAAAAGCAAACATGAAATTAATAAGAAATGCAATTTAATTGCATGTTCAGCTAGTAGTCTATATGTTCTTGTTGTAGTGCTCTTACTGGATCTTTACCATAATCGTAAAGATCTGACTTTTTAACAATATGGTTATGTAGTTGCTTGATTACAGTAGGTCTGAATATATACTAAATACGTCCTAATATACACTATTTCAAAACCAGAAGTTTTTTTGTCACAGTGGGTAATGCTGCTTGTTTCGGTTAAGAATGAGAACTGATGATTGAAAACTCTTATTAGACGTAAAGCCCACATGAAATACAGGGATTTTACTTAACAGCAGAGTAATGGATTTCCTGGTTCATGCTGCATGGTTTTTGATTGCAAGACTCCTGGACAAGCAGTATGTTGATTAGATATTCATCAGCTTTTTATTTGGCAGGAAAAATGTGACAAAGTACAATAACTTTCTGCTGTTTTACCAGCACTAAAACAGTGTTACAAATTACAAGTATATATTTACACCAAGGAAGGAAGTTCTTGTAAATAAGTTATTTTGAGAGGGGAAGGTAACAAGAGCTAAAGATGTTGAACTATTTATTTTAACTATTTTAATTTGCTAATCCAGTTGAGAACTCCCAACAGTGATTCCAGAAACTTCATCTGCACACTGTTATTTTTCCTAGTGTTCCTCATGCCCTGTTTTATGTTGTAGTTTGTTTTTTCCTCTGTAAAATGAAATTTCACATAAAATTATTCTATGTAGAGAGAATTTCTCTAGGGTATAAGAAAATTTGAACTTTTATAAGAAACTTTATTTCCTCAAGAATTGTCTGATACTTGGAATCCTTTTAGATCTACCTTGTGTGCACTTGAAAGAAGCTTGTATTTGACCTTGATGAAATTGATGTGGGGAAACCTGATCTAAATTTTTAGCACGGGATTTATTAGTCATTGAAACACATGCAGGATTTGGTGAAGTCTTATAAGGAAGATAGATGGGCTCTCGTTTGAGCATGGACTGCTTAGATGTTTTTTTCCTTATTCTTTGGTCTGTTACCTAGGTTAGACTAGATGGTATAACTTTAAAGATTTACAAAGGTGAGAAAACGTGAACTTTTAAATTCACTAGAATATACTTTTCTAATTGTAGTTATTACAAAATACTAGGAAAAAAGCTTTTGCCATAGCCACTCATGTTTGATTTTTTTTTTTCCTTTCAGAATTCACATAACTTTCTCATACTTGCCCTGAATTTTTAATGTAGAATTACATACTTCAAAACAAGACACATAACTTAAAAAAAAAAAAAGTTTGGATAATAAATTTCTCTTGTACTTTAAGAGTATGTTTTACTGTGCAGTTACTGATTCCTCTAAAGTAGGCTAGCACAGTGTGAAAACCAGAGAGTATGGCACAGCAGAGAAGAGAACAAAAGAATAAAGGAAGGATGTGGAAAAGGTCTATACTTACCATCAGGGTGGGCTAATATGAATTTGTCTATCAAATCTAGCTCCTGCTATTATTACTTTATTATTAACATACATAAGATCACAATTCTTTAAACTGCTTTAAAGAGGTAGGCTGTAAAAGGGTAACTGAAAGGGAAAACGTATTACTAACTGAGGTTTGTCATGTGTTGTGGGAGGTTATCTGCCTCAGGAAGCATCTGTTGCACCACGTGTACATGATTCGTTTCAATGATGAAGATTCACAAGCAGCAAGACAGACTTATCATATGTTCACTATTTACATAGGTTTTTCCTGTTTCTGCAGAACCTCTTTATGTAGATTATACATCAAGTCATTTCTTCAAGGAATGTCTCTGTAGAAATAGAATAAGATGATGTTTTTAATATCTTACTGTGTGTCTAATGTCACACAAAACTAATGGCATGAATTCACAGCTTTGCATAGGATCTTTGGATAGGTCACTTAATAACCGTAATATTTTGTTTGAGTCTTTTTACGAGTGCACTTGCATAATTACTTGACAAAAAACCCCAATCTAACACACAACACACACGCAAAAAAAAGGACAAAAAAACCCAACTGTGTGGAGAGGAAGAGACTGCAGTATTGAAAGCATGAAATCATCAGAGAATGGCTTTTAATGGTGTGGTCAAAGAAGTTGGAACCTCAGGGGCGGTCGCAGAAGTGCCTGACTTAAAATCTTGTCTGGAGGCAAGAATCAAAAAGAATCTAGCTTTAGTAGCTTAAAACAGGGAGGATGATTGCCTTCTATACAGCAATTAAAGCAGAAAAAAGTAACTAGTGTGATCTGATGAGGAATAGCAATAGTAATACAGCATTTTGGTTATAGTAAGTTTGACAGGAGCGGAATATTTGATAGCCCAAGCTCTTCCTTCAAAGTGACCGTTTCTGAAAGGATGGGCTCTGTGAAGGTATTCTTTGAGGGCTTGGGGTCATATTTGTATCCAAGATGCAAATAATCCAAGAGAAGTGGAACAAACATAATGTCTTGAGAGATTATGCTGTGCTTATTGAGAGAAGGTGAGGAGGTGGAGTCTAAAAAAGAACAAAAATCAAAGGAAGAATCCAGAAAGAAATAAAAATGGAAAAGATAGAGGTCAACTGTAAATAACTCAGTTGATAAATAATTTATGGAGCTGGGGTGAGTTCAGAAACATATGCATAAGTATACCCTCCCTTTAGTGCTAATTTGTGATTTAAGGTTTTACAATAAAGGAGAACCAGTTCATGCACTTATTACTTATTTTTATTATGTAATTAATTTGCCAGCTATATTCTTGGTTTTTTATGCTTCCTTTTGTTTTAGCAATTAAAATGGTATATGCATCTATACATTAAATTTTATTTTACAAGCTTGCTAAATTAAAATATTATGCATTAGTATTACTGTTTTAGGAGAATATGGAGAAATAAATTTTAACATGTAACTTTTCAACATGAAATTGTTTTCTGGAATACTTCTGAAATAGAGCTGCCTATTCAATTTGTGTAAAGATGAGTTGGTAAAATAAGTGTGAGTATCTTTTGTTCTTTAATTCCTTAAGAGATATAAAAAATCAGAATGAAACCTGATTTACTAGTTTGGACCAGAGACCTATTCATTTCAATAATAGGTTCTGGACAGTAGTGAGTACTAAATACTTCAGGCAAAATTGCAAGAAATTCCATGATGGGAAGTCCTGAAGAAGTAGTTGCCAAGACAGTGTGATGCTCCCATTTTAAGTATGTATATTTTGGATAATAGGAGCATAAATTGTGAGGCGAAAAAACACTTTCAGAATTTAACATTAAACTCAGGATGACTCTAACTGAATAGCCCTTCTGTATTCTTGAACAAAAGCAAATTGTTACATCTTGGAAGGAGTAAAGATTTAGCAGAAGATTTTTGGGCAAGGGAGGGAAGTACAGCTATGTGTGGAACAGATGTTAGCAAATAATTGATGACATAGTTCAAAAGCTTGATCTTGGTTCGTTTAGTGCATCTTGGGACCTCGTTAAACTTCAGAAGCCTACCCCAGGTGTTAGGATTTCAGCTGGGAGAAGTTGTGCTGTAGATAGAGCTCTTGCTTCATTTTGTTGTCTGCAAATATGCACTCAGCGAGATGTTAAAAGCCCTTTAAAGTTCCCTTAATATTCTGGTTTCGCCCTTATTGTTTATATAATAAAGGTCCTTAAACTGGTGTTCCTATTTGTATGAAGTAGTTCATACTTCAGTGTCAGCCGGTTAGGCAAAATTCTGTGTGGTAGAGAAGTACCTGCTACAGTGGTTCAGAAACTGCAAACAACTGTAACTGTTCTGCAGGACGCTGGGATGGCTCCTGAGTGTGTTTTACATCTCACTGCGCGAGAACATTCTGTTACGAACATTGATCTTTCAAACGAGTATTTTGAGCTTCCTAACCAGTTATGTAAACCTTTTCCCCCAAAGCTGTTGGGTTACTTTGATTCCCTTAGTTTGTTGTAGACCTGTTGATAGAGGTTTTTTGCATTGAATTTTATCGTTCAGCTACTCATGTATTTGTCCCCAGGCAGTGTCTTTTAGCCTCCTGAAGTTTTGTAAGCAACTCTCAGCATGTCTACACAGTCTGTTTTTTTAAAGCAGGATAGGTAGGAGCCAGGTCTTGTCTGAGAACATTATTGTGACCATGTTAGTCTGTGGCTGTGCCTGTGCAAAGAGGAGGTGTAGAGAGGCGCAGAGCGTGTTATCATGGGTACGGTTGCATAGAAACCTGTTCCAATGTGATTTGGATCAGACCTACCTCATGCCTTGCCTTCTTGGAGGTACTTAAACTTAATATGTAGCTGTCTGCACCTGTTTATGGAGCACTGCAGGCATTTAGTCCTGCTACAATGAAATGTCCCCTTGGAAATTCTAACTTGGCTTTGAAGCAATTGCAAAGTTTACTTTGCAGTAGAACAGTTACAATTTTGTTTTGAGCTGCAATAATTTTTTTTTTTTAATAGAAGTTGTAGATTACTTAAAATACACTTGGTAACACTTTCATGGTTCTGCCCTATGTTTTTCTAGTAATGTTTCTATTATGCTTAAATACATTTTTCTTAGAAGCCATTTCTATGGGGTAGGCAGTTGTGAACGCTGTCATACCTGAATCGTAGTATGTTGCCAATTAAAAGCCCACTTGCTATTGTAACTTAGTCAAGTGGGACACTGCAATAGCTGCAGTCAGCCTGGTAGCAGTAGATGGTAGGGAAGGTAGTAAAAGGCTGTGTAACAGTGAGCAGCTGTATCTGAAGGAAGAATTATAGAAAAACCTGGAGTTGCAAGTTTTGCAGGCTTTCTTCTGAAGGATTAAAACTGAAGGAAATAACACTGCTTAAGGGATAGATGCCCAAGGAAGACAGTAATACTTAGCCAGGAGATGTTACTAATTGCTGTTAAAGTAAACCTGTCAGTTAGAGGGTCTATTTTAAGTTGGTGAAACTGAAAATCATAAACTTGAGCCTTCACTCAGAACAAAATATAAACATAGCATATGAGTACTTCCTTCTGCAGTTAGTGACTGTGGTTAATTTTACTTTTCCACTGGTGTTTGCAAAAGTATGCAATTGTTCATCTGCTCCTCAAGGAGCAAGCATCTCTTGCAGCTTCCGACTTCCATACTTTAACTTTTTGTATTGTTGCATGTGGCTCTAGTTTGTAAGAGCTCTCTCCGTGTTCAACCGGTATTGGATTTTGGTGTGTCTTTTTTCCCCTTTTGGAATGGTCAGATTTTTTTTTTTTTTTCCTGGTGGTTCTTGCAGCAGGTTAGTTTCCAGTTTTCAGACTGGACTTTCAATGTCATGTTACTAAAAGCTTTCTGAAGAGGAAGGAAGGTTGTGGCACATGTGACTCTAACTATTCTCCAGGGCTCTACAAGCTCTGTCCCTTCCAGGGAGGAGTAAGTTTTCTCTCCACCTATTAAAAAAGAACTTTGGGATGAGAATCTTAAACAGGTTGCTCAGAGAGGTTGTTGAGGCCCCATCCCTGGAGGTGTTCAAGGCCAGGCAGGACGTGGCCTTGGGCAACCTGGGCTGGTGGGAGGTGTCCCTGCCCATGGCAGGGGTGTTGGAACTCGATGATCTTCAAGGTCCTTTCCAACATAAACCAGTCTATGATCTTTGTAGAGGCACAGTTGTTATATTTTTTTGGGATCAAACCTCCAGTTTTGAGTCTAGGCGTGGTGTTTTTTTACTCTCTACTTGTTTTTGAACTAGCTACTTTGACAAATGATTTTTTTTTTTTTGTTTCACACAGTTTTTAGGTAACTTATCCACTGCTTTCTTGGTTTCAACTTTGTAGTCTTCAAAAACCTTCTCCATTTTGAGTAATTATGTTATTCTTTTAACCTCCCTATTTAGAGTTATTTTTCTAACCTTTTCTTTGTATACTTAATGACCAGGGCAACAGAAGAGAGATTAGCTGCCCTGACAAGGAACAGAAAAATCCTCTTTTTACCAGAGTTGTTCTGGTTTTTATGACTTTCTTCAATTTAGGACACAATTTCTATTCTTAAAAGAGAATTTACATATTTGACAAGTTTTTAAACAAAGATCTTTTAAACAAAAGAACAATGTTTGATGTCATATATCTCTTCATTAGTAAATGCATTCGTTCTTTGAAATGTGACGACATCTCTCTAGCTCTGCACGCTGTAACTTTACCGTTGTGACCATCCAGTGTCAGAGAACATCTCTGAGGAAGTAATCGTGGTTATTCTCACAGGATCTGGGAGCAATGTGGGTAGGATTGAACAGAATAGGGGCTCTTTTCTTTTCTTTTCTTGAAGAAATTCTCACAACTGCATAATCTCTCCCTCTGAAGAGTAACTGCATACATTACTAAATGCAAACTGCGTACAAGTTTGTGTGTTGGCAGTCCTTTTTGACAAAGGGACTTAGTCAAATACTCCAAACAGTCTCTCAGTATAAACCAGATCTTTTCCACTGTTGTCGTCTTTTCCTGAGAAATCTTGTGCTTCAAGCTTGGATTTGTTTTCTGTATTTGATGAGATTTGAAATCTGGGTTCTCACGTTTTCCCCTTAACTTGTTAGCGTAGCCGGTTGTGTTCCAGTGCTGCACTGAGAACGTGAATTCATACGTTAACTCTTGCTCCCTCTGCGGGCTTAATAGCAGAATGACATCAAATGCTGCAGGTTGTCCATAAACTTGTTTTGCGCTGCTTGTCTGGGTACCGAGGTAACCTATGTCCTCCCCATTTTTAAAATCAGAATGCTTTCTTATAGTATCTTATAGTGCTTTGGGGTGAGATCTAAGACCTTGAAACTTTTCTGTTTATCAGCTGGCATGTTCCTTTTCTTCTTTATTCCTAACCCTGTATGTAATATTGTTAACAGCAATTCTGATTTTCCTTGGCAGCACCTGTAACTGTTCAATCATTTTCATCCTAAAGTATTTTACAATCTTTGACAACTAGCAGTAAAGATAGAAGCAAGTTTTTCTTATGAACAAAACTGATCTGGGGTATGAATTTTAGCTGAGGAGATACAAAATGTGCTGGAACCTTTACTGTATATTCCATTCTGTTCCTCTTCAGAAACTTGATTGGTGTATGACATTTGTTTTTAAAGCAAATGTCCACACCTGACAGTTGGAGTTTCCCAGGGCAGCACATCGCCAGTCACTAGAAAGCTGAAGAGTGAGTGTTAACATGTACCTTAACTGCTATACGAAGGGAGACAGTACTTACAGGGAGGTACCTATAAAACATTTTTCTGTCTTTTTAGTACACTTTTCACAACCAGAGGACGCATTGGAGATGGTAGTTGATGGTAGGTCGTTGCAGTCTGAAGGGAAAAGAACATCAGTTCTTTTCTGCTGTTCCAGCTGTGAGAATGTACTTTAATCTGGAAAGGCTTAGAGACATTAGTGGATAAGAAGATTTTTTGTTTTCTTATTGTTTAGTTCCTTTTCTTCAGTTTACCCTTTAATAAACACAGAGTATGAATGAATAAGATAATCCGCCTTTGATTGCATGTGAGCTGTTGAAATTGCCAGCTTCATGGTTATTGTGGCCAATTGTGCAAATTCGGTACTTGGTACACTTGAACTACGGAATAGGCAACAGGGCTTATGCAGCAGGTAATTTTACATATGCATGTAGTTACAGCAATCAGTCCTTTTCTGAGCTTGTTGTACCTTTTTACAGTTGCTGGTCCATGGTGTTTCAGAAGTTCTGTAATTGCCGCTGTCCCAACAGGCTGCTATTTTCAATTGTTCTTATATTTCATAAATTTCTCCAATATTTATCAAGTATATACGTGCATGTGTATATATATGCCTTTCTTATATGTTTAGGGAAGAGTAATTAAAAATGCTTGTGTAATTTGTATGGGCTGAATGGAACTCTTTTAGGAATCAAAAGGCTTTAGAAAACCTATGTCTGACAACCAAAAAAGTTTTGAATTGGTAGATAAACGAGAGAGGGTTTGCATCCAATCTATATTTGGAACCGAAAGACGTGTATGGTTTTATGATTGGGTTAGGGAAAGCAACTAGTATCCCAAGTCTAGCAGTTAGTGGAGAAACTTGAATGCATTCCCATATTTTTAGACTCCCTTACGTCTGAGTAGGACTGGTGTTTTTAGTAAGGGGAAATTGATAACCGTTAGCTTTATCTTGCATATTTCTACTATCACATGCTGTCTCTTTTTATTAAGAGTTAATATTTTGTTTTAACATTGACTACATTTCAATCTCTCCTGCAAGTTTCTTGAATGACATAATCTTTACACTTGTTAGAAATGAGGCCTATGCGGGTAGCTCTGCAAATAAATTATTACTAGGACTAAGTTTTAAGAAGTAGTGGGCTTCTGCTGTGCCTCGCTAGCTGGGCCTTCTTCCTTGGTTTGAAATGGTGATTACATATGACCAGACATAGAAAAAGCTGTTTTTTTGAGTTAGCTGTCATAACAATTTATAGCTGGTTTTGTTTGAGCAGCTTATTCTTCAGGAACTGAAGAAAGTAAGCAATCTACTGTGGAAGATGACTTAGCTCTCGTGTTAGTTTTCTGGTACTAATATTAAGGTCTCTACCCACAGAGAGTGCTCATGCTGTGCTTTTAGGGACTGAATAGCTATGGAAGGTTTCCGAGAGGTGGCTTGCTAACCAGTATTCCAACTTTAATAGACCTGTGCAAAATAAAAATGAAATGGGTTTTACAGTGCATGCTTTTTTTCTTGTATGTATTTGGAGAACCTGTTTGTAGTGACTTGTGAAATACTGATACAACACTAATGTGATACAATATGATGTGATTGCAGGATCTTCCTTTTTCGTCATGTTTAGGCCATGCATGGTATTTTGACGCAGGCTTCCTGTTAATTACTGAGAACAAAACAGTTTTGTGTAATGCTTCTGTGTTTGGAGTGTAACCACTGAGGAATGATTAGCAAGAAGAAAATTGGCCCTAAGTTGACTTCTGTCTTAATTTGATCAAAAAAGTCAAATTTTTGTTATCCTGTCAAAAGACTTTAGTAATACTTAATCCACACCTTTCTTTTATCCCTCAAGCAGTTACATTTAACTGGTATAGCAGGATTCAAATATTACTCACCCATAAAGGACTGGCACATTTTCAAATCTTACATGGCCTTATCTTCAAGTAGGTGAAGTTGGTTAAATGACTTCAGAAGAGAGAAGTATGCAGCATGACTTGCATGGTGCATTCTTGTAGTCACTGTAAATCTAAGGCATACTAATAATGTTGTTAAACCTAGTATACTGGCAACTGCACCTTTTGCTTTTCTAGGATTTAATCAGATCCTCTAAGAGTGTTAAGTCAACTTCCATGAATTGTATACTGCTTGCATGCAGAAGAGATAGTAAAGATTCTCTTCTGCCTGATTTCCTTGTTGTTTCTGTTTAGGAACTGTTACTTTGGCATTTAAGATGATGTTTTCCCTTTTCTACAGTTTCTAAGGGAAGATATGCAATACAAGGATGCCTCTAATAAACATAGTCACCTGCATAGGGAAGACAAACATATCACCATTGAGGATCTGTGGAAGCGCTGGAAAACGTCTGAA
The DNA here is from genome assembly GCF_000708025.1 of Charadrius vociferus. Classification (NCBI taxonomy): domain Eukaryota; kingdom Metazoa; phylum Chordata; class Aves; order Charadriiformes; family Charadriidae; genus Charadrius; species Charadrius vociferus. Next base: position 120,644 of record NW_009647469.1, read on the forward strand.
GGTAGGTAAAGAAGAGTAGTTAAAAATGGTGGTGGTTATTGAAACAGTAATAATTCAACAATTTTTCCACCAGGTCGTTTAGAGTAGTAAATGGATGATCTCTTAAAGCATCTTTATGAATCTGTTCTGGTACTGTTATTTATAGGCATATGTAAACCTGACTAAAAACTCGTTCAGTCCAGCTAGTGTTAATTACTTCTTGACGTGCTGGGTGTATTGTAAGTAAACTAAGCTAGCTTACACACTCATCAGTATGAGGTTGTAATTTATGAAAGTAACCGTTGCAAGCGCTGAATTTCAGATAACCGTGTTTTTAATTTAGTGAGCCCTAAGGACTGCTGTCAAGTTGTTTTTAAACATTTATTATATATTGTAGTAAGTGGAAAGTGCAATGGGCTTTCACTTTAATGTCAATTTTCTTTGGGCTACCGAGAGCTCGAATTCTTAGTTTGAAGCATTTTGGAAAATCTTTAAAGTTGGGATACAGGAAAATGGGCTGACAAGCCAACACCACCATGCCTCCCCACTTTGATTGAAATAAGTAAGTTGAGCCAAATATTATAAATATGAAAAGAGAGTACTTAATGAGCAGTACAGTGTTCATTGCCAAATATATTCCAGGATGTAGTGATTAAAAAAGAAATTTCCAGAGGTCTGGAATGTTAAGAGTTGTTACGAGAAAAATACTTTAAAATCCCCCCGCCCCCCCCCCCCCCCCTTCAGAAGGTGTTGACTAATGGTGAGCATATAGAGATCTAAAAGTTGGTATTATTCAAACAGATAAAAGTAGGAATAAAAGAGGAATGAATGAAACTAGGAACATGCTATTTGTTCATTCTGGTAATATAGGAAGTCATTTAAGTCCAGTCAGAGGTAATACATTGATTGTCTTCTGTGTAGTAAATATCTGTTTCAACCAGTGATTTTTAGCCTCATCTCTTCAAATACTCTGTAAATACTTATTCAATGAGGATTTTGTTCAATGGAAACATTGCAACTAAATTATTATAGAAAATTATCTTCCTAGAGTTGCTCATCTAACTTACAAGTAACTCTTAAAAAAAAATAAATTAGGCTATAGTGATATACATAACAGACAAATTAGATGCTTCTGATATCTTTGTTCCACTTTTCTTGAATGTAGTGAGCAGCGTGAGTAAGACTCAAAAGGCTTTGAGAGGAATGTCTGGTCTTATTGCATCTGCTTATAATGGCTTTACTGTGCATCCTGTTGAGGAAACCAAAGTTGCATCACAGGGAGGCCCTTAGAGTGAGCCTCTCAAGCAGTGTTAACAGTGGTCTGGTGACTGTTAGAAGGCATGAAGCCTCTCAAATAATAAACTAATTTAATTTCATATTACATAGCATGGAAAATACTGCTTTTCCTTTCTAGATGTTTTAGGAGTTTTGATTTATTTGTTTCTTATGCACTGCTAGTTTATAGTGCCAGTTTTGTGTAATTTGACAGCGTTAAACAAGAGGGTGGAAGGCAGTGTAAATGACAGTATCAGTAATTTGAAACTTCGTTAAGTAGTCTGTTGAGGTATCTGTGTGAGAACTACAAGCTCTAAATAGTGCCCTTGATAGTGCCCATTAGTGCTTATGCAGAGATATCTTCTGGATCTATTGCTGCTTAGTTCACGCTGAGTAGAATTGCCCATTCCATGGGAACATAAAGCTTGCTTTGCGTGGATGTTTGTCTTAAGTATTTGTCAAATAGCTTAAAGTTGCTTTCTGTTCAAGATGTTGGTGATGTGAGACAGATAAGATTTGAGGGAAGAAAGTGAAGACATTGTTTGTGGGTGCACCATTCCTGTTTGGTGTCTCCTTTTAGGATTCAGAAAAACAGGTTATTTTTAAGTAGTTGCTTGAGAAGGATCTTATACAGCGAATGGAACCCTGAGGATTTGTTCCATTCAAAGCTTCAAAAATTGCCTAATAAAATAAAAAATAGTTTCAGAATATTGCTTTTTAATATTTCTGACACTGCACAGGCTTTTGGTATCCCCACCTGGTGCAGAATCCTTAAAGCGTGATTTGTACTGGTGCAAATTAACTGAATTTCAAGGTTTCTATAGGTTTTACCTGCATGGAAGGAACTATGTAGCTTAAATCAGCATCTAGCATATTGTTATTGTCTTGCCACGCAGTTTCAGTGAGTTTTTTAGTACAAAACAAGACTGTCACTTAATTTAAACCATTTAACTTTTTTAATCTCGTAATCTAACTCTACAGAGAATTCCGTTTAGAGGCATGGCTAGGAATTAGCACAGCTGTTCAAAGCATAGAAAACGCTGCTTTCTGAAAGTCCTTTGTTGTGTGTCTGTTCTTTAAATGTAAATGCAAGTATATGCTTGTTGTTTTGACTATCTCCTCTTCTAACTCAGCAGTATTTATACATCTACAGAATCTTTCAGCTATTCTAAAGCATCAAGCTTAGTTGCTATTGTTGGGTTAAAATCAAAAGTGCATCTTCAATATTTTTTCTATAAGGGTGTTGAAGAGGTGGTAGTTATGAGTGCAGCAAAGGTGGCAGAAGAACATTTGTTTTGGTGTCTGAATACCATTCACTGTACAATTATCTTTGAAAGTTCCGAGTCTCAAGGCTTTTTACCTTCTCTTCTGCTGCCTAAAGAGAGACGTGTAGGCATTTAGTCTCAATAGTAAGGGAGTCTGTGAAATCAGGGCAGGGGCCTTCAGCTGGGTACTTCTCGGGGTAGGGTGCTGCGGTCTTGGTGATGTAGCGTTGTCCCTTGGGACTTGATTTTGTAGCTAAGTAAAACTGTAGTGGTTGAACTTGGAGTTCATGAATGGTTTACTATTGTCAGAATAATCTGAGTCCTACCAAAAACTAGTTTTTGCAAACTGCTGTAAAGAAAAAAAAAGTAGTTTTTCTCCACCATTATGGCATATTTGACCTTCAATGTATATAATATCCTGTAGGCTGCCCTATAATACAAAAAGGCTTCTGCCCTGCCTTGCGTGTGTGGGTTTTTTTTGTTTTTTTTCCCTTTAACTCTTTCTTTCTCTGTGCAAAGTGGAAGGTGACCTAAAGTCTGGTACCTTATTTATTAGGGGGCAAAAGATAAAATATGGCTTTATGTATGTGTGATCACCTGTTGTGTTCTGAGGTAATGTTGCACAAGTGTTCTCGCAGCAGCAACTGAGCCTAAACTGCATACTGCAAAGGTGTTATGGTTGCCTTGCACTTTCTTAATCGTTTGCTGTCTCAGGTTTTAAATAGCCAGAGATTGGAAATGTGTGCAAGCAGGGTTCGGCTAAGGCTGAGTTACGTAGTGTTGTGTGCTCTTCCAGGCAGGACCAGGACCGTGTTGCAGCCCGGCCCTGCTGCGTGAGAGGAAACAAGCCTTGCAATCTTAAACTGTTGGAAAGATAGTCCTCTCTCTCTTTTTTTTTTTTTTTTTTCTTCTTTTTTTATGCTATTTAAAAACTTACTGGTGGCAGCATATTTCATGCTGATGTTGCTGCTGAAGGTCCTGCTAAAACAAAACTAACTTTTGAATCCTTGTGTGTGCTTGATACGGAACAGTCTTGTGTTTCTCTATGTTGCCTGGTCAGCCTGTATGGCTGTCATTCACTCCTTGCCATGAAGTACTCTTACTGAATGTAATTTGATTTCTGAAAGGAGTAGGAGACACACTTGTTTAAAATTACTACTGAATTATAAAAAAAGTACAAGTTTACTTAAATTTTGACAGAGCGACTACAAAATACTTTCAACAGTAGAAGTGAAACTTCTTGATTTTCTTTTTTTTTTTTTTCCTCCTCTCCAATTTATAAACTTAGTGAATTGTGTGGCTTCCAAAACGGCATGTTCTGTACTGCCAGTGATAAAGCCTGTAGTGTGCAGTAGCTAATTTTTTCCTGATGTCACATCAAAAAAATGCTTTTGCTTTGGATCAGTCAATGAACATATTTCCAGAATGCAGTTAAGGTGATATTTTTCTGGATGATCTTACTACCCTTTTGAGGTGCTTAGACTGACTTGTAAATCTGATCACTTATTATTCACAAATCAGTTAAGAATCTTTGAAAAGTGAAAATTATTTGTTTACAAATACAGCTGAGACATTTTGCATAAAAGCTTCAAGTAATATGGCAAAACTGAGTCTGTTGCAAGATCAATACCTGGAAAACAGTTTGTGGCTCAAAAGCAGAGGAAGAAATTGGACACCATGCTGGGAAGGAGGCATAGCCATTCATAAGGGTAGAATACAAGTGCTTTGTACTTTTAGTTTAGTTTTTAAAGGTGTAAGGGGGTCTGTGAAATGTGTTCTCTCTCTGGTTATCTGCAATGCTGAAAATCTGAAATGTTTAAGCTTATTTTTAAGCTACGCTAGTATAGACAAGAGACCTAGAAGTCCTTATTTCAGTTTTAGTGCGAACTGAAATACGAATTTGAACTCATTAAAATTTCTGTTGCCTGCAGCAGCTAAAGAAATCTCTGCCTAGCATTGTCACATGCAAGTAGTTTTAGATAATGTGTTGGTTTTGTTTTGGTTTTTTTTAAAAGTTCATGCAAAGATATGTCTGTCATGAAGGAGGCTGTTACTTCTTCATGTGCAGACAAACTTTTCCAGGCTTCATAAACAGAGAGAACAATTCCCCTTCAACTTTGTCAGTGTGAAGCTGTAAGCTGTAGCAGCTGACCTGTAAAGGCCAGAAATGGGATTGGTTTTTTTTTTTAATTTTTTGGGGGTAAAATCTATGGGTAGTATTTCCTTACTTTCTTAGAGCATCTGTAGCTATGAAAAGTTATGTAGACTTTTGCTGTTATACAGGAAAATTGTTAATTATTCTCTACATATTTAAATTATTTTTCTTAGTGGGAATATTATTGCATGTAATATAGCTGCTTTGGGCATATTTGAGAGAGATTTGATTGTTTTCTTGTTAATTTTTTTCTGTCTTTCAGTATTTTCTTTCAATCTTCTCTCTTCTGCTCTGCTCCCTTTTTCTGGTTGGTTAGGCATGAGCCTCTGTGAAGATTCTTGTGAAAACAAGTTCTTAAGCCATCATCATGAGAAGGATCTTGGTACATTGCCTTAAATGGCTACAGCACCTGCTGACATGTGTTTAGTTCTGCAAGGGTAGCAAGGACAAAAGGATTGAGGCTGAGATCGGTTTAAGTAGATAAAAGTCACAAGATGCTGTCCTGATTTAAACTAAAGCAAAACACTAAATTAGTCTGTGGAATTTTTAATAAAGAAGTGTTTCTGTTGGTTCCATGCTTGTTTGTTTATAGTTTGCCTAAGCTCCTTCTGAAAAGCATATAATGAAAAAGGCAAAATGCCAGAAACACCTTGGTGAATGTTAATGCTAATTTTTCTGCAATTATATTTGGCTAAATGCTCTTGCTCACTGTAACCTGCTTTCCTACTGCTTGTCTTCTGTGTCTTGCTGTTGTGGTTTTTTTTTTGTTTTGTTTTTTTAAATTAAAGATAATTAAACTGACTTTTTCTTCCAGTTCATAACTGGACTCAGGAGGACACTCTTCAGTGGCTGTCAGAATTTGTTGAACTACCCCAATATGAAAAGAATTTTAGAGACAGCAATGTCAATGGAACAACACTTCCCAGGTGAAGGTTTCTTTTGGATTAGTTTCAAATAATTTTTTGCAGGTTGCTGCTTTAGTCTGTTTGTGGGAACAACTATGTGAACCTAAAGTCTAACAAGATGTGGTCAAATGCAAGAAAAGAGAAGCGTTCTTGCAGTTTTTGAGTTAGCTCCACTTTTTTTTTTGGCCAAAATATTTCAAAATATAAATGCTTCTTGCCATTCCTTTTGTCTTAGTTTTTTTTTCTAGCTGTTGAAGCTTTTATCCACGTAATTCTATATGGTAGTGAACTTTCTTTTGAACAACTTCCAATCTATTGTATGGGTATACACCAAAAACTATCCGCAGAACCCCTTTTCTTGAGCATAACTACTAAATTTGAGTATTGCATGCATTTCAGAGTTGGTGTCGCAAGTCCACAAATATACCATTACCTTTGACTATGCCAAATGGATTTATTTTATGATTGTTCCAGAAAGAAAAGAATAGGGACATGGTTTGATGTACTTCCTTTGCCATGTGCTGATATGCTTTTTTAATAGCACTGTATTATATCTCTCGCTCTAATTGCGTGACTAGAATCTATATAACTGTGGGAAATACTATTAATGTATTTCCCTCCATGGACTGGTTTTGAATATAGCTTGTGGCATAGATAACGTTTTGTTTTATCATTAACAGGATAGCAGTAAATGAACATGCTTTCATGATCTCTCACTTGAAAATAATTGACCGGAGCCATAGACAGAAGCTTCAGCTTAAAGCCTTGGATGTTGTTTTATTTGGACCACTCACACGTTAGTAACTTTTTGAAGTTTTTCCTTATGTCTTATTTGTAATAATTTAACAGAAAATACTTTCAGTGACACTTGATATTGTAGGTAGGACAGCTTATCTGTTTTGTGGATGTACTAATGGATTGCTTGGCATGTGTTGTGGAACTGGGCAATGAATTAAAAAAGGTTACCAAGATGCTGGGATCAGGACGAAGTTCCACTTCTGTGTGTAAGATTACCTAGAAATTTTAGTGTACCCCACTTGTCAGATGGATGTTGGCTTTTGTGTCACAAGTGCCCTCTAAGGGCTTTTGACTGTAACTAATGTTATGTTCAATTCCCAATTAGCTTGGATGGTGTAAGCTGGGCTGCTGAAATGAGAGGGGATGACCTTCCCCAAGGAAGAAAAAAAGAGGAGATAGTGGTGCAAATCAAGTATCAGTGCCTTTTGTGCAGGCTTGGGTTTAAGCGCAGTTAAATTTAATGCAGCAGTTCCATATTGGACCCATTTTAGCATGTGCAGACATTTCCTTCTCACATCACCAGTGGTCTGCGTGCTTACCTGGACACAGTTACAGATCTACTGTGCATGTTGATTATTCCTGAACTAGGAGTGCTTGGTGGTCAGTTTGGAGAGTAGTGAATGACTTTGCAAAAGTCAGGCCAGATCTGAGCTGGCCTGACCCGATCTGAGTTAGCCTGACAGATCTGCGCTGAAGATTTTTAGAGGAAAAAATATACTTTGTGCTTGCATTATACCTTTAATGCTAGCAGAAACTGTCTTTTAAAAGTTTGTCTTACAAAGGTGCAAGTGACTAGGAAAGTTGTACGAACAAGTGTATGTGAATTTTGGATATGATACTTTGGCAATCCGGGTTTTGCTATTAGCTACTTACCCTTTTAAAATCTATTTTATTTTGCACAAGTACACTTTTAACTCAGCATAGTGTATTCCAGAGGGCTCAGGCTGGGGAGAACTTACGAAAACAACTAAAGTTCCTACTGGTCTGATAAAGTGTAATTGGGGAAACTCTCTCTTAACTAATTTAAATAAAGATGTGGACCATGTACTGTGAAAGTTTAATAAGCTTTCCTTAATCTAATGTATGTTTTAATATAGATTAAGTAAATTGTATTAGAGCAGAGTTGCTTATGTTGTATGGAAAATGCTCTGGAATCCATTTGAAAGGTTGAAGGGTAGTTCTTGGAGATGGTTTGAGATAAATGGGCTGGAATTCTGTTTAGCATCAGGTTCTGTCACTTCTTAGTCTTGGCTGGGGAGGAAATCCATCATATGTTGTCTGTATCGATGAACTGGTTAATGATCATGTTATTCTCTGCACAGGTCCCCCTCACAACTGGATGAAGGATTTTATACTAACAGTTTCTATAGTTATTGGGTTTGGAGGCTGCTGGTTTGCATATACACAGAACAGAACCTCAAGAGAACATATCACAAAAATGATGAAGGACTTAGAAAGTCTCCAAACAGCAGAGCAAAGTCTTCTTGACTTGCAGGAAAGGTATAAAAACTAAAAAAGTTAATGTTTAGTTGTCCTTTTGAGGTTAAATACAAATACAAATCCTTTACTGTCATAAATTATTCACATTAAGCGAGCTGCCTTTGGATTTTCTTCATTTTGCATGGAAATTGTTATTTCGGTGATGATGGTTTTTTGGATAGAAATTTCTCCTGGATATTAGCAGGTGATGTGAACCTGGGGATGAAGGTAGAGAATAGAGGTTCAGTTGCTTTGACCTACAGATTTAAAGTATGTACTGTTATTTTCATATAATTACAGTTTACTTTGGATACTTGCATACATGGAAATGAGAACATTTCCCTTGTTTTTAAGCTCTTAAGAACAGCTCTTGAAACAGACCTGGACTGATTACTTTCTATTGCTTATTTAGCAGTGTGAGAGTTGATAGTCTTCTCTTGTGTACCTGTAACTCAATTGTCTATAAAGACTTGTATTTTGATCTTACTATGTATTTAATGAAGGTTCACCTAAAAGTTTGCATGTTTTGTCTGAGGGTGGACATCACATTGTGTAGTGTAATGGCTGCTGATTCATGAAGCTTGCAGAGTCTTTATTATCACAGAATGGTTGAGGTTGGAAGGGACTTCTGGAGGTCATCTTGTCCAGCCCCACCTGCTCAAGCAGGATCATCTAGAACAGGTTGCCCAGGACCATGTCCAGGCAGCTTCTAAATATGTCGAAGGATGGAGATTCTACCACCTCTCTGGGCAACCTGTGCCAGTGCTCAGTCACCCTCATGGTGAAAAAGTGTTCCCTGATGTTCAGATGGATCCTCTTGTGTTTTGGTTTGTGCCCATTGCCTCTTGCCCTGTTGCTGGACACATTTTCTCCTCCTGATGACTGCAACTTTTAACAAATATGCTGTGTATTTTCTCACATTTCTTGTTCAATTGTGAAGGCTTGAGAAGGCACAAGAAGAGAATAGAAACGTTGCTGTGGAAAAGCAAAATCTGGAGCGCAAAATGATGGATGAGATCAATGATGCAAAACGGGAAGCTCATCGCCTAAGGGAGCTGAGGGAGGGAGCTGAATGTGAGCTCAGCAGACTCAAGTATGCAGAGGAAGAGCTAGTACAGGTATCTGCAAACTGTTTATAATTTTAGTGTTGACTTTAAATTAGTCCTGGTTTTATTAGGTCCTTAGGAGTGTTTAAAGCAGCATTTCTCTAATGCTGGATTTGAATGGAAAAATTCTAAGAGCGATTAATGATTGTCTGTCAATCATGCTATTATCTAGTGAAATAATCCTGAAACTGTAAAAAGACATACACTTTGTATATTAGCTTATCATAATATTGTTGGATTCATGGAACAAAAAATATACAAAAGCTTTTTTCTATCTTGTTATCAGATGAGAGATAGTAGCTTTGTCTCACTCTTCTGAGTAGCAATAGCTTGGATTCATTGTACTAAATAAAAATGCTGTCTTACAAAAATATTTAAGCTCCAAGTTAGGGACTATGTATTATAGGAAAAAATAACTGAGTATAATATAGTATATGGAAATTCATATGCTATATTTCAGAAATGCCCAATCTGCCTTCCTGACAGCAATTGGCACACACTAAAGCTCTGTAAAGCCTTAGTATGTTGCTGTGGGGTATAAAGGTGCTTGTATTTCACTTTCTTCTGCTGTCACTTCTAATGATACTCTTGGTGACACTTTTATTTCTTTTTGATTGCTAGGTTCGCATGGCTTTAAAAAAGGCTGAGAAGGAGTTTGAGCTGAGAAGTAATTGGTCTGTTCCTGAAGCTTTGCAGAAGTGGCTTCAGTTAACACATGAAGTTGAAGTACAATATTACAATATCAAAAGACAGCATGCAGAAATGCAATTAGCAATCGCCAAAGATGAGGTACTAACTCTTACTCTTCAGCTACTTAAAGACTCTTATGATCTGTTGCTGGATATATGAAATAGTAAATACAAATAATTTAGATAAACATTAGGAAATTTTTTTTCTTCTGAGTTGTTGTTTGCTAGCTGTCAATATTGCTAATGTTTTGTCACCTGTGTATATAAGTATATAACTGCTTGTTTTATGCATTTAATTTTATCTTTCTTTTTAGGCAGAAAAGATAAAAAAGAAGAGAAGCACTGTATTTGGAACATTACATGTTGCACACAGCTCCTCCCTGGATGAAGTGGACCATAAAATCCTTGAAGCAAAGTAAGACTATTGCCAGGATGCATATTCTTTTGTGATTATTTATTCCTGGAACAATGTAATTATTTGAGAGCTATGGAATTTAGTGTCTTAGTGGTTTTGCACTTTTAAGTAAAACCATTTAAAAGACATTAAAGAGCATACATTTGGACAGTCCTAATGGATCTTCTGGTATGGTAGAATGACTGCACTTCTGTTACTTTGCTTTATCATTAAGAACAGTGTATGTAATTTTAATGTGTGCTTTTCTTCAGGAAAGCACTCTCTGAGTTGACGACATGTTTGCGAGAGCGTCTTTACCGATGGCAACAGATTGAGAAGATTTGTGGTTTTCAAATAGCGCACAATTCTGGGCTACCAAGCTTGACCTCCTCTCTCTACTCTGATCACAGCTGGGTAGTTATGCCTCGAGTTTCCATTCCTCCTTACCCAATTGCAGGGGGAGTTGATGACTTAGATGAAGATACTCCTCCAATAGTTTCACAGTTTCATGGTAAGTGGTGAGCTCAGTAAAAAGAAAGGGCTGTGGTGGCATGGGATTTTAAAGTCAGGTGGGAGAAGAGTGCTGAAATCAAACAGGATTGGATCAAAGTCAAAAGGACCAAAAATCTATCTAGTGTTTCAGATGCATCTTTCGGGACTTGCATAAACTGAAAACTGGGTTTTGCAGTAAAGGTAACATGAAGAAAAAGCCTTTATTCTTTTCCAGTGGAGGAGTGGGGGGCAAATCCAGCTAAGGGTTTGAAAGGCTGCTTGTCATGCTTGGATTGTCACTCTAGACAAAAATTTATAAGGAGTAATGCTGAATTTCTGGTAGCACGTTTATTCTTTCAAATGGAAGGGATGGAGTTAGTCCAGGGTCCCTTGAGCTACTAGGAAGATCACACCCTTTGAGAGGCTGCATGCTACATTGCTTTTAGAGCATTTTTTTAGTGGCTGGAACAAAATCCTGTTGTTGTCCAAGGGAAGCTTACAGGCAGAATGTTTGTGTTTTGGATACAGCGGGTTGTTTGAGTGTGAGGCAGAGAGGCCAAGTGCTGAAGGGAGGGAGAGAAATCCAGCTTTGGTTAAACTATGATCAAAAGATATACACTGGGGATTCAGACCACCCTCGTATCTTGAGTCATTGCGTCAGTACAAGAGTCTGTTTCATGGAAGTTGTGATTAACTGGACTCTAGAGGCAAATCAAAAAGATGAGCTCCCATGTAGCTATTCAAACAAGCAATATCAAGCTGAGGGATGAGAAGGGAAGAAGACTTTTTCATGTGTTCGTGTTTTTCTTCCAGGCAAGGGATTCTCAGACAAAATTAGAACTGTATTTTAAAATGGCATAAGGAGAATGGTAGCCACCAATGCCGGCTGCATTTAACGTGCCTTGGGCACACATTTTTCTTTTGAATATACCAACCTTTTTTCTACAGGCTACATTGAAAAGTTCATTAATCCCCTTGCAACACTACTTGCTACAAATTCTGATCATTTTAAAGAATACTGTCTCTCTAGTCATCTTTACTGTGACGACTTTGATTTAAACCTTAGCAACAAATTTCTTGGATAGCCTACTAAAATATGGATGCCTAGAGCTAAACTTCCAAGTCGGTATAGAGAAACCTGTGGTCTGATTTCAAAATTAAGAGCTCCCTTTATTATCTCGACTTTCCAGATGGTCTAAAATGACAAAACACTTAGATATGTATATGAGACTTCAGACTTGCAACGTTTTTTTTTTTTTGGTCTCTTCTCACTTGGGTCTTGTGTAGAAGTGAAGCCAGAGAGCAAAGTGCATTTGGTTCAGAGGAACTATGATTAGAGGAGGACTGTACAGTTTGTAAGAGCACACTTAGTTGAAACTTAACTCTATGATTTTGCAATTACTCCTTGATTTAGTGAGTTTCTTTTGTACGGGAAAATTCTAGATGTTAAATTGTCATAGCTGAATCCTTCATAAACCTGTGTATATACACCTACAAGGAACCAAAATTCTTGTAACTTCTCTCAAAATTCACTGGTGTTGCAATCTTGTTCTTTTTTACACCAGTGAGTAGGACTGGCATCTGATGGTACCTGGACACATAGTACAAATTTCCTAAAGGGTTTCTTATTCTTTTATCTCTGTTCACATTTGCTTTTTTTAGGAATATTTTTGTAATGACAGAAGGTTCTTTTTGAGCTGCCAACACCTGCTTTTTAGGTCAGTAGGGAGTTCATCAAAAGTTTGAGTTGCATGACAACTGTCATGTTGGGACTTGTAAACCTTTCTCTTCTGCTCAGCCCATCAGGAAACAAAGTCTAAGTGTTGGTGAAGGCACAGCTACTTGCTCTTGTGTGAAAGTTGTGATTTCCCGCACTAAAAGCAGAATGACAGCTCAAAATTTTCTGAGATTCCAGGAAGTGAAACTGTAATTTACCTGATGCTAAACTGACATCTCAAAAAGTAAAATGCATTTTAGACATCCTTGTCTACAAAATAATTGATTTTTTTTTTTAGTGCGTTGTGTTTGATAAACATTTTGAACATCAGTAAGGGTATGGTCTGTCTTACCTAAACAGTGATGCATTTTGTGGGACAGTTTGTGGTGGGGGTTGAGAAATCTGGAGGCTCACAACAGCTAGCCTGAAAAATTTTTCTGTAGACTTATTTCCATAGAAGTATTGCTGCCTAATCATCTTTTGGGGGAGGAATTGGATTAGGAACATTTTAGTTTGTCACTTCCTCTTAGATACTTTCCTGGTCAAGTCTTGTGTTGCTGTCTCCACCCATTATTAGTATTTTTGTTTCCAGAAATTCATAGTTAGCCTGGCAGAAGAAAGTGTTATCAAATAGGAAATTCTTCAGCTTAAAATGAGGTTGAATTATATATAATATTTTTTTATCATAAGTGAACTTGGTCTTCCATGTCTAACGTAGCTTTCAACTAATGTAGTATATTTCAGTTGGCTGTTTGGTTAGGTATACCTACACTGCAAAACTTTTACATATTATTTTAAGCTCTAAATCACCACACAAGTAAAATACAGGATATTGTGTAATGTACTAATCTCAGCGCTGCTTTTTTTAGTATATAAAGGGTCGGGAGTTTCAGTTGGATCTGTTTCTTTGTTCTCAAGAGAGCATAGTGAGCCAGAGCTTTGGTGCACACGGTCAGAATAATATTTGGCAGGCACAAAACTGCTGCAGTTGCATCTGGGTTAGCTGCTTCATCTGACTGTAGACTATAAGGTAATGCCAGTCTGCCTTCCCTCTAAAAAGCTGAGCAATGTCAAAGTTTAAGAATCTCTGTAGCTGAAGCAGATACCTGCTATTTAGTCTTCAGAGTAGATACTGTTAACACCAATGTCACCTGGAGGGTTTTGGTTTGCTTTTTCTTTGCCTCAGGGTCCATTGTAAAACCTCCCAGCACACTGGCAAGAAGCAGTAGCTTGTGTCGGTCAAGACGCAATGTTGTGCCATCATCTCCACAGTCTCAGCATGCTTTGCACTCCCCTGACCCTGACATCCTTTCTGTGTCGAGCTGCCCAGCTCTTTATCGAACTGAAGAGGAGGAGGAAGCCATTTACTTCTCTGCTGATAAACAATGGTACGGAGATTAGCGAACAGCACTTGGAACTCTAATAGGATTATTTGAGACTAACAGTTTAGAATTAGAGGTTGAACCAAGCCAAAAGTTAACGTAATCTGTAGGATAATATAAATTAATATAGTCCACATGGAACAGAGAGAGTTCTTGTCTGGTATGTGTATGTAAATAGCTAGCATGTCATATACAGTTAAGTAATGTTACAATCCAGGGTGCACTGAACTAACCCTGATTCTCCATTACAATATGTTACTGGCTTTTACATCTGAAACTAGGATCAAAAGCAATGTCAGCTACTGGGCGAAGAGAAGATGGATGGTAACACAATTCTTACAGCATGTTGAGCGTGTACCTACTCTTGTTACATGGCCTCATAGGAAAAGGTTAAATTCCTTTTGGAAGGAGCAAATGAGCTTGTTGAAAGGTAGGGACACTTGTCCTGAAGAAACTTTTTGTATATGATAGGCTTAAATCTCCTTCTTTCGTTTCATAACTTTTCTGACTTCACGTGCCAGAAAGATAGTTTTTGTTCTTTGAAGTGAGATACAAATGACTGATTCTGGGCAGATGCTGCTGCCCACAAAACGAGGATTGTGCAAATTAATTATCTTAAGTTTAGATAATGAAATGATGTAATGCAAGTTGTAAGTTAAAATGTCTAACTTAATGCTTTCTGTTAATTAACTACTAAGGAAAAGTGTGGGTGGTGCTTTTAGACTAATGTTATTGATTCTAAATTAATTTCCTTTTTAACTGCATGGAGGAAATAGTAGTCTCATTATGTTTTCTCCTCTTTTGTTCTGACTCAGGGAAGTACAGGAAACAGGTTCGGAATGTGACTCCTTAAATTCATCCACTGGAAGGAAGCAGTCTCCTCCAGCAAGTCTTGAGATGTACCAGACACTTTCTCCTCAGAAAGTATCTCCGGAAGAATTCTCACTGGAGGAATCATCTACAGGAGACTCCTCTTCCCTAACTGCAGATATTTCTAGGGGCTCTCCTGACTGTGTAGGCATGGCAGAAACTAAGAGCATGATCTTTAGTCCTGCAAGCAAAGTTTATAACGGAATCCTGGAGAAGTCCTGCAGCATGAACCAGCTTTCAACAGGGATCCCAGTCCCTAAGCCTCGGCACACCTCGTGTTCTTCAGCCGGCAGTGATAGCAAACCCAGCCATGAAGCTGCTCCTGTCCCTAGGATAAGTAGCATCCCACAGGACCTGTACCAAAATGGTGAAAAAAACAAAAAGCCATCGAAAATAAAAAGCCTCTTTAAGAAGAAGAGTAAGTGAGGTGGGCAGAAGAAACCTATGTTATAAGAACTCTATTTTTTAAATCTTTAGGAATGTAATTCCATTTGAGTATTCCAGAATGGATGCCCTAATGGAATGCTCTGTAGGTCAACTATATTTAACTGACTGTACTGTCAAAGGTTGTGCCAGCTGTCAATGAGAAATCATTAAAAAGTTCAGACAGTTTACATTCATTTCTGCCTATTTATTTCTTTTTTTTAGCTTGTCTTTTTTTTTTTTAATTTAGTTTTGGGTTTTGGTGGGGTTTTTGGTTGTTTTTTTGTTGGTTTTTTTTTTTTTTCATAAACCATTTTTAAGCCACTTTGGACTTCTAAGCTTTAATGGACTAATAAGCCTTCCCAGGCTTGCCAAAGTTTCTTGTTTACCGGAGCATCTTCCTATCTTTCCGTAGAGCTAGGACATTTATCTACTGGACTTTAAGAAAAATAAAAGAAGTAGAACTAATTGAATTGCACTACTGTTTTACAGACTGGAAAAGTCTCTCTGCAAGTGAAACTGAAAGACTTGTATTTGACTGAGAAGATGAATCTTTTCACTTTTAGATCTTTTGGGGTTTTTAAGTAGAACTTAGGATTTCTAATTGACTTGATTTCTGGAAATGGAAATGCCATGCTTTTATTACGGGAAGCTTTGTTAGATGCATTTATTATTAGAATGGTTCCAGTCCTGCTGTAAAGATCATGTTTTTCCCAGGACTTTCACTGTGATTTTACTTCACTGCAGGCTGTATGACAAAAAAAAAAAAAAAAAAAAAAGGAAAAAGTAATTTAACAAGAGAAGAGGCTCTTGATTCCTTATGCAAGTGATGGATATGAAACTTGACTGAGGACTGAAAATATTCACCCTCGTAAAATAAGGAGGGGGGATAGTAGCTTTTGTTTACAGACTGACAGACAATGGACATCGGGTTTGTGAAAGTTTGTACTGTGGTAAAGATAATAAATTGGAAACATTATTGTGCTTGGGAACGTTCCAATTTTAGCTGATGCTTGTTTCAGACATGTTTCAGAGGTCCTGTTAATTGAAAGCTGTTGTAGGCTACATTGCTTATGCTTACTGCTGTGTATAAGTTATTATATTTTTTGGATTAGCTCTTAATGTCTTAATGTCCTCCTTTTGTAAGATTTCATACACTTTATTTTTGTATAGTTTGAAGATTTAGCTGTTCAGACGTGTCTGAAGTAAATGGTATAATTTTATATGCATACTGTTATACTAACTCATAATTTTAGATATAAAGATAGATATAAAGGTGAGACTCGACATGCTTCAGATAAAAGCAATTTTTATGTTAAGCTTTTATAGGGAGAGGTGAAATTGCTACAAGGTAACAAGGAAGCCTTCTTAGGGCAACAGTAGCTGGTTGTTCAAAAACATCTTTTTATTTTTTTTAAACAGTTGGAGACAACAAATGTACTGCTTGAGCAACAGTGCCTTTTATTCAGTTTGTCTGAAAACGTTAATACTGAGCAGGAATTTCTTTTGAGGTACATTCCAAAGAAATACTTCTTGCTCTAGTGAACGCAAGCAATTTGCCCAGTGATGACTAAATAGTTTCAGCTCTTCCATAGGGGTATTCAAGTTGCCTCAGTAACAGGTGCCGCAACCAGGGACCTGTGATTAGGGGCTCACTCCTTGCCAATATGTACATGCTGTATTGTATGAATGAATTAATTCACTGACTGCCTAAATTTTTTTCTAGTAAGGAGCCTTCAAAACCTGTAGCTAATTGAAATCAAGTGATACATGTTTTTTTCTATCACTTTCTATTTAGATTCCACTGTACGTAACTAATGTGTTAGTTCTGTCCTCAGGAAGTGGTGGTGATGTTAACAGAAGCATTTACTGTGGATAGCGAAATGGTTAGACAAGAAGGGTTAGAAAATGGGATGGAGACCTTACATGTGCAAGTACCTTAAAAGTCCTGGTACATTGATTAATTCCTTAAGAGAACAGAAGGAATCCAGAGTTTTGTTGTCTGACAAAGAATCATTGTGTCTCATCTATACAGAAAAGCATAGGAGGAATCAACTGTTTGGTAAAGTTTGGAGAAGAGAAAAATTGGTGGAATAGAAAATAATGAGAATGTGATATTGTTCTGTTACTTCTCTGAATCATCAGATTGAGCAGCTATAGCTGCAAAAAAAGTCATCACAAGGTAAAAATGGTCTCTTTGAACAAAGATTGTACATTCTGTACATTGTAGACACAAAAAAGCAGTGATGCAAAAAGACTTGTGCCAGAGAACCACCTCAATGCTGAGCCTTCAGAGTTGTAGTTAAAAGCCTGATGAAGTACTTGAACGTGTACAAAGGGAAAAAATGCATAAAAGTAGGGAACTTCTGCCTCCAAAACAGCATGGAGAAGACTACTGCCAGAAAAATGTTCAATTTTGATGTCTGCACTTGAGAAGGCTATAGCAATAATTGAGTTTAAAGTAAGATCTGGGTCTTGCTGTAGTAGATCTTGCAGTGTGAGATTTGAGGAACTCTGTCATTACCAAAGAAGATGAAACAGCATTTTGATACATGTGGAACCACATATTGATACACGTTTGGTACACATATTTACATGTGGAAAAAAAAGTGGTACTGAGGAGTGGGAGGACAGCTCTTCTAAGTCCTGACACCAAAGTCAGGCAAGCTTAAATACTGAGAAGCCAAACCAGACAAATTCAGTTTTCTGTAGTAAGTATAACTAAAGATCAAAATAGAGGAGGCTTTGGACTCTTCATTGGCTGTGAGTTTAAGTAACTTTTCAAAATACACAATTTAACTATCTTTTGGGGAAAAAAAAAATGTTATGGTGGTGTACAAACAAATCTGATGAGATTATTGTAGTGGTAGATTTTGGCTTCAAAATGACAAACCTTTGGAGCACAGAGTGCTCTGAACGCTCAGTTTATCACCAGCTGTCCTGTGACTGTAGCTACTACTTAATAAATATTATAGAACTGAAAGCTTCAGTTAATATGATCAGCAGTGGTGAGTATTGTATATTGGAGCACAAACTGTAATTTTAAGTCCATAGAGGAGTTGGTTTTTTTTAAATATATTATTTTAATAGACCACTTGCACATCTTGCCACCTAAATTTGTCCACGATCTAAGTGACTTTCATTGCTCCTACAATGGCTATGGTAGAAATGCTCGTCTTCAAACTGTTAGCATCCTTTTACTAATGTGTGTTGAGAGCACTGGCTCTAAGGTAGATCCTCACTGGCAAAGATCAAATCAGGTCTTAATGTTGAAGTACCCAGCATATGTCCACATCTCAGAAGTGAGACAATGTGCTTTAAAAGGTCCTTGTTTTTTCCTGTTTGCTTAATGGCACAACTTAACTGGCTGGCAGTCAGTGAGTCCAGCCAGCATTCCAACCACTAGGATTTCCCCAAGACATGTCAGTCATTTGAGACAATCATCTAGTGTCCTCATCCTTACATGGCTGAGGACTTCCTAAGCTCTAAACTCAGAATGGTTGTGATCTGAATAATTTTTTGAGCTTTTATAGCTGAAATCCATGTTCTGTTTTAAATTCCCTAGTATTTTTCAGATTATGAGGATCATTTTCTTAAATATTTTGTTAGAGCCTTTTGTCAGGACAGCAGTGCCTCTGTGGAACTGCCTGAAAGGCTTCTCCCTGAAGAGGTTACCATTTAAGTCTTTAACCTGTAAAAGGACAAAGTGTTAAGTGTGTGGTTCTATATACCGAAAAAGAAATAATCCCCAATTCTTCCAAAACTGATCAAACCCCTACCTTCCTACAATTCTCACTAAAGATATGTGACACTTCTTTCCTTATAGTGTAAAAATTTTAGGAAAGGTATTTCTGGCTTCCATGACAAGCTTTTGACAAGGTTACGGTGGACTTCGAGATTAAAACAATTGCTGCATTTTCCCTGCTCAGTGATGGAATTTAAAATTGCACATTGGCAGTTCCAGGAATATGTCAGCTTTTCTTTTCCCACTTCACTGTTACCTGAGTAGCAGATTACCCTCCACTTTCTGATGGGAAATTTGCTGAAAGAGAGAAGATTATCCATCATAGTCAAGGTAATAATGTTATAGTAACACAGTTCCTCATGTGGAAGCCTTGAAGATGGTGAAACCAAGGATACTTGACTTAAGCTTTCTTATGGTATTTATGGATGACAGCTAGAGTTAGGCATTAACTTACGGCTCATCAAAAGCCTAAAAAGATAAAATTAGTTAGAAATTGAAGCTTTCAATATTTTGCCCTTTTGCTTCCCAATATATGGGAAAACAGCCCACACAGGAGAGACATGGTCTCTAATTAATGTTTTTATACCACCAGTTTTTAGAGCTTCAGGATAGTTTCATTCCATTTCCAAGATACATTGCTGGAGAGGGATTACTACCTTAATTTTATAATGTATGCAAAGAAGCATTTATTTTTCCATTTACTTACAAGTACGGGAGAAGAAGATAAATAAACAGAATGCTTAATTTTTTTTTTAAAGTCAAATAGAGAATTACTGGTTCTTGGACCTCTTTACTGTTTGCGTATCGCCTTGTACAATATGTTAAGTAGGGTGAACATGGTTTTCTAATCTGTTCCAGTTGCACTGACTAAAGTGATGCGTTACAATCTCATGTCTTAAACACTGCTTGCTCAGAATTGCTCTAGGCATTTTAATCCTGGATGTTGCATCTTCACTGAATAATGGTTAAGCCTACTGACACTGTTTGATTCTAAGTGCTAGTAAACTTTTCTACTAGTGGCTTAAATGCAGATGTTTGTATAACCCATAACCAAAAAAGGCTTTTGCCAGTAGAATTTGACTGCCTGACAGCATGTCAGTGTTTAGGTAACCATTCTTTGAGGCTTCAGTAGCAGTTCAACAGTGTTGTACGCATTTTCAACAGATGGCTTTCCCTTCCAGCCCTGTAGAGATGGTGCTGATCAGAAACTTCACTTACTCCATTTAGTGCATAAACAGAACACACTGATTCGTATAACTTGTAACAATATTAACCTTTAAACTGTTACTCCCACTTGCTCTTGCATCTGACATTACTTATGCAAGATGACAGTACTTACCAGTCCACTTCAGGCTTTCAGAAGTAAAATGGATTTGGGTTACATCTTTTTCTCTAGGACTTTGAATCCCAAGCATACCAAATTGTGTGTATGTTCTATGTATTTAACACTTCTCTGAAATGAAAGTGGGAAGGTTGGTCTCTGCTTAGATGT
The DNA here is from genome assembly GCF_000708025.1 of Charadrius vociferus. NCBI lineage: Eukaryota > Metazoa > Chordata > Aves > Charadriiformes > Charadriidae > Charadrius > Charadrius vociferus. The sequence continues at coordinate 140,810 of NW_009647469.1, forward strand.
TAAGGAAAGCATGTCTGAGCAGGGTAAAAAGAAATTCCGCTTGCTCATTGCAGAGGATGAAAAAGAGTTCAGAGGTATTTCATCTGCTCCTAAGCCAGAAGACTAAGGAACGCTTATAACTTATATTGCTGGAGATGAGAGGTACATTCAATCTCAAAGCTTTCAGATCAGTTACTCTTTATCCAAGAAAAAACTTTATTCTTCAGACATACTGTGCAGGGCTTTACTGTCATATTTCTCTTCCATTTTTGACCCAGCATTAAATTTAGTCGTTACAGCACTAACTTATGACTGCCAGACCTCAGAGCAGTTTCAAATAATGATTTCAGTAATGTGTCTTAAAGATTTTGGTTTAATATGTGCTGAAGACATCTGTATTAAGACTTTACAATCCTTTTATTTTAATTCAACCCAGTTCTTTGTGATCCCTTCACTATTGCAAAAATAAACAGGTACTGATAGTTGATTCATGTTCATGTGTAGAATACAGTATTTTTTTTAGCAGAGAATTGCTAATAGCTAAGTGGTAGATATTTGCTTTTTAAAGACTAGATTATGGCTGGATATTCTAAGACTACTGCTGTACTTCGGTTGAATTGGGTACAGCATTGACTGATGCAATTTGTGTATGAGTGGTAAGGTTATCCTTCTTAAATTCTCCTTAGTTTGTTTTCTGTTTGTATCTTAACTTGATGCTGCACAATTATTTTCAGACTTCAATTAATTTAAAATTAAGGTCAGTATGTCCAGCCCTACAAAAGCCAATACTCACTTGTCAGCCATTGGTCCATTCTTACTGAAATAAATTAAAATCTTGAAAATTTGTACTAGCTTTTTAGCCTGTTAGGTGGTAGAATGGGTTCCTGGAAGTCTTCAGGTGGAAGGCAGGGAACTTCTGAAGTGAACCAGGTAACCTGTGCTCTTTATCAGCTTTCAAATCCATCTCCCAGTAAGACTGAGTCTCCCCAGGGGAATGTACATGTACTTACTGCTTGGAACTTTGTAGTTAATTATATCTGGCTATCTAATTCTAATAACTTGCATGTGTGCTATGCTTGCTTGCTTTTCAATAGCTGACAAAAGCTATAGGAGATCTTGGGGGTTTGTTTAAAAAAATTGCTGTTAAAAAACCAAACAAACAAACAACTGTCAGGCTGTGAACTGACTAGAACCAACGAAGATCCCAGCTTTTTGTCTAAAAGAATTGTTTAAATAGCTCTTAATGAAATGAATTTGGTAGCATGTGTATTTTCACATTGCTCTCCTCCAAGCAACAAAAATAATTAAAATACCATACATTTCAGCAAGGCTATTTGGGAGATGTCTTGCCTTTTTTGTTTTTAATTTAAATAACACTGAGTTATAGTGAGTGTTCAGCATATTAATGCCTGACTTAAAAGATTAGCAGAATTTGAATGACTTGCATTGTTTTGTTTAATTACAGCTCTATAAAAATGTAGATATTTGCATAAAGCCTGTCATTGGATCTAGGTATGTTTCAATGACATAGCAAGAAGAGGACCAAGACAAGTAAATATGTGCACAATTTAAACCTTACTTAAAATGGTTTACTGTTCTGGGAAGAGATGTCCTTCATGCAGATTCTGCTCTTCCTCTATTTGCTCTTAGCTTCTGTTTGTTTTCATTAGTTGAACTAAAATAAGAAACAAAGCCCTCAGACTGACTAGTTTCTGTCTCTCTAATATATACACACTGTACTTGCTTTTAACCTCATTTACTGCATGTTGTTAATGCTGTACACAAATGCAGTTGGAGTATTTCTTTGGTGTTGTACAGCATGATGCATTTCATTCCCCTTTCTAGTTTACCTCCCATTAGCTATATATTGCTTTACAACTGGAAAAAACTGAGTTTTTGGGAATTGAGTGTGTTTGCATATAAATTTTTTTTTTTTCTGTGAGTCTTATGAGAAATGTCCTGCTCGGAGAGTCTCAGACAGTATTTTCCTGTGTTTATTCATGTTACTTTGCTTTATTTTATAAGTGGATATTGATTTCTGATGTGTTGTTACACTTAATGTTGAATAAATCTGACTTCCATTTTGAAAAGTGAAACTGTGTTAGTGAAAATGTTATGTAATGTTAATTCATCTTAGACTGTTCCCAGAGTATATAAACTTTGATTTTTTTTTTTTTTTTAAACTTGAGATAAATTTTCCTTGTTCTGCTTAGGATTCTGGCCAATATTTCTTTGCTTCGTGCTCTTATTAAAGCTTGACAGCAATATTACTGGGAAGGGGAAGGTGGAGAGAGTTTTCTTTGGCAGCTAGGGTGCTACACTTTGGCTTGCAAATCCTGAGTCTTGCTGCTTTTACTTGAAAGAGCCTTTCTGAGTTAAAGTTGTTTCATATTTTGAAGACTTGGGATTTTGTGTTTTTTCATCCAAACAAGGTGAAAAGCCTTTCCAAATAACTGTTGGAATAATGCATAGCCTTGTGATTTTGAGCATGAGGATTAGTTTGAGAACCTGTGGCTCTCTACCAAGAAAGTAGAAAAAGTCCTTGCTGTTGTTTAGTATTCCTTATAATTTGTAGCAACTCTGAGAAGGAAGACGCCCTAGCTATACATCAAAAAATAGCTTTTTTTTAAACTACCTTCTTCTGTAACCAAAAGTCCCACTTATGCAGAGGTGACAAGATCACAGTGAGATAAATGAGTGAGTGACAATACAGGTGCGGACCATGGGATCAATGTGAATCATGTTTAGAAAACTTACAGTGCAAAATAGATTAGTTACTTTTACCTCAGGAAAAATAGGATATTGGTAATTGAATCTGTACATAAATTATTTTCAGTTGTAGTAGTCTAATACAGCCCTGTTCAGAAGCAGTAACTTGGTGGGTGTGAGTTGGTCACTGGTTTCACTTCAGTTTGTTCTTAGTATTCCTGATTGAACAGTGTTGACTGTTTATCAATGGAAAAAGTGTATGGGCTGGCAAAGCCTAAATCAACTGTGCATCTTCAGAGCGCTAAATACCTTTCTGTTGGGGACCTACTATTAATTTCTCCTGCAAATTTTGATTGAGCTATTATAGCATAGCTTATGAAAAATGTCTTATTTTACTGCAAGACTTGGCACCCAAGTAAGTAGAACACAGAGCATACTAATCCCATGGGATATTACTGAACTTTAGTTAATTAACATCTTCAGCAAGCTGGGATTCAGTCACTGAAGTCAGATATTTTTTTCTAGATGAACTGCTTTTGATTACTATTGAATTAAAGTCCATTTCTATACCCTGCCAAATTTAGGCTTTTAAACCAACAGTTTTACCAATTCCACTGGGGGATGGCATTACTTGTGAAATTGTGTAGCATCCTCCTTGCCCTCGGTGAGATGGAGAGTGTGGAACAGGGTTGAAATGGGACAGCTAATCTCTTCTAAGGTCCCTTGGGCTGTTCCTAGGCATAGAGTGCTCCTGGTTAAGCTGCTTAAGGGTCAGTTTCATAAAGGTCTCCCATATTCCCTGTTCTTTTTGAGTGCCTTGTGAGGATGTGCTAAGCATCTGCTAACATAGCTATACAGTGGAAAATATTGCTGTATTCGAGGAATGTATCTGTATTCAAAGTAAAGTTTAGCTGAGTTTCTGTTGGCTTGATGCCACAGTACTTCTCTGCTTCAGTCCTGTTTTTCTTCTACTTCTCTACTTAAATTTATCACTTTTCCCCCAGTATTTCCAAGAGGAAGTCAAATAGTGAATCTAAAATATAAATATAATTAAATTCTGAAGGCCAGGGTTTGTCTGTATTCTAAGAGGCCTTATCTTTCAGCTAGGGGCTATTAGTATTCTGGAAGTAATTTCTGAACCTCATGCTGGATTTCCGTTTGTTCTGTGTACTATTTTTTCATGTTATAAAGCTACTCATTCTCCAGTTTTTCTCATTGGTTTTATAGAGGGGAGGCTTAGCAATAGGAAAATATTCCAGAAATCGTAATTCACGATTACAGCATGTGGGTGAAAGGGTCTGAATACATGTGAGTGGAGAAAGAGTCTGGCAACAGCGGCACAGAATATACCATTATTTATTTGTTCCCTGAAAGGCAGGAGTCTGGAAGAATGATTGGAAAGGTAAGGTATATATGAGGGAAGTTCAAAACACAAACTATGTAATTGCTGAAGCACTCCCCACCCTTTACTCCTGCTGTTATGAAATATACCCTGTTTTTAAGGTGTAGAGATAAAATCCTAATGAGGATTGTCAATGAAAATACTGCTTTGGGGGGAAAAAAAATCCTTTCTGCTTTTTGCTCAACCCATAGAATGTGTTAATCTTTGTAGCAATTTTAGAGAAAATAGTTTGAGCAAGATAGAACGTTAATTCTGATGTTTTATTTATCTCCAATGGTATATCCGATGTTACCCGCCAGGAATGCTCCAAATAGGCGACTGCTGTAAATTTCTACAAGAAAGAACATCCAACCACCAAACCCTGTGGTGTTTAAAGTGTTTTCTCTTTTTAGTATGCTGTTGCCTAGTTAGAGCATGTAACAGCCTGGATAACTGGAGCTGGCATTGCCAGAGATGGTGATTAATTTCTGTCTGGGGTGGAAGAAGCAGCAGAGACATAAGAAAGAAACACTGAGTTTTGATGAAAGTTGATAAAAGTTAATGTTATCACCAGTACCTAACAAGCAAAGGGCTTCTGAATGTGGGCTTTTTCTAATGAGGTTCATGACACTTTAAAAAGTGCTTGCATTCATATGTCTAGGCATTGCTAAATTGTTCAGCCCAGGTGTGCTTTAACTATATAGTTTCTGCTTTGATATAGGTCTTCAGATTTGTGAACATCAAAACCTCTGAATTTAATATGTAGAAGTAAAAAAACACCCCAAGCCCAAAAACCTCAGTTGAAAAACTTCAAATAGGAAAAAATACATCCTTTTCAGACAAGTTTTCTAGTGTAAAATAGCTAAATATAACAATTAGTTGTGTATCAGTGATCTCGATTTCTTTTGATAAGCTGCTCAACCCATCACTCCCAGCATCTGCCTCGGTATTAAGTTGTGTTTCGTAGTAAATCTGACCTTCTTTTTGTGTCGTGTAATGCAAAGAGAAGTTTCTGCAGTGCAGTTTATGCCCTTAAGTGTACCTCTGCAACCTCCATTGTTTAGACCAGGCCTGGGATACCTCGGCTGCTTTGCTGTTGTCAATGTATCTCCTCATGTTACACGCAAACCTAAGGTGGTCTCTCTCTTTTTTTTTTTTTTTTTTTTTTTTTTTTTTTTTGGGAAGTTCAAAGGTTTTTCTTTTAATTGGAATTTTTTGTCAAGCCTGGTATACTTTGTTCCTGGCAGGTCTGGCCACAGTTACTGGGCAATGCTGAGGATCACGTCTGAGGCAACTGCTGTAGCCACTCAGTGCTGTTGTTAATATTAGCCATAGACAGCTATACTAGTTTCATTGAGGCTCTGCAGAGAGTGGAGAAAATTCTCATTCAACAAAACATTGAGGCTTTTTCTATCTAAATTGTGCCAATATAAAGTAAGAAAAAGCCTTGAAGGAGCTCTAGTTACTGCAGTCTTGAATCAGGTTATTTTCTTGAAAAGAAAAAAGAGTATTTGTTTATCCTTCAATATCCCAAAGTAGTGGGAATAAAAGAAGACATAGTAGTTCCTCTTGCAAAGGGCTGCAAAAGAAAGCATTCATGACACAGCAGCCAAGAGTTAAGAAATTAAAAGGAGTCATGCTTGCATAGCTGTTGGGGTCAGTGAAGGCACCTCAAGGCTCCTCATTAAATTTATCAGTATTTAACTTCATTAAAGATGGAACTTGTATAAACAAGCATAGAAGAGTGATTCAGTGATCACTTTTGATAAATGTACGTTAGAAATGTCAACTACTTGATCCCTAAAATGGTCTAGATGTAATTTAGAACTCAAGAAAGAGACTTGGCAGCCCAATGTAGAATTTGGTGGTGAGATGCTAATCAACTTGAACCTGTATGATGTCAGGATTGGAATGGGTTTTGTAGAAAAATACAGTGATAAAGACATTTAAAGTATGGCCAGTTGTGCAAGGTAATCATTAGCTGCTGTGATGCTAGTTTCTCTTAGAAGAGCTAACTTTGTTCTTTTTGAATCAATCACATTGAGAGATGTAGCATACTCTTCAGCAATGGAGCAAGCTAAAGCGAAAATGAAATGGGGCTCCCCCACATGTCTGAAGAGACTCCTGCTGTTCAAAGCCCTCATTAGTATAATGTTGAATGTGAATAGTTTGAGGAATATTTGGAGATCCTGTAATTTGGGAGCTGTGCAAAAGCAGAAACTCCTGCTGGCATTTTCTCTAAACACAGCTAAAGACCATATACTTGCCCATGCCTTGCTCCTGAGCGTATGGCAGAGAATACAGTTCTGCTGCTTATGCTCCCCCTGTTTTATCTAGAACTATTGAATTCAAGTGTAAGATCCCCAATAACATGCGCTGATTCGTTGATTCCTTTCTCTAGATTCTCTTAGATATACCCTTTGCTAAACTTGGGAAGAGTGTTTATCCCATGCTGCTTACCTGCCGTATACATCTGGAGGTAAAGGATGATGTATTTTGGTTCAGGCACACTTTGTCTTTTTGGCTTCTGCCAGATCTTGCCATATTCCTGTGGAAGCAAACTGTTTTGAGACTTGTATGGAAATAATTCAGCCTTCCTTGGAGCTAATTCACTGCAACTGCAAAGGCTATTTTGGATTTCTATCTACTGTAGTTAAGAATTCTCAAGTGTCCTATTTTCCAGGGGAGCTCAGACAAACCTATTATCAAAGAGCTGTGATTGATTTTGTTGCATTACAACCAAACATTAATTTTCTTCTTTTGTTCCGGAGGGAGAAGGGGGCGTATGTTTTCCATCCCTTTAAAGATGCTCTTCATCTCCAAGCACTGTGTAAGCTGGCATATGTTAAATTCTGAACATCAATGGAGAAAGCAGCACTGTAATTCACACATTTTGATTTGACAGCTAGGTCGCAAATATGCTAACATTCAACTTGTTGGTTATTATTGCTGCTCCTTTTCACAAGGGAAAATTGGTATGCACATTAGAGGATGACTTCTCTACAAAGAATTATATAAACTAGGCAGGAGGCTCAATTTCTTAGCTGTTTGTGAAAAAGCCTTTTATTTCTTCCTGTATTCCCTGTCTGGGAGAAGTCAAATACTCATTTGAACAGAAAGACTTGGAAATTAGCAAATAGTTTCCTCACTCTAAATGCAGCCTGAACTCTTTTGAAACACTATCTGTTTCTTCTTTTTTTTTTCTTTAGGGTCTTGCACCGGTGAATCACTGTTTTAATGTTGTGTTCATGGTACATCACATTCATAATTTCCCTACTGAAGACTAAAGGGAAATCTGTGTGTCCTGCCAGTGGATGCTAGTCCATGCAAGAAAAGGGGATTGTAGCAGCAAAGGATGCCTGCTTGGATCAGTTCTCTACTATAGGGTGTAGTTGGAGCAATGAAGAATTTGGGGGAGAGAGAAGAATAGAAAAGGCAGGAATTCAAAGATCCTATCAGTATTACTTTTCAGGAAAATACTATTGGATTGTGAACCTGTAACTGGAAGCCTCCTTGAATTTTTAGACCTTGCTGGTATGGACACCAGAAAGATTTACCAACACCTTTGGCTTTTAAGTTGGTTTAAAATAGTATCGTATAAATTTGAAACACTTAAACAGTGCTACATCAACTTGCCAACTTGAAATTATAGCTCATGCAACTTACCTTGGGGGTTTCTTTCAAATTAAGTGTCTTCCAATAAGATTATTACTAATGTTTCTATTATGCTTCTGCCCCCATCTCTGATAGTATGATATGGTCAGCTGAAACTAGCAAATTCTTGCTAAGTCATGTTGGAAGTGCAACCAAAACTTAATTACTGAATTTTTAGTGCTCTGCAGCACTGTAGAATTGGTTTGTAAAAATACATAGAAAACAGCTGCTGTGTATGAGACTGCACTTTGTGTCTTTATAGCGTAAGAATGTAACTCACTATTACATATTCTCTGCACGATTGCAAATCATTTACCTGTCCTTAGTGAAAACGAGGTAGTGTGGTGTTCTTTATTTCTGTTTTTCAGTGGTAAAACATAGCAATAATGTTTTGCTCACAACTGTGAAGAAGTTTGCTTCATGAACCTTTCTTTACACAGCCCTCTTCATCTTATGTGGTGATGGCTGCTCTGGAAATACTCTACAAAACTACAGGTCCTTTGAAGCTGCTTTTAATGTACCAGTAGGACTTTGCTCGTTTTCCGTTTCGGCAGCCGGATAAAGCAGCCCCAGCCGAGCTTTCCCCGAGCACTCCAAGTCAGTATTTGATCGCTCTGCCTAGACTGCTACGGATTGTGCTGTGTGTGTGTGTTGAGGCCCTTACCTGATAGGACCCAACGCAGAGCAGCTCAGCCAGGTTCAGGCTGAATGAAATAGCTACTGCCTGGGATGGCAATCTTCTTGTTTGCCGATGATACCAAGCTGTTTGGTGAGGTAGACACGCTGGAGGGGAGGGATGCCATCCAGAGGGACCTAGACAGGCTGGAGAGGTGGGCCCAAGCCAACCTCATGCAGTTCAACAAGGCCAAGGGCGAGGTCCTACATCTGGGTCAGGGCAGTCCCAAGCACAAATACAGGCTTGGCAGGGAATGGGTGTAGAGCAGCCCTGAGGAGAAGGACCTGGGTGTGCTGATTGACCAGAATCTCAGCATGAGTCAGCAATGTGCAATCACAGCCCAGAAGGCCAACTGGACCCTGGGCTGCATCAAAAGAACTGTGGCTAGCAGGTCAAGGGAGGTGATCCTGCCCCTCTACTCTGCTCTCCTGAGACCCCACCTGGAGTACTGCGTCCAGCTCTGGAGTCCTCAACATAAGAAAGACATGGACCTGGTGGACCGTGTCCAGAGGAGAGCAACAAGGATGATCCAAGGGCTGGAGCACCTCTCCTATGAGGAGAGGCTGAGAGAGTTGGGGCTGTTCAGCCTGGA
>NW_009647469.1:149976-201633 GCF_000708025.1 Charadrius vociferus
GTCCCTGCCCATGGCAGGGGGGTTGGAACTCGATGATCTTCAAGGTCCCTTCCAACCTAAACCATTCTATGATTCACAGTAATAAGACAGGAAAAAAACACCCAAAACTTCCTTAAAGGAAAATCGACATTGTCTGCTTCAAAATCAAGTTCAGCTAGCTGTGTTTATATATACGTATATAAGTATAAAATAAATACATGGCTGAGGATCCATGTAAGTTCCCACTAACACCTTAGAACAATGAATCTTTCAAGTAAAAAATTCAGGTTTGTGTATTCTCACTTTTAAGTGAAAGATTTCTGTTGTTTTCTGGCCCTTCAAAGGTGAGTATTGACAAAGGTAGTAGCTTTGGATCTTTGCTTTGATGAATACATATAGATAGCATAACACGTTTAGTTAAGCTTCAGACAGAAAGTTGAAATCTAGTTCTTACTGTCACTTATTTGCTTTGTGACTTTTAATTAGACAGTTCAATTGTTCTGTAAAATAAAGATAATAGCGGCTGGCTTCCTGCAAGGGGTTGAATGAATGTTAAGCTTCTGTTAATTGAAAGTACTATTCTGAATTCTAGATATTATTAGTAATTCACCAGATTAAGTGATAAAACTCTTCTGAGAGCTAAGCATTTTCTCTTGCAAAGAAAAGTATTGATTTTCAAAGCTACATTAAACTCTGCTCTGTCTTTCAGGGTACTCTAACCTATTCACTTCTGCGGGGGCGGGGGGAACAAAAAGTGAGTGGCAAGTAAAATGAAAAGCCAGGAAAGGGTATAATATACAAAGCAGGTTGGACCTTCCTTCATCTTAAACAGGGAGTTTCATAAAGTGACGCAATGGAGGGAAGGAAAAGACACAAACGTACTGAGAATGTAAAGCGTAAGTGGTATGGAACCATCACAAAGACTTTCAACAGTGGTCTATATGTATATGTATACTGACCCTGGTATCAACCTCAGGGATACAACATTAGTGATTGGCTTCCAGTGAGGCTTTGTGCTGCTGATCACAGCAGTCATTTTGAACACTGGCTGAACTGCCGGGCTCAATCTACTTTATTATCCACTTATCTAGTCTGTATTTTGTCAGTATGTCTATAAGAAAGTTACGGGAGACTGTCAAAAGCCTTGCTAAAGTTAAGATAAAGCATATCCACTGCTCTCTCCACCTACTGAGCTCATCACTTTATTGTGGAAAGCTATTAGGCTATTCAGGCATGATTCCTGCTTTCTAAGTTCATGCTGACTCATCACCTCCCAGTCCTTCATGTGCTTGGAAACGAGTTCTGGGATTATTTGCTCTATCACCTTGCCAGGGTTTGAGGTGAGATCAGTTGGCCTGTAGATCTGCACATATTCCTCCTTGCCATTCTGAATGATGTGACACTTCTTGTCTTCCAGTCTTCGGGAACCTTCTTCAATCATCGTGACCTTTCAAAGACAGTTGATAGTGGTCTCAGAATGACATTGGCCAGCTCCCTCAGCACTTGTGGGTGCATCCCTTCTCTATTGACAGTAAGTTTTCCTTGCTCTAGACTTATCTGCTTACTTCAGGGACCTGAGATTCCTGAAAGGCAGATCTTGCCAGTAAGGACGGACGCACAGCAGGCATTGAGTACCTCGGCCATATCCATGCCTGCTGTCACTGTATGCTGTGTGTCCCATTCAGCAGGCCCACTCTGCCCTTATTCTTCCTGAAGTTGTTGATATGTCTGTAGAAGCCTTTCTTACTGCCTTTCATGTCCCTCACTGCATTCAGCTTCAGATGGGCTTTGGCATACCTAACCCCATCACTGCACACTTGGACAGTGTATCCTCCTCCTGGGTCACCTGTCCCTGCTACCATCTTTTGTTATGTTTTGATAGATGAGTTTTGTCAGGAGCTCCCTGTTCCCCTGTGCAGGTGTCCTGACTGCACATTGGGATGGACAGTTCTTGAGCTTGGACAAGGTGATCCTTGAAGAAAAGTCAAACAGCTGTCCTGAACCCCTCTTTTCTTCAGGACCATACTCCATGTGATTCCTCCAAGCAGGTTGCTGAAAGGCCGAAATCAGTTTTCCTGGAGTTCAGGATACTGCTATTTGCCCTGTTCCCTTCCCTCTGGATCCTGAACTCCACACCTCATGGTTGCTGCAGCCAAAGCTGTCCCCAGCTTTCAGATGCTTTCAGTATTGGGTCTGGCTGGGATGGAGTTTTCTTTATAGCGGCCCGGGATGTGCTATGTTTTGGACCTGTGACCAAGGTGATGCTGATAAAACACTGAAATTTTTGGATATTGCTGAACAGGGTTAACACAGCGTCAAGGCCTTCTTTGTTTCTCACTCTGCCTCCCACAGTGAGTAGGTTGGAGGTGCACAAGAGGCTGGGAGAGGACACAGCCGGGACAGCTGACCAAAAGGAAATTCCATACCATATAACATTGTTCTCAGCAATAAAACTGGGGAGGAGTTTTCCAGGCATTGTTGTTGCTTGAGGAACTAGCTGGGCATTGGTTGGCTGGTGGTAAGCAGCTGCTTTTGCGTGTTTTTTGTTTGGGTTTTTTTGGGGGGGGGATATCCCTCTTTTTCCACCCCTTATTAAGCTGTCTTTATCTCAACCTACAAGTTTTCTCACTTTTGCCTTTCAATTTCTTTCTCTCTCTGGGGGGGGGAGTTAGTGAGCAGCTCTGTGGGGCTGAACTCCTTATAGGGGTTAAATCACAACACCCCTGACTAGTTCTTTTTTGGTAAGTATGAAGTCCAGCAGAACATCTCCTCTTGTTGACTGCTTGATCACTGGTATCAGAAAGTCATCATTAATGCACCCCTAAAACATCCTCAATTGCTTGTGCTCTGCTGTGTTGTCCTTCCGCCAGATATTGGGGTGGTCAAAGTCTGCATGAGGACCAGGGCCTTTGCATGTGAGTCTTTTTCAGTTGTCTGAAGAAGGCCACAAAAATCCAGTACGTCCTAATCAGGTGGGTTGGTAGCAGACACTCACTACAGCATTACCAGTTTTGATCTGCCCAAGGACATAGACCTGTTGGAGCAAATCCAGAGGAGGGCCACGAAGATGATCAGAGGGTGGGAGCACCTCTTCTATGCAGACAGGCTTGAGACAGTTGGGGGTATTCAGCCTGGAGAAGAGAAGGCGCCAGGGAGACCTTATAGGAGTCTTCCTAAAGAGGGCCTACAAGAAAGCTGGAGAGGGACTTTTTACAAGGGCATGTAGCGATAGGATGAGGGGTAATGTCTTCAAACTGGAAGAGGGGAGATTTAGATTAGATGTCAGAAATAAATTCGTCATTGTGAGGGAGGTGAGGCACTGGAAAAAATTGCCAAGGGAAGTTGTGGATGCGCCATCCCTGGAAGTGTTCAAGGCCAAGTTGGATGGGGCTTTGAGCAACCTGGTCTATTGGGAGGTGTCCCTGCCCCTGGGACTAGAAGATATTCAAGGTGTCTTCCAACCCAAACCATTCTATGATTCTGACCCATAAGGTGTCACCTGGCTCATCACCCATTCCCAGGCAGAGCTCCATGCATCCCTGCAGTGTTCTCACATCAAGGGCAGCTCCCTCTCCTCACCATCGTGCCCTGTATCCACCCATTACAGTAGTTGACTTGTGTGAGCAATCCCACCATGTTTCCTTCATCCCAATGAGATAGTAGTCCTGCAACTGCATGTAGACATCGAAGCCTTTAATGTCTGTTCTGCATGCTGTGAGTGTTAATGTACAAACACTTCAGAGAGGTCCTCAGTAACGCTGGCTTCCTGTTGATACCATGGCTATGATAAAGGTCTATAAAGACCTATCACAACACAAAAAGCACCAGTTATTGAAACTCTGAGGATGCATCCTTCAGTGTGTTTCTGCTTTAATGGAGATGAGAAGAAAGGACGTAGTGGAGGACAATGAATGCTCATTGCTGCTCTCTGCTCCCAAGATCCACTATGCCTATTTACTCCTGTTCCTAGCGATAGAAAGTGATTTGCTCCCCAGGGAGTTGGAAATGATCAGTGTGGTATTGAGAAATGTGGTAAAGGTTGAGAGAGGAAAATGTTCTCTGACTGCTGGGGGGGAATGTCAAGTGAAAGAAGAAAGAAAGAACGTGAGGGGATAGGGTGTTTGCAGGAAATGTGATACTCAAAGGACAAATAATTGGAAGTAGGTCAAGACTAGCAGATTTGAAAAGAAAGTTGAATGTGCTCAGCGTTAGGAAGAGAAGAGATCAGAATAAACAGAAATAATAAAAGGACTGGGAAATGTTAATAACATATAATCCCTCAAGTGACAAGAAAAGAAAAGAATGGTCACAAGAAATGAGTACCTTTTTTAAGCATCTGTGCTTCACAAATCATGTGAAAATGAAATGCTCTGTTCTAAGTAATCCTTGACTTTACTTTCTTTGTCCTGGGATGGATGTAGGTTGATATGATCTGAAATGGAACCAGAGTCATTGTGCTTTCAAGGGCTTGCTTCCCTGTACTTTGCTTCAATGCCTTTCTTTCCTGCATCCCTTGGGTGTGATAATGGCATTCTGTGAATCATAACAGCAGTGCAGAGCTTAATTAATGTTTGCAAAACACTTAGATCCTCAGATGAAGTGTGCTATGTGCATCCGGTGCAACATATTATTGCCAATAAGCACAGGCTATTTTTAATTCCAGCAGCAACTCATTCTTGGTGCTTTTCCTATCACAAAACCAACCACATGAGGGATGGCCATAATGGGTCACGCCAAGGTCCAGCTATCTCACTATCTAGTCTCCAGGAACAGCAGGTGTTTAAGGAAGAGAACTGCGAAAAAGACAGATGCTTTATCTGGCAAGCCCTCCTGGCTTCTAGCAACAAATATTTTAAAGTCTTTGTGATCCAGAGGTGACATCCAGAACCTGTCTCTGAAGGGAATTCTTGTCCATGCCTTTTCAACCAGCACTTGTTGAGCTGAGGGATTAACCTTGCATACTGTCCATAGGGTGTTCTCCTCTGCCTGAAAGAAAGAATCTAGAGGAAGAAAGTCATATTTTTAGTCTGTTTAGTTGGAAGTAAATCTCCATCTACCATGATGACAAATGTATTTCAGACACTAGGGGAAAAATTATGTGCTATTTCGTACTTTGACATAACTGCTCATGGAAGAGCTCAGCATATGTCCTTTCAGCCCTCAGAATAGGATGATTTATTGCTTTAAATTTATCTGAATCTTTAAAACCACAGATTCATATCCAAGGAGACATCAGTTCTTCACCCTTGTGAGCTGGAGAACTGGAGGTAGATGCATTAATTCATATTAATGAGATGCTAAAATCCTAGCTTTTATATAAATTAAACAAAAAGATCATCGACTCTTTGTAAGGAATTGCTCTGCCTTGCCATTAATTCACTTTTCCTCTCCCAGCTAACAGTGTTTTACATATCAACTGACAGCAGTTTTTGGCCTCAGAAATAGATGTGAGAGATAGGTATATATATATATATGAACTGGAACCATTTTTCTGTTAAATTGGGTTACAATTTCCTTATTTGCCCAAATAGACCAATTCCTAATTTAAAACCTTGTTAAGGGAATTCTCTCCCATTTACATGGGGGAATGGGTAACTACTTTGTGAAGTTTTGGAAATATTTGGAGCTGTGTGTAATGAAAGGGCCAATAAAAATGTAAATGATCTCAACTGTATTTATCATATATTTCACCTAGTTCTCTGGCAATGCTGCTGGTTTTGATAGCAAGCAGCCTACAAAATATTTTGTAGCATGATTTAAAAAAAAAAAAGAATAAACCTATAATATTTACATTTAATTATCAGCCATGGAAGGTATCTCTTCCATTTGAAATTAGTCAAGCAGATAGTGCATGTTCACCGAAATCTTTTTATCTTGGTCCTGGATTTTACTCTAGGTGGCAGAATTGTTCTATCTACACCACACGAAGAACAGATTAAGAAACAAAAAATGGTTAATGATGTATACCTTCCCAGCGTGAATAATTCCTGTTTCCTAAATCAGCTGCCTTATTTTTCCAATAGTGTCAAATTTATCAGTAAGCAGGTAGAATTCATAAGCTGGGTTTTTTAAGAGGAGGGGGGAAAAAGCCTCTTCATAAAAACTGCCTGACTCAATTAGAAGCTGCAGAGTATTTTGTAAAGTGTAATTGCTGTGAAATGCTGACACTTGGAACAACTTTTTGGGTATGTGTATGAACTGCCATGTATGTATAGTTTCCTGGGAGGGGTTGAGGTTGGGGGAAGAGTTAATCTTTCCAACAGTGTTATGTCAAATTCTTTGCATACGGAGGAATTAAATGCTAACGTGAAATGCATGTCAAGCAGGGCGCTGGGGCACTTTAGACACATTTGTAAGGAAACAGCTTTTAGGCTAAAATACGTCTGTGTATGCTGAGCAACTGTGGGTTCTGTCTGTCAGGTGCACTGTAAGAGCCTAGGAGGACTGAGCTGGTCTGCTGGTTACGTGGTTACCCAGATTAACCCTTCGACAAAAGCTCCACCTGAGATCTGCTAGTTCAAATAATTTTTGTTTTGGAACATTGGATGTAATTTCTTTGTTACCCAAAGTACTAAATTTTAAGCATAATCTCTCATGTCTTCCTGACGGTGTTTCTGAATTTTAGATTATGGGGGGAGGGGAGGGGCAATAAATGCTTTCAGGAGGAGGGAGAATGAAATTAGACTTTTTAGGAGATCAGACATTTGAAATTTAGAAACTCGTTCTGGACCTGTGGAGGGGAGCAGAGAATTCCAAAGATGTCACGTTTTTCCTCTTTCTCCAGCTTTAATGCTGCCAGTTCTTCTGTTTAGTATGTGTTTTCATTGCCCATGTTGTTCCACTCCCTGGCCATCCTTGGCCAGTGTGTTATTGCTACTCCCAAATGAAAAGTATTTGGGAAAAATCCTCTCACTGTGGTTACCTTCTGTTCTCAATGTTGTAGCAGGGTTGCTGTTGTGGCAGTTTTAGGCGCTGTTGTGGCAGTTTTAGGCGCTGTTGTGGCAGTTTTAGGCGCTGTTGTGTAGTGCTACTCCAGAGTCTGATGTTGCCCTTCTTTGCAAGGTGGGAAGAGTTAGCGGGGCACATAACTATAACTATTGGAACACGAGGGAAAGAAACCATAAGCTTTCTTTCAAAATTATGCTACATTTGACAAAAAAATTTCTATGTTTTTAGTGGTTTAAAAAGAGAGTGAAGCATCTATAGCATTGGCTTGCAAACCTCTCCTCAAAGTGGGAAAAAGTGTAATTTATTTTTTTTCTCCTACTCTCAGAAAGTGGAATTGTTGACTGAATGCTTGCCTTTGGTTTGTGGAGTAGCTAGACTTTCCTCCCCCTTCCCCCCCTCTAAGATTGGTTTATTGCAATAGAATCTGCCTTATATTTTGAGTTGAAAGCACCCTTTACTCACACTGAGTATAACTTTTCTCCCTGAAGGATTCTTTGAAATAAAATGGAGCCACTTTGTAAATGCAGAGAGTACAAATTCTCTACGCGAGTATGAATACAGTCCTTGTTTGAGCACACCAGAAGCAAGAATAGAAGGTGGAAGACTCCCATGGCAATTTTATCCATGGATACTTTTGAAGTGCATTTTTTACTTCCCCTTACAAAATTCCAATTGAAGTTCTGTGGGAGTACATAGGGGTATGTCACACTAACTGGTATAGGGTGCGGGGATCCTGGCAACATTTATTTCTGTACGATTATCTGGTCAAGGGTCTTGTCAGATGGGATGAAAAGGAGAAGGGGGGAAACAATAACCAAAATAACAAAGACAAGAAACAAACAGAAATCGATGAGCTCTCAGGAAACCGCAGGCAAAGTGGGACTCTGCAACTGATAAGGATGCAAACCTGAGGGTCCAGGATGTTGCAAGGGGGTTGATGGTACTGCACAAACTGATGGGGGAATGTGCAGGGGAAGGGGGTTGGGGAGGACTAAAGTGTGGGCATAGACAAAAAGGGGTTTAAAGGGGTTGCTCACTTGTAAAACGGGGCTGGTCAACACACCTGACAGCCCTGCGCCTGATGACAGTAGTCTGAGTGTGTGCCCCTGTCTCTGGGATGCGTGTGTGGCATCACTACTGGTTGAACATGGAAGCAGGAAAGCAGCAGCTGTGTCCCTCAGCCTGGGCAGAGACCCCGGGCACGGAGCTGGGCTGCAGCCACCGGGCCGAAAGGTCCTGAGCTGGAGCTGCTGGAGGTGCCTGCTGCTCCCAACAGCCCTTAACACAGCTCTTTTAGCTCGAGAAAAAATTAAATGATAGGCAAACCATGCTGTTGAGGGGTTTTTAACTGTGAAAATCAAAAGGCAACCTAAATTACTAAAATTTTTAATGTAAAAGTTTCAGGAAAATATGAATATTTGAATTTATGAGAAAACTGCCCGTCAACTTGGCTCAAAGTCTCTTAAATATTCTTAACCAGGAATGGAAGTATACTTTGCCTATTTTTGAGCTTCAGCTTTATTTATGTATAAATCCTCAAAGCCTACAAGTTTAGCATTTCTATAGACTATAAAAGCAGCTTTTTATTGACTAAAACTGGTATGAATATGTACTCTTACCGCTTCTAAAAAAAAAAAATAAATCAACCGGATTACTGAATAAAATTGAAGACTGCCTTGAATTGCTCAATTTGTTTGTTAGAAATCTGTTGTGTTTACTTTACAAAACTGTAATCGGTGATATATATTTGTGGGAATATTTTGACTCTCAAGGGATTTTGGCACTCTGCATGCTAACTAGTGCAACCACAACGTAACCATTTATCATTAGGGAGTCTTGAAGGTCTACAGCATTAATGCTGCTATGCACTGCTTGATATGACAAGACTGGTGTTTCTATAGATTAGTCATACCCTGTTGTCAATGGGAAAGGTCATACAAAACTGAATTCTGCTTAATGTAATCGTATTTCTTAATTTCTAGTTTCTTCATTTTAAACAAAATACTTTCTCCTTGCTATAGGACAATTGAACTAATCCTCTTTAGTTTGTAACTGCAATTCTTGTGCTGTTCTATTTTGGGAGAACAGGTTTATATTATCGCTTCTCTATAAAACTATTCGGAGGTCACCTTTTGCAACATCATTTTTCTTCTAGCTTGCTCTAGTCACCACGAGGAGATTGTGTTCTCTGTGAAGTGGGAAGATCTATGCTAATATTGTTTAATGTCTTTTCCACAGGGATTTGCTATCAAGTAACATAAAGCGATGCTCAGGAGGTGAGGGTTACTACCCTTGTAGCTGCTCTCTGTATTAGAAGAATGTCATACTTTTACATCTTTTTAATGTTAATGAAGCTATCTTACAAAAGGGTTTTGACTTTGTGTTTTATCCCAGAGAAAGCATAAGCGAAACCTTTACACCCACCACTTTACCAAGTATTGCACACGATTTTATTTGTGAGCTGCAAACAGTATCGGTATCTATTCAACCGTTATTAACATGGCATTAAGAAAAATTGGCTTTGCTTCTCTCTGAGGTGTCAGTGTGCGTGTTTTGACCTTCCTCTGTGTCAGTATTCTCCTCATTTTCCTTTGGCAGTATCATGTTAGTGTTTTACAGTCGGACACAGTGATTGAAATGGTTTGCCTTGCCTCTTGAAACTGATGCGCTGTGCTGACGTCTGCCTGCCTTGGGGAGCCACCGTGATGCTGCGCAGCCCGTTGGGGGAAGCCCAGCAAGGGCTGTTTGGAGAAGCCAAAGCCAGCTGCCTGGTGGGGCTGCTGCACTTTCACTGAGAAAACCTGGAGACAACTTAGTAAAACGTATTTGCCCAAATATTTTGCCATTTAGTCAAAAAAGAGAAGTCAGTTTCCAGAGTTTTTTATTCTCAATTGGAGGCTTTTCTCCTAGGAAAATGTTTTTTTAACAGAAGCACGGGCCGTTTTAGGGGATGGTTGTAACATTATATCACATATGACCTGCAGAGGAAAGAGAGGTGTGAGAAATCTGTGATTGCGTGAGAATACTTCAGGACAGGCAATATAATGATTTGTAGGTCTGATGATTTTAGATCTACAAAGAGCCTTTGAAGGAAGTTCTATTACCAGCTGACAGGCAGAAAAAATAATTTGAAGTTGAGTAGTTCTCAAAATAATATCTGAGGAAAGATATATAGTCTATGCTACATCTCAAATCCAGTTATTAAAAGGGAATATTATGACACAGTAAATGCTGAAAATGAAGTAAATTCTGAACCCCCTGCATTATTGGGGGTTACTCAGAACAAAGATAAATATTTTGGAATTAAAAGGTGTTTCAATGGAGGTGCTGGAATATTGCTTATTTATTAATCATTACATTTCGTTATTGTTGCCTTACCTAAAATGTGTCCTTAGCTAAAGCTACCTTAGAGCTTTACCCTTAAAATGTGCTGTTTACAAGACGTTAACTCTCCTTATGTTTCAAAGGAGGAGAGAGGTCGGTCTTCCTCCTGCAGCCACTGGCAATCTGACAAGTCTTTTCTTCATTTAAGGCACTCCTGAGAATCAGACAGTTGTTCTGCTAGCGTTGCCTGTCCTTCTCTGTACAATGGAGATGTTGCCTAGACCATAAATATCTGATTTGCCTGTGTATTTTTTGGCCTGAAGAGTTTTTCCCTGTCTGGGAGAAGAGAGAGCAGGTGGCTGTGTCTTTACTTGCATTTTAAAGGGCAGTTTTGCTTTAAAAGGAAGTGAGAATAGGATTTGTTTCATACTACAGGGACACAGTTTATCCATTTACAACCTTCTAAGGAAGGTAAAGCTGAGAAAACCGTCTTCCAGGGGTAAAAAATGAACAGAGTCTTAAGGTATAGCTGATATATCCTTATCCTCATAAGGAGAGAGGGGTCAAGGGATTTGTTTTCAAAGTACTCACTGTGATTCATTCACTGAGGTAAGAGATAATTTAATTTCAGCCTAGACCCAGTAAGTGATCAGGTTTTTGGGAGAGGAGGATCACCTCGCAGCTAATAAAGATTCAAGCTTCTACTTCAAAATCCATGCAGATGCATCATTCCTCTGCTTTTGAAGAATGATTAACACTAGAACGTTTTTAGTGATTGAAAATGGCAAAGTCAAGATTGGATAGGTGGCGCACATTGGAAGCTGAAGGATCGTGGAGAAAAAAGAGGATTACTTTGTTAACAGCAGACTGGATCCATTTGAAGACTGGATTTTCAGGAGTTATGGAATTTTCATTGTTTTATAAAAAGATGATTCAAGTGAGGATGCTACCTGAAAACTAAACAGTTTTAAAATTCTACTTCTCATAACAGATTTTTCTGAGGGAGGCATTTGTGCTTGCAGTCTTACTTAACAGAATTGTAACGATGAGTGTTTAAAATCCAGTTAAAGGGAAAACTACTTCTCTTGAGTTGCTTGAAAATGAACTTCTGGGGTGGAGGGAGAATGAGGAGAAACAGAAAATTATATGGAAAAAAGACTTTTCCATCTTAAACCATGCTTAGCCACATAAAACTCTTATCAAAGCAGACTCTCTGGCTGCAGGGAGTAATTTGTGGGTGTTTTTTCTGCACACAGCACAAGAATGAGATTTTAAAAGTTTGTTCAATATGCTAGAACTCTCTCAATTACATATTGAAATAGGTTTTTAAGCATCTCTTGATGTAGCTCAATACCGATTTGCCTGTATTTCATAGTTTTTTAGCATTTCTAATGTCTGCTGAGTAATACGCGTGAATACTTGATGTTTTACATGAAGAGGCCTATGTTAGTTCTTAAATCATAGAATATCAGGTTGGAAGGGACCTCAAGGATCACCTGTCCAACCTTTCTTTGCAAAAGCATGGTCTAGACAAGATGGCCTGGCACCCTGTCCAGACAATTCTTTAAAGTGTCCGGTCAACATAGAAAAAAAAACCCAAACATTTCAAGATCTGATTACAAAAATAGTTTCCAAGTGTCCATGCCCTTCGTCTGAAAAGATTCTTAAAATACGGTATTTATTTGTAGTAATTGGAGTAACAAACAGGCCTATCTTTCCCAATATTTAGGATGAACTTGTCTCAGGCTCCTCCATTTCTGGCAGCGAGGCTCTGCCTGCTATCCTGCAGACCTAGATTTTCTATTATGTTAATTTTTGGTGGGTAATTTTTCTTTGGTAGGCTTCAGGGTTTTTTTGCCTTGACATTCTTCCTCCCCCATAACGGTTGCTGGAACAGGGAAGGTAAAAGCGGGGCAGACTGAAAGCAGCCTGGTGTAAGCCCCAAAAGCATCCTACCTGGCACAGCTCACTCCTGCTTCCGTGGGTCTGCGTGTCTCCCACGAAATTCCTGAAGCAGCACATGCGGTCGGTCACACAGCACAGGAGGGACAACTTACGCCCACAGGGAGGTGAGTGTCTTTGGAGAGATGATACCTGTCACACACATGGAAAAGGGAATATACCAGTTACCTAGTGCAGCTACTGTGTTTGTAGCTTGGTAATGTATTTTCAATGTCACGCATACTTTTTCAGAAACATTTTTCTTCTTTTTAAGGGTCAGATCCCATTACTTCTGAAAATTGGGTGGTGTTTCAGGCATCACCTTCACTCTCTTGTGTGTATATGTCTGTATATGAGAATATACTTACATACATTCTGACAGTTTCTGGGTACTATCTTAGAAAATTTTGGGGGCTACGCGTTTGTATCCTTTGACTTAATCCCAATATTTGCACTGTTATTTCTATAACTGGGAACACTGTTTAACCTGCAGTTCTTTGTTTTTATTGGTCATGATAACCAGAAAACCAGCACTAGGGAGAACAGAATATGTGGGAGGGAAAAGGGTCTAACATGTTCTTTAACCTCCTACAAAGGTCGAGCAATTATCTGTAAAGATTCCCTTCTCCTGTAGAGCAATAATTTGGACACCAACACTTGTGGTGGGGTTGTACCCTCATTGTACCTAGTCAGTACTGAAATTATGCTGAAATTATACTGCAACTATGTCCTACTTATTTTTTTAAGGTACTGCTCCGTCGCACTGTCCCAACAGTGGTGGGGAGAGGGAGGGAACAAAGAAAACTGTTTCCTGCTTTGCACACTGAAACCTGCCTAAAATTTGTTGTTGTGGTGGTGTTATTTTTTTTTATTTTTGCTTAGTATTGAACACATGGTTTATATGCAATTAAACCTTATTGTCTAAATTAGAAATCCTTTTTTTTTCTTAATTATTTGTGAGAAGGAAGGGAATTTAGCTCGTCTACAAAGAGAGCTCTAGTGCTGTACCCCGCTAGACTTTAATGTACTCAGTTCATCCATGTGATACCTCAAAATCAGCTTGTTTAAAAGCAGAGAGAATCAATCACTTCTGGTTTTGACTTAATCTAAGTGGTGTTCAGTCATGTGACTCTGAACAGGGAACAGATTTGCCTGAAGATCTTCAACAGCTCCCTTCTGAGGAGTACATCAGCCTGTGGACAGAGCGGAATACTGCAGCCAATGTCATTTTCCGATGACAGCCGAATTATCTTATTTCACTGTATTAGAAAAGCTCAGAGGCTGTCACTGCAACTACTTTTCATTATTTGGAAAGACTCTTTGGAGTTCTGGAGACTGTGCTCCATTATTGTTAGTTAAAAAAAAAATCTCTCTCAGTATAGCCTATTTAAAAAAAAAAAAAAAGCGCTTATGCTAAGCATATTAAAGAAGGCATTAAACACTGCCTATGGCATTGTTCCCCAACATTGCTGGCCTGGGGGTAGTGATACGGAATGAGTCATGTGCTGCAGGCGCATTGTACTCTGTTCTTCCCTTCAGCTTGAATTCGACTTCTTAATTTCCTCTGCCTGTGAGCGGTGTTGGAGGGTATCGCGGGCAAACAGCGCTCGCGAGTGGTGGGGATGAAGGGCTGGCCTACAGTGCATCTCCCTTTGCTGCCTCTTATCTGTCACATTTGTGCTACTCATTAGGGAATTATTCCCGGCGCTAACTAAATTCTGTGAAAAGTTTCAGAAACGGGAAACTGAGCTGGCAGAGGAGCACGCGGTGTGTTCGAGAGTTTGTCGTATGACGTTACTAATGCAAACAGGGGGGCACAGTTATGCTTTCCTGTGCAATTTTAATGTCTTAACCTATAACATCTCAGGAAATTAAAGGAACATTCTCCTGTTCTCTGAAAATACTGGGTGTTAAATACAATAACGTATTAAGCTGTTCAAATTCTGATTTGGTATTTCTAAGATGTTAAACTATAGTTTAAACCCCGTCTCCCTAAACAATTACTACAAAAAATAGATTTTGGATCTTCAAAATATATCCATGGAGCCTGTCTCATGTAGGTATTGCACATTAACGCTCACACACGAACTGTCAGTTATGTGATCAGTTCTGAATTGTTGGTTTTCATGCACATTAAACAACTATAGCTGGTCTTGATAGCCCAGCTTTCCTTCCTCATGGGCTGTTGAGGAAGGTTAATTTAATAATCTGTATCACCTTAACCGTCTCATCATCATTTCGTGTGGTTTTATAATTACTTTAGATTTACTTTAAATTTAGATTTACTTGAAATTTAAATAACTTATATTTATTTTAGATCAAAATATTCACTTTTCTTCAGGTTCTTTGCTTTAGAAAAACCCCAAACTAGGCCAGCACAACTCTTCATAGTCTGATGGAGACTGATGGAACACAACAAATAATTAGTTGTGGTGCTCCTAGAAGTTAATTTGAAACACTGATGCACGAATGCTGAAATGTTTCTATCATGAACTCTTTGGAAAGCTTGTGTCCATTAATGTATGCCATCATTTATATGAAGTATTGGCTGAAAATGCAGCCACTAACATTTTATTTTCCACGCAAAATCGTATCTTCCTGGAAACCATTAGGGGCTTCATCATGTTTGTGATACTTGAGGCCAGATTAGATGTAGTTTCTAGTTTAGACTCAAATGATGCCTACATCTTGCAAATATTAAGCTAATTCAACCCCAAATAAATAATAAAAATTGCATGGAATTTCATCTTCAACTAAAAATTCAAGGGTGGCTGCTTCATGAGCTTCATTGAATTGTTTTCTGCCTTCACTAGAGAGTTGGTTCAGACAGGAACAGGCTTAGGCATGAAAATTTGATGCTAGGTCCTGAAGTCTTTAGACAGGGACTTCAAAATATATTTATGTGTGTATATATATATTTGCTAATTCCTATTGTCCTCGATGCTATATCCTGTTTCCCAAATAACAGCAAAGTGTGATTTTTTTTTTTTACATGCGCTGAGGAAAAGTAGTTGTGCCTGGACTGTCTCTGGCAATTTATACAAGTATGCAATTATTATCTTAAATGCTTGTAAGTAGGGCTCAATCATGTTGGAGTGCAAACACAAAGCAATAATTAGTCCTCATCTCAGAGGTGCTATGAGTTAAATGGACCTGATGGAGATAGAAGAAGTGTAAGCAAGATAGTGGTGGCAA
Source organism: Charadrius vociferus (assembly GCF_000708025.1). Taxonomy (NCBI): domain Eukaryota; kingdom Metazoa; phylum Chordata; class Aves; order Charadriiformes; family Charadriidae; genus Charadrius; species Charadrius vociferus. The sequence continues at coordinate 165,364 of NW_009647469.1, forward strand.
ATGTTCATGTTAATGTCATGATTATTTAAATGATCAGATTTAGTTAAAGTTTTACTGCATTGAAAGTCAAGGGAAGGCAGCAGGTGTGTGGGGGGTCCTGTTCTTCTATCAGGGAGAATTCTAAATGTGTTATGGTCATGAAGATGAACTTTTTGTTAAAGCACCAAAATGTGGAAATGTGGTGAGGGAGAGGTGAGCGTCCCCTTCTGCTGGGCTGTCTCTGTTTCCAGCAGTTACATGTTCATACAAGAGTGTACTGTTTTAGAGAGCTGCTTCCCCTCCCAAAGAGACAGGGCTGAACACGTTTTGGGAGTCTGAGCCTGCTGGAGGGTGGCCAAAAAGACTTCCACTGTAAAACCAATTGGACCACTGAAACCAGTAGGAAAGATTGTTCAGGCTAGGGCCTACGTATGCTGTTGAAACAGGATCTTATCACTCTTTGTACTTTTTGGAGGGTGTCCTAAACATGTCTTGGGGCACCTAGACCCTGGCCAGCTCTGTAGCTTCACCTCGTAGACACTATCTTACCGAGGGCCATCAGTAACCATTTCCCCTACCCTTGGCATTTCATGGCTTTGCTTGGGAAAATAGGTTTGCATTTTACTTGAAAACGAACCGGAATACCTTTCTGTGAACCTGCAACTGAAAGAACTATTTCTGCCTATATTTGGAAATGGCAACGCACAGTAGAAAGTTTTGCTTCCCTAGAAAGGTCAGGACTTTGGTTTAAAAGCCAAATACTTTTGCGGATCTAGCTGGTGTAAAACAAGCTTAGATTCAGAGATGTTAGAGAACCTATGGCCTGCTGGGTCCCAAATCTTTGCTGGTACGGTGTAGTAGTGTTGACTTAGCATAGAAGTGTTTATACATGCTTTGGCATAGCCATAAGGTTTTACTGTACATGAGGTCTAACTGGAAACCATTATCATTGCAGGAGAGAATTATTTATGTTACATATTACTTGATATGTAAATTGATATTATGCAAGATATACGCATAAAATGTTTATAACTAATTTTCAATATATACACACACATACACCTGTCAGTGCAGTGATATTAATTATGGGCCAACTGTGCCTGTCTGATCTTACAACCTGACAGTATTCTCCAGTGTAACACTTCATGTATTTTGATGATGTGAATTTCATCAATAATGTCTGTATTTCTTCTGAGAACGCCTCTGCAGAGCTGTGTGAAAAAGCGTGTAGATACTGAACTTACACTAGCCTACTGCAAAAGGTCGCCATTAACTTTTAGGGAATAATTGAAATAAATTTTTACAAATATCTAGACATACCTATGCTATTATGACTGTACAGCAGCAAAAAAACCCTCCATAAAATCAACAGGTATCATTTTGAACAGTAGATAGACATTTCTAATTCCTTTGAATGCAGCGAGTTTTGAATATAGGCTGTGGCACAATGGAGTTAGCGGCCTCATTTTCAGGACTGTTGAAGCTAAAGCTTCTTTTGTGTTGTTGAGCAAGTAACTTTTATGCCACAAAAATGCTTGCAGTTTCATGGTGAGAATCTTTGTAAGGGGAAAATGGTTAACCGATTTCCATCTGTGATCAATACGAAGCTGACACAAAGTCTTTGCTTTAGCAGTTCCAATGGAGGTGATGAGCTGCTAGATGAAGGGTTTATACTGGTGTTATTTTTGCTTCTTCACTTGTGTATTGTGTGTATGTGATGTAAAAGGGACTTGAACATTTTCTTTGTTTCTTCCTTTCTGCCTAGAGGAGCTTGCAAGATTAATTTTTGGTGCGTGACGGAGTGTTTCTGGCTCTGAAGACTTTATTCACAGAGAATCCCAGCGATGTCTCCCAAAGACTGCAAGTACGTTGATGTTGTTGCCTGAACAACACCAGCTGAAGATTTTTGTTGTTCATGAAGTGAATGCCTGTACTTTTTATTAAATCTGAGATTATCTCTGAAACTATGTATCATTATTGAGTTATCACATTCACAGCTTGGGGAGAATGCAGAGGGGAATTCTCATTAGCTGTAATAAACAGTAGTCAGATAAAGAAAAAAGCCATACCCAGGTGGGCTGTGATTTCTAACACTATGGTCAAGCACAATGAACATACAGATGAAAAAAAAGTATGGATTGTAGCTGTTCATGGAAATACAGCTAGGAAGAAGTTGTAAGGACCTAGGTTGAGAGTTAACAATGTGCAGCAATCTCTAATTTACAGTTGAGGGGACAAAAATATCCTGGGGACAACAGATTCCTTGCTTCCAAGAAGGCATTTCTTTTCTTAGAGTCAAATGTTTTATGAGAAAAATACCTCACCTTGGAACAGTACTATGTGATACACCTTAGTGTGAAGAAAATCTAGGAAGGGTTAAGGCAAATTCTCTAGATGGAGTTGAGGGAATCTGTTGTGTCTGATCAAGAAATGATCAAAGGGAGATGATTTCTAGAGATGTAAGCTTTCCTCTTCGTGGCTACTAAGCCAAAGAATGCCTACATTGTCTGGTTTCTGAGAAATATAAGTCTGGATGTGTTGTTAAAACTGATTTTGCTAGTGTTCACTGATCTTATTGATCTTTTTAGATAGCCTCACATGCTGTACAGAGTAATGCTAGAAACAACCTTCAGCAAAAGCTAGAAGAGACCATCTGAAATGATGGAAGTAGAAATTTTACCTGGTGACTCTGCACTTAATGGAAAAACTTTTCTTTTACTAAAGTCCTGTCCTGTCTACATGACTGCTGGCTGTAATAACCAAGTATCTTAGGATTTAATCAGCTTTCCTCATAGAATCTGTGAAGTACAGAATGATGTTTTATCCATTTATAGATTTGGGGTGGTGGTGGGGATGACACACAAGTTCCTTAATATTTTTGAGTGTCTCACTTTAAGGTCCTTGATGAGGATGACAGAAATTTGATTCTCTAATGAGGTAGAGGTCTCTCAGGTTTCATCAAATTTTTGACATACATGATGGAAGTGTTGGAATTAATCTTTTTTGGTCCCAGCCAGAACAGCTTTTGTAAAGCCAACAAGACTGGAGTGCCTTGTGTGGATGGCTCTCTGTGAATGTGAAAATGGTAGTTTTCAGATTGGCTGATGCTGATATTGTAGTGGTGTCCTGGTTCCGGCAAGGATGGGGTTAGTTTTTGCAAGGAGCCGGCAGGGGACACAGGTATTCCATGCCATGTGAACCATGCCTGGGCTACAGAGGGGTCTGGCCGGGGGAGGGGGCGGGAAGTCGCGTCTTGGAGTGGACTGTGGCAGTCCGGGTCCGGTCGGTGAGCGGCGGCACTGTAATCGTGTTCGTATATTCCTTTACCGATGTTATTGTTTTCTCTTCCCTTTGCTGTTCTGTTAAACTGCTTTTATCTCAACCCATGAGTTTTGCCTTTTTCTTCTGATTTTGCCCACAGCTGTGGGGGTTGAGCGAGCGGCCGCCTGGTTCTTTGTTGCCGGCTTAGGCCAAACCACGACAAGTGGGTCCAGCAAACATGTAGGAAATACTTCTTTTAACAGTAAGACTGTCTCCAGTTATGAGCTACGAATTGGGAAACTAGCTCCATAGCTTTGTCCTTGAATTGCAATCTTATCTTGCCATTTAATTTGCTCTATTCGTTACACTGTTTCTATTGTTGAAGTGGCTTTAGTATCTCTGCTACTGGATGTTCTGAAGATTGGTGTGTGTATACTGCCTTGAGGCTTTCAGATGAACAGCAAAATGGAATTGCAAAGGTTACTAGTTTTACTATTTTCTGGCAATCTAGAAAGTGCATGTATTCCTAAGGGTTAATACAAAAATAAATTTAGCTTAGCACAGTTGTCAGCCAATTTAAGGTGAAGATTTCAGAGATTAGTTCTGACAATCCTGTGGAACACACCATATGTCATCTTTTGAAAACTGAAGACAGTATTCCTTCTGGTCTTTGTTATGAACTTAATGAGGTTAGAGAAATGTCCTCTGTCTTTTACAAGACACAAGGGTAGAAGGCCTTGATTTGAAAAATACTGATGAACAATGTATCTTTAGTGAGAAAACAAATTGAATTATGCTGCTGGTTTTGTTCCTATGGTGCCTCTCAATAAAAGTTTCATCACAAAATGATTTAATTGTAATTGCTCATAAAAACCACAATTTGTTACAATCCAGAGTGGAATCCAGTAGGGATGACTGACTGCTCATTTTGAGTTTGCTTACTGTGTTTTAGGATATCTAAGCCTGACAGAACAGAATAATAGCTGTAACAAAGGTGTAGGAGCTCTCAGCTGCAGAGCTGCTTCTGGGTGGGGGTCACTGGAGGAATGAGCCACAATCTTCCTCTGACTGAAAGAATTGACGTGCCCTAATGCCGGCCTCCCTCAGGCCAATTACAGTGTGATGATGTTTTCATTGTTTCACTGCTCCAAATATAATGAATGTTGCTGCTATGATGGAGAAATAGTCTTTAATATGAGAAAAGAAACTGGAAATAAATTGTGCATCCAGCTGCTTTGCTGGCTGTATTTTTTGCTATCTAAGTCTCTTAAATGACAACTTGAAGGCTACCTAGTTGGTGCTCTATCTGCTCTGATCATTTTCGGTATATGTGTCTCTTTAATCTATCAAGTAGTTAGCCAAAAAATGCTTCTAAGTTGTTTTCAGTGTTAGAAGATCCTGAAAATTGAATCTTTAGGTTTTGACTATTGTTCTTATGTAGTTATTATTCTGTACACCAAATTGGAGTCAAATGTTTGTATTTTATATCTATGTACCTTTAGCAAGTTAAAGTTGAGAAATACTTGTAGAGATTTTGCTTCCATTTTTAATAAAAATTGCCTCATTTAAACAAAAAAACCTTCCACACACTCTGCTGTCCATTTGATCTCTCCTGTTTTAATCAAACCTAAAATTTGAAATATAGGATTTAGGGATCATACTAGGTTCTTCTTTTTAATTTAAAACTAAACCAGGAAAATAAAGGAGAACTAGCTCATCGCGTATTTTTTCTTTCACTGTTGAAAGTATTTCAAGCAACTGAAATGAGAAATATGTCATAAATGAAACCAAGGTGATGTTAGAAATAAAGTACTTTTTTTTTTTTTTTTTTTTGAGACTGTCTGGGATTTAGATCAAGAGATTGGAAGTTTTTCTGACTTTGCTATTGATTTGCTAGGTGATGGTGTTTAACTTCTCTATATGTTTCTGCAGTTGCTCTTATCTCGTAAGATTTTTCTTACACTTTGCATCCATATTTTTTTATTAACTGATATGTGGAGGGAGGGGAAAAGTAAATAAGGTGCAAAGGCAGACGCTGACTCCTTAACCAAATACTATCAAACTATAAGAAATCTTACTTTCTGGAAACAGTAATAACCTGCAAAATACAACACTGATAAATCTAAATGAATTGAAGTCTGCGTATATTTAAGATGAATGATCAAAAGAGCCAAGTGGCACAAAGCACAAATGGGATATGAGAAACAACAGTAATAATGAAGGCAATTAGTTTACTTTCTCTGAGAGAACAAGACACTTGCTGCCAACTGAATATCAAATTGCTTGGCAGCTGGGGATGGTGCATGAGGGGGCAGGAGCAGAGTGGTGAATTGGCAGTGGTTATCCTTTTCTCTGTTTCCCAAAGAGGTTCTGGGGCTGGAGCAGATGGGAGGAGGACATCCCTTCCTGGACAGCAGGGCTGACCTGCCTTCCAGGACAGAGGGAACCTGTGCTAGTGAGCTGAAACTTGCTGCTGGTAGCTATTCTCAGGGGGTTCTCCTGGAAGTGCCTCCAGCCCAGCCCTTAGGGATGGATTAGTACTTTCCTAAAAGCCGGAATATCAGGATGCCTTTAAGTCTGATGAGATGAGTTTTTGATAAGGTGAATGAGGTGGGGAGGGTTTGGTGAGTAGAGGTGGACGTCTTCCAGAACATGAGATTTGAATGTCTGCTTTCTACATTGAAAACGTACCTCAGGGTGATGTGTCTGCCTGTGATGTGAAACGAAAAGTAAGAAAACAGCGATGTAGCTGCTGAACTGAGGAAAGATAGAAGGATGGAAATGATGCCCTGTGGCTGTTGGCCTGTAGGAATGTGTTGCTAATAGTTGAATAACAATGGAATTTAAATTTTGTAATGAAACTGTCCTTGGACAGCTTTGTAGGAAATACATTTTGGTCTTAAAAGGCAACTGAACTAAGTCATCCTTTCATACTCCAGAAGATAGCCTGTGATGGAAACTGTTTTCCTTGAGCAAAGCTGCTATGAACAGCTTTGTTTTTTTGCTGGTAATGCTGCTGATAGTAAAGTATGAGTGCAAGGTATGGTTTTTAAAAAAATATTTACCATATCTTTATGGTGAAATTGATCATAAATGACAAAGTTCAGAGCCTTCCTAGCCTGTTTTTAGGAGTTTCATGTAAATGAGTACGTATGACCTATGCCTGCTTAACAGAAATCTTTTCTTATGTGGAATTATTATCCAAATTAGAAGTACTTCTTTGTACATTTTGTACAGAAAAAGCAGGAACAGAGATGAGCCTTTGCTTTCACAGCATGCATATGATTTATCAGGCATTGCATTCTTTCCCTGGGGGAAGGTAGGTCAGCTGAAGCATGCAGTGGGAGATGTAAGGGTTTTTTTTGTTGTTGTTGACTTCTTTCTGTTACCTGCAAGAGGTGTTTTATACATGTGTGTCAAGATAGCTTTCATTAAGACTGCTTTAGAATTAGCACTATTAAAAGCAAACTATCAGATTTAAAATTTCTGTGTTGCTAGGATGAGTTCTCTGTTGTGGTAAAAAATTATAAATTATTTTCACAGAAAAGACAAATGCATGAAAATACTTGTTACTGTGAGAGACGACGGTTCTATGGTGGTATATTTCGAAAAGCTGCCAAAAAAATACTGTATGAATAACTGGCAATGCTCTGAAATGTCTAGTGCTGTGCCTGCAAATTGCTCCTTGGCATGAAATGTGTTTTGCAGCTGTTATAAAGGTACATCAAAGCCTGGGCTGGGGGAAAATTCAAACTGGCGGGCAAAGAAAAAAGTCCTGGGTGCAAATAGCTGATCTGCCCAGAGTGAGATGAAGCCAAATATTGTTTGCTCTGCATTGTTTGACAGAAGCGTTGAGCAAAAAGTACACGCAGGCCAAATTTGCTGCTTGCATAAACAAGCTGAATGTCACTGAAGTCAGCTGTTTGCACCAAGAGTGAATTTGCCTTCCAGGTTTTAAATGATTCTTACATCCTTTAATGTCAGAACATAAAACAACGTTCATTACAGGGTCTAAATTAACTAATTATACAAGTCTCCTGTTTCTCGCTGTAGAGGTAGGGGAAGAGCTCCTTGTTCTGCTGAGGAGCTTCCTGCCCTGGTTTGCATCACTTGGACCTGGCACAGGGAAGTTCTCTGTGGGGAAGATGGGGATAGAAAGGGTAGGGAGTCCTTGCCCAAATGTAAGGAGACACCACTGGTAAGGCCCATGGGGGCAGAACTGGAGAACAGGAAGGAGCTGTGAGGCTGCAGCAGGTGAGGGGAGGAAGCGTTTCTTGACAGGGTCAGGCTTGAGGCCCCGGGGTGCTGCCTCTCACCCCCTGTGTATGCGTTACAGCCACGCCGTTAGCTCTGCCCTGTCTCTTCAGATCAGCCCTAGGGATATTTTCAATTAACTGCTGTAAAGACCGCCCTAATTTTGCTTGTCTTTTGGCCCTGTCATGTGGGTGGGTGGGTGGTGTTGGGAGCCTCTGTGGGGGCTCATTTAGGGGCCCGTCAGAAGCAGCATTGCAGCCCCCCACACCACCTTCCCCTCCCTCCCCTGCTCCCATCCCACTCTCCTGCGAGCAGCAGAGGTGGACCAACAGGGAAACCCCTTGTAAGTGGGGAATACTCTGCAGGATGCATCCTGATACAACGGACTCAGTCCTCACCAGGTATAGAAATGTGCTGGTAATTGAAATCTGTTTTATTATTCAAATCTCTAAGTATTGATACTGACACGTTAACTTAATTTACAAGCAAAGAGAATAGTTTTGCCTGATAACAATGGCGTAATATACTATCCACATCTGTTAGTAAGGTCCTCTGGGAGTTTCTTTCTATTTAACTCTCTGAAATCATCTTGCTTTCACTGTTGTTGGCTTTTATTTGATTACTCATCTTCCAACAAGGGCAGAATTTTTTTGTTGTTGTTGTTTCATTGGTTCTACATGCCTTGACATTCTTGAAGGACTGATTGTTTAAAATAAAATAATATTGAAAACCCTCCCTCTCCAAAACAATGAAACTGTTTAGGATAGACAAATTATGTTTAAAGGCTTGTTGGTTTATTTTCCATCTGGCCATCTGCAGAAGAAAAATGTGATTCTTGTTACTTTTTGAACGTGGTCAATTTTCTACAGAGAACTTTTAATTTATACAATTCTGTATTTTGCACAGGCAAAATGGAAATGTTTTTCTTCAGAAAGATAATTCATAGTTGAAATGTTTTGGGATGATTCCACTTAATCTTGTTCTCAGCTGCCTCACGGGAACTAGAGGTAGCTCCTGAGCTGGTTTGCCTTGCTTTGCTCTCCCCTCCATGTTGCCATGCCCTCCAGGAGGGAAAACCAATAACAAAGTGTTGGAAATGCCTGTGATGCTGGGAAAACCTCTTTTTCTGATTAGCTTGACTCTGTTTCTTAACCTTTTATCACTACTTTTACTGATTATTGGTGTGTGCTTTACAAAACATGACAAAGACTGTGCTTACTATGTGGCTCTTATAAGATATCTGACTGAAAAAACAGAATGAATGACATCTACAGACTTAGTTCCCCCCCAATCACAAGTTCAAGCAAGCTGAGTTTTTAGGAAGGCTTTGAATGAGAAGTAATAGTTTGATAGCTGTGGAGTGCTAACAAGGGGAACAGCAGTTTTCTATTTGCCTGACAACAAAAATTTAAGTTCCTGAGTGAAAACTTGGCATCAGGGCAGAAGCCATCATTTATTTGAAACTGATTCTGTATATAGTTAATAAGTTTGTTGTAAGGATTTAACTTCAGTAAAAGGCATAAATTATGTGGCAGATGAGGAGCTTTTACAACGTTAAACAGCGCAGGTTACTATCTTATGCGCTGCTTTCCTCAACCTGTTAGCAGAGCTGCTACAGGTGCTCTGGTTCATGTGCCACAGCAGATTCCCATGTCAGTGCTGCCCTAGAAACAATAAAATCTGCTTGTGGAACCTGGAATAGGACTTTGAGGAACAGGCAATTATCTTCTGATTTGGGATGAATACCCATCCACAGCCACTGTGGAGCATACCGGTGCCACTGGGCTGAACTCCTGATGCTTCCTTAAAGGAAGCTGTAGCTTTTTAACTGGGAATGGTACAGAGACAAATATCGCAGCACTGCCTGAGCAAGCAAAAGACTTAGGAGGTGGGGATGACAAAGGTGGTTATATGAACTTCGTGGTTTGGCTTAGTAACTTCCTCTACTGCCACAGAATTTCTGTTCATGAGCATATTTCAATACCTCAAATTTTTATATATAAATGAAGATTAAAGTACTTCCATACCTCACGCACAGGTGCTGTAAGGAAAACTACTTGAAAGATGGAGGTGGTCCATTTATTGGTAAGTGTTGTATATTAGAAATGACTCATGGTGAAAACAGCCATTAGAAAAAACCTAAAACATGCCCCTATTTAGTAGTCTGTTTCTGCAGGTTTTTTGCCCTTTGCACATAAACCACATGTCGGCAGTCCTACTACTGATTTCTAAATGGCACTTTTTATTCCATGTATATAGACTTCCATGCTTAGTGTCTGATCCAAAGCTTACTAATAACAATGGAAAGACTGCTGTTGAGTTTGAAATGGGTTGAATCAGGCCCTTAATGTGATCTACTCTAATAAAAGAAGATATTAAACTGGGTGGAACAACAAGAGTTTGAAAACCCTATTGTGTGTCAGTGGGTCACTTTTTGAGCTATGTATCTTGATTTTCAGATCACTGCAGTCAATGTGTTTATTTTTTCTAGAGGCTATATTTCCTAACTGCTCTTTGCTGCAAAGTGATATAAGAGAGCTTTAAGTTTTCGTTATTGTAGAAGGAGGCAGGACTGTGAGGAAGAAGTCAGGGAGGCAACCATCAGAATTTCACATAGACAATATGAAATTAATTTGATAAAGAACAGAAATCTCTGATCACTGTATTTTCTGAATAGAATCTCACTGGAGCACATTCATTTTACTTGGCTTTGTTGTAAAAGTAATACTCTACATTTTGGGACAAACTGGAGCTGTAGATTAATGGTATCTTCTAAAGAAGTTGCCTTCTATTTAATATGCGTAGTTGGATTTTTCTAAACCAATTCAATCTAAATACCTTGTAGATCTAGGTCTTAAAGTTTCATTTCCATCTGCATTGATTGCTTTAGCAGATCTTTGGATAAATCTGTAAAGAGCTTGGAAGGCAGAATAAGTATTTGATCCACTGAAATCTTCAGTGTTCTCTCAGAGAAAGATCAAGTTATGAGCAAATACTATTTTTACTGCTGCTTTCATGTGTATGAAAATTACTGAAAAGACATCTATAATAGTGTTCAAGGAGAATGGGTGTCGCATCTATTATGCAAGTATTATAACGTTTCTAAAACAGATAAAAATAATGTACTCAATAGACACTACAAAATGAACTCCAATCTAATTGCTCTCAACGCTATATTATATCACTCCCATTTGCACCTTGCTAATGATTTCAAATGTTCAAACAAGCCATTTTTAAACTGATCAAAGTCTATTGCAGTTCTAACACTGATTCATTTCACCATCTAATCAGGTTTCCGACAAATTCCGAAGTACTTATTTCCTTGGAAGTAATTTGCAAGTGGTGCTACTCAGGGTATTATGAATTGGTGCAACATCCAGCTTCTTGTTAAGAGGTAAAGCATGAAGTCTATGTTTAGAATAGCATAAGGGATAAGCTCACTTAGTCAAACACGTTTTTCATGTTATAACGATGCAGCAGACTTTGCACGTATTCTTGAATGTGGCTTTGCACCTGGTTCTTCGTTCTTTTGTAGACATATAGGTGTTACAGCAGCTCAGGATATGAATGCCTTTAGCATTCTTGCTCTCTGAAATGATTGACCATACTGAGACTTCTCTGGGCAGGGTTTGTTCAGAGGACAGTCGTGATGAGGCAAGGGTTTCTGTGGCACTGTCCTGCTCATATGTATGACAGACATATGAAGAAGGTGTATGAAAGTCTAGCTTTACTGGACAAGAATAATTTTCTGTGTTTGCATATTTCCAAACCTTCTAAGTCTATCGCTGACTGAAATTCTCTGGGGCTTCCGCCATTCCTTGTACCAGAACATGCTCCCATTTATTTTTCCAAATACTGCACTTGCATGAGGTCTTGGGGAGCTCCTTCTCACCCCGCCTGCAAGTTGTGCTCAGGGTGTCTCTTACAGAGAGCAGTGTCTTGGACAACAGCTTTGGTATTCGCAAAGTGTTGCTAAAGGAGTGTTTATTTGGTCCATTATTTAAGTGGACTGTCTAGTGGTTAGTGATTGCCATGGTTCACACATCTGTTTCTTAATAGAAATGAGGCATTAGTTTGTATACAGTGAAAACCTATTAACTTGACCGTGGAGGTGACCAGAATTGTAAGGCTCTGGTAACCTTCAGTTTGTACTGATGTTATTTCATCACCTCTTCTTTGTTTGTTTTTTTTTTTTTTTAACACTGCATTTCCCTCCACAGAAGGGAACATTAAGCTGGACGATGTTGTACAGATTAATGAATTTCCAAGAATTCAGTATTGTTTTTCCAAGGAAACTTCAAGTACACTTTTATTTTAGTTTACATTTCTTCATTGTAAAATTTAAAGTTGGAAATAATTGCTTTTCATATCCATTTTACTGGTTTTATATGACAATGCAATCTCCAGCATTTTGATGGCCCCAAAATAAAATTCTGCTCATTGTACCTGCCCGTCCTTTGTAAGTTTGCAGTAGGGACTTTACTGATGTCAGAGCTGAGCTGACATCAGCAAAGTGGTGTTTGCTAGCCTGCCGCTTCTGCTCAGGAAACGCTAATCAATTAGACTAGAACCATTTAGGATGCCTACATGCAAAAATTCTTGCTGTCCTTCATCGCTTGTTAATTCGAAAGACAAAATTCTATCTATAGGTAAGGATAGCTACTGTCTTAGCTAATGACTTGTATGCGGACTGTAACACTGCAGAATTTTTCCCTTAGTGACCTTTTTAAAATACTTAAAATAGAGAGGAGATTGCTAAGTAGATAATAATGGTCTTTAGACATAAAATGAGGTCCAAATATGTCGTGTTGTTTAATTTGCTTAAGGAATGCTTTAAACATCAAGCTTCACAAAATAACCCACCTCTAATCTGAAGAACTCAAAGAACTTTGCAGATACAAATGATTTAGAAATAATCTTCAGTGGAGGAGGATTTAGATTAGGAAATGCCTTTTAAAAGGAATCAAAGAAATTACAAAAAAACCTGCAAATGGACACTAATTTTGTTGTTTCAGTTGACAAAGTGGTTAAAATGTCTTGGAGAGTATAGAAAACTGCACTGAAAAACCAGTGGGACTGTGGGGATTTTGCATCGCTGTAAGTCAGGACCACTGCTCAGCTTCATCCTGATTCCCACACGCACGTTGGTGAGTGTTTGAGAGTTCCCTTATGTGAGGAAGTAGGCACCATCCAGGGCAGAGACTTTCAAACATATCTTGTGATATTTATCCTGTAGAATTAGAGAGGGCACTACTCCTTTGCTACTTTGAGATGCTATCGGGTGTTGGATCTAATGGGCAGATGCCGGTTATTGGTAAGGATTTGTTAGTCTTGCTGTATCAAAACCAGACGCAGGACTGGAGCGTAACCTGCTTCAAGGGGCTGAGCCAGCGGAAGAAAATTTTGTTGGGAATGTCGATAGATCTTGACCATCAGCTATAGGTGCAAAATTACAAGTTCCTGACCTGCTTAAAAGGAAGTTTTAAGACTTTCTGCAGAGCAAAAAATTTGGAGCTGTCTGCATTTAGATTTGTCCTGTGGAGAAAAGGCTTTGTCCTCTCCTTCAGGAAAGAAAATTCTGGAGCTTGTAGTTTAATCTTTTATCTTTGCCACCAGTAGAAGGTGTTTAGAAGACCTGGGATGTTTGAGAGTTGCATTTGCCCAGCACTTTGCTCCAACATGCTCCACTGGAAACACCAAATGGCAGGCTAGGTTGGATGTACACGTTTTCCCTTGCACTGAGGCACTGTGAATAATTATCTTGAAAAGAAAGCATAATTTCATGAAAGAATTATTAGAGCTCAAAACCTCTAAAAGATATTTTAAGGATCCTCCTTTCAAACCCAGTACTTTGACATCAAGCTCCATCTTAGCTTTTGTACAAACACTTCCAACCAAAATTAGGCTGAGGGAAACTCATATTTAATAATAAATTGCATGAAAGAATGTCTGTATTGTGAAATGGAGCTCAAAAAAATATTCAAGCCCCAAACTGGGCACTGTGTTCCCAACTTTACCCGCAGGATTTTGGCAGATTTCACAATCATTCTCCATAGCTGCAGTACTTTCTTAAAGAACAGGAATAGAATATATCTGAGAAAGGGTTGTTGTATAGTGCAGACTTAAATAACATTTATTTTTAAAATATAGAAATGAAAGAACTACAGATTTGGTGTAAAAGAACTGGTGAGATGACTCAAAATACAGCTACAAATTCACATATGTATTTAAAATACTATTTCCTGTTATAAACACAGTGAAATATTGAAGTGTTTGACGAGCACCAGTAGGGTAGAGGATGCTTTTTTACTTTTTTTTTTTAAATGATGAATCCAGTGCCACATTGAGTGATAAGTGATGTGATTACTAACATTTCCTGCAGCCTGACTTTTCTAGGCATGAAATCTCAAAATATTGTGAATTATATTTACACTTAAAATGAAATAGATTTGACTCTTGGCAACAGAGAGGCTGCATGGATGTGAAATAGTTTACTAACGGTAGCTCCAGTCGCAAAATGGTTTTGTGGACAAGCTACCCTCTAAGCCTATTATGAGAAGAGCTACAGCAAGTTGTTATGGTAACTAGAGCCGTACAGTAACAGGGTAGGATTAAATACTTGATTTTTTTTTTTTTCACCGTGTGGACTTTTGTGAAGCATTGTTTTCCACATACAAAGAAGAAAAAACATTTCAGAAGAAAATTAACGGGGAAAGAGCCCAGTTGAATGTTTGTGTAAATTGGCTGTTGTACTTTCATGAAAGGCCTTGCCCCTCATAAACTATAGGTCTTGCCTCCTTTCAGGCAGAGATGAATATTTTTGCTCCACTGAAAGTCAATGTTTGTTTTGGTTGGATGTTTTTAATACATTTTTTGCATTTTGCTATTCCAGTTTCATTATTTCTGGTGTGGTGATTCTTTTATTGTTTCCATGGGTTTGCTCAGAGGGTGTTTTCATCATGACATTTTGTGTCTCTGGGACAACATGCTTATGTTGCAGTGCCGCCTCAACAGGCAGCCTGGAAGTTGGAAGGACTCAAAGTGGCGACTATCTCCATCCTTCTTCCAGAGCCTGTGGCAACTGTGTGGCACTCTAGTTATTCTGAATTCTGTTTGATAATGATATCTTTCTTTCATAGATGAAAACTTGCTTCAACTATGTTTAACAGTGAGATTAACGTATTTTTCTATGGTCATTTTCAATGCAAGTCATTTGTTTGACTCCTGCTTTTGTGTGCAAGTGTATAAGACTACTTGTTATCACTATTGTTGTGCCTGTTGCCTCTCTTCCATATGTACTTATGTATTATTTTTGAGGGAGACAATTTTTTTTCAGCAGTATATAACAATGTTTGGTGCGTTCCTAGTATGTCCTTTGTCTTGCGAGAATTTTGGTTGCCTTCGTTTCCCGAAGCGTCTTTTTTTTTTTTTTAAATTTATTTTGCAGAATAAATATGCTGACAAACCACACAGCACTTTTATCAGAGTTCTGACCCTGCTGTCTGAGGCTTTTCTGCATTTAAAGTGTTTACTAATATGTTGCTACAAATGTTGATGTCTTTAGAGTTTATGTTGCTAAACAAGCTCCACAAGGTGCCTTGAACCCACTGGTTACCAACTCAGTTGGATTAGAACTGGTCAATTTTATCATGGGTATTTTTTTTTAAATCACTTTACTCTTCACATTTGCAGCTGACTTGAATCATAGCACTGCTCAGAAATAAGAGTTAAATTTTACTGGCTATCAAAGCAATCCTCTGGTAACCTACTAGACTCTCCTCTTCGCAGTTAAAAGCTGTAGCTATATAAAACACTACAAACCGAGGGTTGAGTCAACGTCTTGCAAAAATAAAGGGGGTCTCCATTATGTCAGTATTTCTTATGATTATTTCTTTTAATGAATTCCTCTCTTCAGATGCATAAATTTAAACGTGTGCCACTTAAAAATTTAGGCTTGCTGATTAGGGAACATAAAGCAGACAGTGTGTGTATAATACGCCAGGAAGTAAGAAAAGAATAACAATGTAGATTGCAAGATATCATCCTGATAGAGAATAATAAAATATGCATGGTTCAGATGGCAATAACACAAATAAAATGCAACATTTTACAGAAGTGAACCACAGCTCCTGACATAGCTCTGGCACTGGCATGCAAGTGGTGATTATTCAAATGTCTCCATGATTAATTCAGTTTGTATTGATGCAAATAATCCTAGAGGAGACCTGTGAGAGCTAATGCATTTTGGTTCTGTGGCTTTCCATTGATAGCACAAAACAGCAAAGAGGAAAGTCATTTTCATGATATTAATAATGGGATTACAGAATCAGGTCATTTAAAAGAATGGCGCTGACTCAGCAGTAGTAGTGCAGGGTTGAACGCAGAGATTAATTCTTGAGCATGCTACATAAAAATCCGCTGCTGGATATCTCATTGCACTAAAGCATATTTCCTCCTTTGTAGGAAATATTTAAAATGACAGCAGTTGATTTGATGCCTTCTTCCCTGCTGTTAGGAATTCTTTTACAACATCAGAGCTCTTTCTGTTGAGTATTTACCTTTACCCTGCGAAGAGTGGGCTTGCCTTTCTCCCTCCTCCTTTCCAGGAACTGAAATCGGTTCCTTCTTTTGTAATTCCCTGAAGGTCAATGAAAGTGTGAGGGGATCATAACTGCTCTGCACGAGTAGCTGTCTCAGCCAATGAATCTTATTAAAATCAGCGATGAGAGGGAGCAAACATTTCCTTCTCGTGAAAGGACATCTTCATAGATGTCACTGGAGGCAGGCTTCTGGCTGGCTCTTGCTACCTTAGGCAGTTCTAGTGTTAGACACTTGCACTTTTATTTTGCTTTTTTTTATGACCAGGCTTAGCAGATATGCTGAGAGGTGATTCTCGCACTAGTTCCTTTGCGACAGAGAAAAGAAAAAAACATGTTGCTGTTATTTTTTTAAGGTGCAAGTTACTAAGAACAATTTTTTTTTGCTGTGTTTAAAAATACAGCAATGGAAAAAATGAGATGTTTAAGTCAAAATGCTTAAAAGGACCCTCTGCTTGTGGTGTTTTGTTTTTTTTTTTTTTTGTTCTTTTTTCTCCCCCCCCCCCCCCTTCATGTGGAGTTCTTGGGCCAGGCTTAAAGAAATACCTTTGTAATGTACTGTTTCTGCATTAGTGGTGTTTTTGCTTTGATGGGGAGAGCAGAAAAAGCTTGTTTTTCTTTTGTGGAACTAAAAAATTGAAACAGAGTTGGGAGTTAAATATACATTTGTCCCTTTATTATTGCTTTCTAATGTCGCATTTTTCCAATGCCAAACAATTTATGTTTAAGTAATATATTACTTATTTCCAAAGTAAATAAGAAAATAATGTAACACAATCTAGACTAAAACATTGCTGTATTAAATGGGGTCAGTTCATGAGATTTGTAGTTTGAGCTTGCTGATGACCAGGGGAAAAAATGAGAGAGGAGAGCATTAGTGAAAGATATTAGGAACAAAATCTAGTAATTAGAGACATGAATATTTCTGAGATTCTGTAACAACGCTGGAAGCTGAGAGACTTATTTTCCTCTTTAACGTCTTGGGTGGTAAATAATTGGGCTGCTTTGGCCTGCCTGCTCTTGAAAATAAAGCTCATATTTTGTTGCTGAGAGTTGTTTCCACACTTTGTGTTTTAAAATAGGTCAGATGCGTGCCATCCCCTTTGGCTCTGTATTAAGTCATATCACATAGCTGCAAACTCGCTGTCTTCCCTGAGAAAGTTGCAGTTTGCTGTCTGGGAACACAGGCTTTGGCTGGGAGGATTAATTCTTACCGAGAGTGCAGCATGATAGACTCGCTCCCACAAGGACTTGTTCCACATATATCAAGTTAAGTTTCCTTCCCAAATGCCGAGATGCTTTTTGGGTAGGGTTGGGATGGTCAGTTTGTGATAGAGCCTTTGATGTTGATTCAAATCATCTGCCTCTTTCGTTACTCTTGCCAGGTTGGATTTGTACCTTGGTGCATTGCCAAGCGTGATCTCTGTTGTCCTGCTGATGCTCAGCCCATAACAACCCCAAATACTCCCCATTCAACTTCACTGGCCTCGCTCGCCCCTTGGTGTTCCTCCTCTGGCTCCAGGTCTCATCTGCTCCTCTAGCTATATTGGAGGGTGTTAATGCCATCGTGTGCCTTGCTGACTAGCTCCTGCAGGCAATAAAAGAATGGAATGCAAGCAATTCTGAAAGGTTTCTACTCTCTATCACTAATGTCCAGACCATAGTCATGGTCACGCTGCCCTGAAGGCTGTCACAGGTCCATGTGTGGCCAAGGGGGGAAGGGAAGGCAAGAGCTTTGGGAATCTGTACTCCCCTGTCTTGGTCAGGTTTCTGAAGTGAGATTCACTCATGAGCTGATCATGTTTTTATGAAAAATGTAGTTGAATGTCAAAATACTCCTGTCAGCTTCTAGGCTTCTGCTGAACTAAATGGGGGTTGTGTACTGTTCAGTGCTGAGATATGTGAGATTTGGCTGCGTCTGGGACAGTTGTTACCATATTTGTCTGCGTTGAAGGACTGGAAATTGGTATAGTGCCTCAAAGTTTGCACAGGTGGGAGGATGACGTGGAAGAGTGAGTCATAGCAATTTGAAATGGAAAAAGGGGCTAAAAAGCATTGTTTTAATGTTTGTTTTTCCTGTTGGTATGACTCCATTTTTAACCACTTTATTATTCTCTGTAGTTATTTTCTGCAAAGACATTTGCCAAGGATTAGTTTTTGTTTGGTTGCAAATATTGTACGGCAGCTGGAAGCCTCTTTATGCAACTCTCAAAAGCTGAGAAACTGGTTGTCAGTGTGTGAAAAGTTCTTTGCTGGTACTGTAAACTGCCTTTCATTAGGATGTTGTATATTTAATGATTGCTAGCCCAATGGGGCATGTAGAATTTCCTGCTGTGGTCTTCTGTACAAATTTATTGGAGAAATACATTGGAAAATGTTGCTGGTGTGCAACAATGCATGGAAAACATTCGCATTTGTGTAACAGTGATGGAAATCCTCAGGAACAGTTGCTAGATTAAAACAAAGCCAAAACCTTTGTGATTCTAGATGAGTTATCAGCACACAAATATTGGCAGGTAGGGTAGATGTTAGGTTTTATCACTGCCTCTGGGCAGCCAGAAAACTTTCAAATCTGGGATTAAACTGTTTTTCTTTTGGAAGAGAAAACTAACATATTGTTTTCTCATTTGTTTGCATGCATTTGCAAAATTACAGAAGAGCGACTATAAATTGAACCACGCAATTTAGAAACAGAATTTCATCTTTCAACTCTTACATGAAATTTTGAGACGCGCTGCCTGTCATAAATCTTGTCCCAGCTTCTCTCTCTTCTCTTGTTCCCATTTTGGAAAGGCATGGCTCTCTGAATGCAGATGCCACAACAACCAGTGAACTGGGGGGATTGGATCAAATGGGTCTGACTGAGGAAAATACGATATAGCTCAGGCTAGAGGGGAGCTGACACAGTTCTAAACTAAAACTACTCGAGTGGTTTTCTGAAGTTGAAATGTCCACAGATAAAAAGGCAATTTTTAGACCAGTAGCTGGAAAGGAAGTGACTGACATAAGAGCTGCAAAAAGGAGATCCTATGTTAGCCTCAGCTTCAGGTGGTATTTGAGGGCCACTTTGCAGGTGGCTGCTCTTGCTTTGAGCTAGAGTATAAGCAGTAGAATATGTATTAAAAATACATTCCACATTTTAATTTCTAGCATTTCAGTTCAATAATGAAATTGTTCAAGGACAGGCTGGATGTGGCCTTGGGTAATCTGGTCTAGTGGGAGATGTCCCTGTCTATGGCAGGGGTGTTGGAACTTGATGATCTTCAAGGTCCCTTCCAACCTAAACCATTCTATGATTCTATGAAATTGTGTCTGTGATTATTCTGTTGATGTGTCCACTTTAGATTTTTGTTGTAAATCCAGAACTTGTATGTATTTGCTCCAAGACAAACATTAGTATCAAGAGCACTATACTGCTAACTGATCTCTAACCTGGCTCAATCCTCTTCCAGACCTATGTGAAGTCTACATGGAGATGTTAAGAAGATCCATTAGGCTGACATAGTTGACTGTGGCATTATGCAACCTGACAATATCTAGAAAGAGCTGAGCTACGATATGAGCAATTTAATGCACAGCATACTGCATTTTTCAGTTGTGTGAGGTGAAATGACTCCCATCAAAATGACCCAGAGGTAGGTGCTGAAAGCACAACTATAGCTGAATGTAAACAAGACACATGCAAGAGTTTTAGTGCAGACCTAAACCGTGCTTTGAGCTATTTTCAGCCATAGTGCAGTATTCCCTGGGCAGAGGATAAATTCTCTCTGTGAGCTCTTGCATAATAGCATCTGAAAGACCCTCTACCACTTCCCATACTGTCCTGTCCAGCAGATGGTGTCCTAGTCGCATCTTTGAAGTCTACAGCAATACAGCACATTTAAATGTGAAATCCAGTGACTTAGGAAGTATTAACTCAGAAAACAGCCATGTTTCAATTAAGTAAATACATAATTTACCTATTGAGAGGGCCTGTCAGTGGGACACCAAGATGGAGTACAGGGCACATACCCTTTGGGAGAGCTGGGCTTGCTTCCAGTCATGTAGAGGCTAAGGAGTGACCTAGTAGACGTCTACCACTACTTTAAGTGGGGGAGTTATGAAAAGGAGAGTACCAAATATTTCTTAGAATGTGAGGATGATATGACAAGGGGCAATGACCATGATTTCTGCATGGGGAGTGTCAGGTTAGGCATCCTAGGAGTGCAGTGCAGCACCTGGACGGGTGACCATCTTTGGGGTTTTTCTACAGATGACCTGGTTCAGTGGTGCTGATAATCCTGCTGGGAGGGCAGGACTGGACAGGAAAGCCTCAGAGGTCTCTTACAAACAACATTTCAGTGATTTTGCTCCCCCTCTATCTGACCCAGTTTGAACCCCCCAAGACTTTGAAGGCGCTTAAAAGCTGGATCCATTCGGCGCTCCACCAAGTACAAGTTTCATAACTCCACCAAGTACAAGTTTCATAAGAAAGCCTTCAGACATAGACACTTTGGCTCTCCAGCTAAGTGTTGCTCTTCAGTATGAAAGTAAGGTCTGTTTCAGCAGAGGTTTAATTGTCTCCTATAGGAACCACAGTGGGAGTTGCTGCTTCAAATGGGAAGTATACTTTTTTGACCTTGACTTCTCTAATATAAGCACACAGCAGCATGTATATATTTATGCAGGGAAAAACAATCCTACCAGATCCTACTTTGCATATATAATTTGGTTACAGGGAAGAGAATGAGAGAACAAGCTGCTTGTGGCAAATGTAAATAAATTAATTCACTACTGCATAGCGCTTCTTGCTGTGGCATGATAGTGTGTTTTCAAATCTTGTAGTAAAATGTCTTACTGTCTTGGTTTGACCAGATGGACTAATGATCTTTTGGGTCCTATTATCTATCTGATGACATCTTAAAATATTTGGAATCTGAACTAGCCGAATTTTAAATACACCGCTATAAGACACATATAAGTATGTGGTTGGTTATTTTCTCTGCAGTTTTTTTGTGATTAGAACCATATGAGTGTAAAAAAAGTGAGTCCTGATAAGTTTCTGTGAAGGCGGTACTGATGTAGAAACTCAAGCAGAGAGACAAAGCCACTTGCCATGGACCACCCAGCAAGTCAGATGCTTCTTTCTCTTCATTAATTCCGATGATAAAATGGATGTGAAATCAATTCTTACACTGATCTGGAACAGCTGTTGAAGATCTTTTAACAGAACCCAAGTAGAAATAATGTCAAGCCAAAATAGCTCTCTAAGTAATTAGACACAAATTAATAAAACCACAAAATGTAGAGTCATAGTATGAAGTCTGATTTAATCCCAAAGAGAAGAGAAATCTGAGAGGAATGAAAATATTCTTGATGTGTATGTGCAGTGTCTTCTGTCTAGGAATTTATATTCTCATCAGTGTAAATGCTAAATATCTAACCAGGCAAGATCAAAGTGATTTCTGTGGGGGAAAGATGGGGAAAGCAGTTAGAAACCATGGCGCAGATGATGCTGCCATAATTCTAAGGACATTTTGTCACTGCGATTTGCCAGCTGGATACACTTATTGATCCTCAATTGTTTTGGGGTTTATCTGTGATAGCGATGACTGACAGACTCTCTTAATTTTTTTTTTTTATTTTATTGTGCAGCTGAAAACATTGTAACAGTTTATTTCCATTTGATTTCCATACTGCAGTACAATTTCTTTCCAGGAAAGCTCTGCAGAAGAAATTAGCTTATCACAACATATCACAAAAGACAGGTAATCCCTGTACATCAGGAGTAATATTCAAGCATCTGAGAAACAAGCTCTTTCATACCACTGCAGTGTCAAGATTATCAGGGAGTGAAAAACAGAGCTCATTTTGGACATACGTTGTTTCTGAAGAGAGGGAAAAGTCGATGGTTAAAGCAAAAGTCAGGTAACCAAAAGCTCAGGTAATTTCAGATTTTTCATGTAATTCATGATAGGCTTTTGAGTAAGTTATATCTCTTTATGTTTGTGATTTTAAAAAAGGGATAATCCCTCTTTTTTCTTCCTTTCACTGTGTCACAGAGCACTGGTGATTTGTTCACCCCTGAGGAAAACAGGAACTGTTATGATGATGTAAAATCCTACGTCTGTGTGTGGTTAAATAACTGCAGTTTTCAGCAATATCTATTGCTGTTGCTGCTTACTTCGGTGCAGCCAGCTGTAACTCCATGGATGGATATCAGGCCCTGATGTTCTGTTCCAAAGCCTCAGAAGAGAGGTAAATCCCTTCCTTAAGTTTTGTTTTCCTAAACCTGAACAGAGTCATAGGGTTTCATCCTTTCTTGCTGAGTAGAGGAAAGGAGGTGTGGAGTCTGGATGTCCCCTGCAGGGCTGGTGATGGTCCCTGGGAATGGTCCGTTCCCACAGTGTCAGGCTGATGGCGCTGCCAGCGTCCTGGTGGGTGGGAGTCAGAGCCCAGAGCTGACACCGGAGTGCTTCAGCTTTCCAAACAAGATCTCCTCTGTCACAGCTGTGCAGGTTAGAAGGCTGGAAAGGACTAGTACTATTTCTTACGTTACATCAATCTAGGCCCTTACTGGATTCACTTTTCCTGATTCACATTCCCAGAGATGTGGAATCCACTTCGGCCACTAAAATTTGATGAAATCGACTGGAGGGAGAGAACGAAATATTTCTAGATGAAATAAAATCTGCCAGAATATTCTGTGTTCCACCCTGGCACTGCTTGATGAGGCTGGGCTATTTCTGTAAACGTGCACTAGGGGGCACTTTAAGACTGATTAAGGGAAGCAGAAAACTTCGCTACACTAATTCCACATCATGATGAGCAGAGTAAACAGTCTGGTGCAAAACAAAATATAAAAAAAACATAAGCAATTAAATATGTATTTAGCAGCAAGTGTGATTCGATTCCTGTTTTTTCCCCCAGCAACTGCACTTGCTGAAAGTGGACATGCAACTGAAAATTACATTCTTGTTCTAAACATATTGTATCATTGTCGTCTTGTTCTTCTAAATAAATGGACTTCGCTTTTCAGCATCTAGCCAAATACAGCATCAGATGCTGTATTTTTTCGTTAATCAGCCTCTGTCTCTACAGCTATCTGTGATGGTAGGTATGCATTTTTTTCCGTTTCTTCATAAGAGGTGTTGAAGTTTCTGTTCTCCAACATTCTTGTTTATTTTATTTCTTTCAACTGGTTTTGTCTGACTTGAGCCCATCCAGAACTAAAGTTCTGTTCCAGGACAGCCCTCTAGAGTGTCTCCTGAGCATGAAAAACTGCTTTTCCTGCCATGTTAATGTCCATTCCCCTGCCAGAAATGTAGGTTTGCCAAAGTGTTTGAATTCTGTAATGATTTGTCTTGTTAAGCACATTAGAAGGACATAGTAATCATAGCTCCTAATTCTAACAGAGTTTCTCCTTTCAAATAGTTTAGGAAAGCTTAGAAGTAATCGGGTTGATCTGACAGATGCAGATAAACTAACAGAATTGTAGCTTGTAGCTACATTTCTTTCCACAAAATGACAGACCATCCTTTTGCTAAAAATTTGATTTCGTAGTACCAATAAGCTATATCAACTGTGAAAAGGTAGATAAGAAAGACCCATTCAGTTCTTTGCAACAGGAAAGTGCATGGTACATAGCTGAGATGACTTGATGTCTCACAACAATAGGTTTATACTGGTTAGCATATAAAATAGCCAGACAACAAATGCAAACCTTTTTTTGAGGCTCATTTGTGGGCTACATTGTCACACTCTGCTTTTTTTCCTGCCTCCGCTATGCTTATGACTGCAGTTCACTGTTCCTGATACCGATGCTTTTGCTTACGTTAAGAAGCTGGTAGAACTGTTTGGTGTTATTGGATGCGCTTTTTTTTTGGTCAGGAAATACTATTTTGTTGATGCTGAAATGTTTTGTGGAAACAGTGATTTTAATAAAACTTTGCCAGGAAGGCGTCTCGGCATCAGGAATACTGAAATAGCGCTAAAAATATGTTTGTCCCATGACAGCTAACAGCCAGACCCTGAGGATGAGTGTTGCTTTTAGTTTTGTATTGTGCTGTACAGAGGCCTCTCTACAGCCCCTATGTAAAGGGGTATGTAGCTATACCTACCTCAAATGCCATCCCAGCATGTTACGTAAAATTATTCTAAGAAAAGTCTGAGAAAGTTAGAAAACTAATGTGAACAGAGAGCTCTGCAGGCACGACCCAAGGGCTGCTTGCAGCTGTGGTATCTGCATAGTCAGATGCTCGCTCTGAGCCGCTTTCAGCCTGAAGCTTTCAGACCTGTTAGCGTGCAGCTATGCCTGCAATAAAATGTCCTGCTCCTTGGGTGGACATCCAGGCACAGGCAGAGCCCTGTGCTAACGGGGCTGCCAGCGCTGAGCTGGAGCAGGCTCACAGCTGGCTGCCTTGGGGCACAAGTGGGGCCCACATGTGACTGCTTTCCCTGAGCAGAGAGGAGGCACATCTTTACAGTAAACAAGAAGAGTGTGTGACTGGAAATCGATAGGTTGAGCTTAGCAGATGAGAAATGAGGTCTAATTGGTGATTAAACAACACGGGTGGTTGAAACAATTAGATGTCGATCCATTTACCTCTCTCCTTTCTGGAGGCAAGCTTGATTGAAGAGCTTGAATTTCATCGCTCCTGCCACATCCTGGGGTCCCTCAAGGTGCTTCTGGGCTTTGGTTAACCTGGGCTTGGGGGAGAGACAGAGACTGACTGATCAGACAGTTGGAGTAAGAAGGGATCCTAGAGGATGTTTTTGTTAACAGGCCTCGGGCATCTGAAAGGAATGTCTCACTCTTATAGGCCACCCCCGATCCCCGCTGTGACCACTTCTTAGCCAGGTAAGACTGCGCCTTCTGAAACACTGTGATGTGAATGTTTGAACAAAGATGCAGATAGACGTTTCTTAGATGATGTTAGAAGTGGTATAAGTTTACGAGGTCGCTGCCTCTTTGGCAGCTGCTTTTCTTTGTCTGTCCATGGATGATTAATGTGTTAGAGAGTATCTTTCCAGTGGTACTGAATAACAACACCTTGTGCCAATATATGAGGTTAGGTTTAAACTTTGTATTTCAAATACAGTTATCAGTATTGCTTTCGTAGGTCTTGGTAGGAGTTGCCAAATGGTCTTGAGTAAGCTTCTCAAGTAGGTTTTCCAGTCTTCACAGAGCTGCTGTGATTACACCAACAGAAGCAACTATCTAGTTACTTTAAAGCCAGCTTTGGTGTGTCTATGCAAACAGCAGTGATATCACGTCGCTGTGCATGTGTGCGGATGTGTGTTTGTGTATATATACATCAAATAACTGTAACACGGTGGTATAAGATTCACAAACAGGTATTATGTTCTAACTAGGAGCTTATTTTGTCGTGTTCTTTTTTTTTATTCTTAAAATTAACCTAGTTCATCCCACAGAATGCTTTGCTCTCCTAAAAAGGACTTCTGTTGACATTGTAATCAACCTGTGCAATGTGTTTGGTGGTAGAAAAGATTCCCTCATAAACCAAAAAACCCCTCACATAGAAATACCTCCTTTTAGATTTCAATTTCTTTTTTTGCTTATTTTTTGGTTTTCCAGAAAATGTTAAAAAATTTATAATGGTTATTGTCTGCTAAGAAGCTAAAGTGTGTGAACTTTAGAACTCTGATTTGTTTTAGTGTAAAGGGATAGTATTGTGGAGGGATAGTAAAGTCATATTCGCTACATAGACTTTTTTTGCTTAACATATTCCACTGAATTAGCCTATAAGGCATTGACTGGGATTCTGGAGATCAAGCAAAGTCTATGCTTTGTTTAATTTAGAGCAGGACAGTGAATCTCCATCTCTGCTTTCCTTTGCAGGTGCCAGAGTCAATGGGTTAGTCTGAAGTGGGATTTTCTTTTCTTTTTTGTGTCTCTTTTTTAAAAAAAATGATTTCTAGTTCAAACCAATGCAAAAAAACCCATAATATATATCTGAAAACTAAAAATATTTTGCAAACTAGACAGCCATTTTTGTTCATCCCTGGTGCTAGTGAATATGTTTTCAATCTTCCTAATTCTTTTGTTAGCAAGTACAGTCTTGTATGTAATCAGAATGGAGAAAGGATGCAAAAATATTGCAAAAATATTCCAACACAGAAAACCTTCCTGGGGAGTTTCCTCATCTCTGCTGTTACATTATGAACTCATTAGATTTTTCTTTTTGTGAAGTTTGAAACCCTCAGTGGCAAATTACTGTAAATCAGAGTAATTCTTTCTGTGTATTCTACTACGAGCAAATATGGCTTTGAATCCATAGCTAATTATAATGTTTCTGTTATCGCTTAGGCTTTTCAGCTAAAAGAATCTACTCCATCGGTGGTTCCCAATGTTTCTGGCGCAGTGCAATGTACATGTGTTCCTACAGTACTCCAGGGCTTATAGGTCATGATCCTCTTCTGTTATGGATGTGAATGCACTCTTGTAATATAGCTAAAACAGATGAGTGTTCCCATAGAGTTACCACAAGTGTACACATGACATGATGAAAGGCTCTTGCACTTTGGTCATGTGTTTGGAAAGGCGACCAAACTGATCACAAATCCACAGACTTATTGAGGTGGGAGGGGACATCTGGAGATTGACCAGTCCAGCCCCCCTGCTCCAAGCAGGGTCAGGTGGAGCAGGTTACTCAGGGCCATGTCAAATGTGATTTTGAGTAGCTCCAAGGACCAAGACTCCACAACCTCTCTGGGCAATCTGTTTCAGTGTTTAATCTACGTCACAGTAAAATTGTGGGTTTTTTTTTCTTTCTTTTCTTTTATTTTCTTTTTTTTTTTCTTTTTTTTTTTCCTGATGGTTAAATGTTATTTCACTTTTTTGAACTTGTGGCTGGTATCACTAAGAGTCTGTCTCCACCTTCTTTATTCACATCACCAGGTGCAAGTCTCTTCTTCTCCAGGTTGAAGTGTCCCAGCCCTCCTAGCCTTTCCTCATAGGAGAGATGCTCCAGTCCCTTAATCATCTTCATGGCTCTTAAATGGACTTGCTCCAATATGTCCATGTCTCTCTTGTGCTGGGGATTCCAGGACTGGACCCAGCACTCAGTGGCTTCACCAGAGCTGACTGAAGGAGAAAAATCACCTCTCAGCCTGCTGGAAACACTTGTCCTAACATAAATCAGGAGACTGCCCTATAGAGTCTCTGCCAGATTCAGCTTCAGCTGGGTTTTGGTGTACCAAACCCCATCACTGCACAGTGTTTTTGTATTCTTCCTGGGTCACCTGTCCTTGCTGCCACTTCTTATTATTCTGTTTGATAGCTGAGTTTTTCAGGAGCTCCCTGCCACCTCTGCTTGACTTTCTGCACATTGGGATGGACCATTTTTGAGCTTGGAGGGAAGTGATCCTTGAAAAAACAAAGAGCTTTCGTGGACCTTTCTTTCCTGTGCCATAGTCCACGTGACTATTCTGAGCAGGTTCCTGAACAAGCCATAGTCTACTCCCCTGAATTTCAGGGCTATGATCCTGCTATTTGCTTTGTTCCATTCTGCATGGATCCTGAACTCCACATCTCATGATCACTGCAGCCAAGGCTGCCCCCAGCCTTCACAGTTCCAGTCAGCTCTTCCTTGTTTGTAAGTATAAGATCCAACAGAGCATCTCCTCTTGTTGATTGCTTGATCATCTGTGTCAGGAAGTCATCTTCAATGCACACCTGAAATGTCCTTGATTGCTTGTGCCCTCCAGCAGATACTGGGGTGGTCAAAGTCTGCATGAGGACCAGGGCCTTTGCATGTGAGGCTTATTCCAGGTGGCTGAAGAATGCCACAAAACCCCATGTTTCCTCTTGATCAGGTGATTGGTAGCAGGAACTCACCACAACATTACTGATTTTGGTCTGCCCAATGTTTCTGACCCATAAGCTGTCATCTGGCTTGTCACCTGTCTGCTGCTCTCACATCAAGGGCAAACTGCCCCTCCTCACCATCCTGGCCTTTCTTATGGTGGATCCATTTGGATCCATCATCGCCTTCCTAGTAAGCCTGTATCCACCCATTGCAGCCCTCAGTGAGCTACCCCACCATGTCTCCAGGATCCAAACAAGGTTGTAGCCCTGTAACTGCACGCAGATGTCTTATTACTCCTGCCTGTTCCTCATCCTGTGAACATTGGTGTACAGGCACTTCAGAGAGGCACCAGTTTACTGATTTCTGAGAAAACATATGCTATGTGCTGTCGTTTTGGCACTTTGTGTGCATAGATTTGAGGTGACCCTTTCAGCCCAGTTCCATTGATTGAGGTGAATCCTGTCCACATCGTGGTGCACACTTTAATTGCCAACTCTGTCCAACACTTGCTGTATTGTGTGTTGCCATCTCTCCTGCCCCTCTTGTTCCTAGATTAAAGCTCTCCTCACCAGATTGGCAAAGATGCTTTTGCTCCACTTAGTTGTGTGGATCCTGTCTCTTCCATGCAGTCCTCAGTCATTGAAGAGGATGCCAGGGCTAGTTGTTCCAGTCACTGGTGGGGATCGTGCCCTGTGTCATGTCACTGCTGCTGCATAGGCCACCTTCTGCACTCTAGGCCTCTGGTACCTGCTGAAAGGGTGCTGGACCCTTCCTAATCTCTTGATGAGGGCTTAAACACCCGTCGATCAAGAACAGCTACCACATCTTGTTAGAAGCTGCTAGAGCTTGCTAGAAGATGCAGCCTCCTACAGGTATTCTTTCCTGGATGTGTGTTACTAAGAGTTCCCAGGAGTCCTCCAGCAATCCTATGAGTTCAGGAAGGAGAGCCCAGAAACTGCTGCGCAAACTGCTGCTCCTGAATTTAACACTGAGGAGGTCAGCTAGAAGCAGGTTGTAATTTCCTGTTTGAGGCATCCATTTCCCTTCCTGCCTGTGCCTAAGGTGCTTCTGACTGAAAACCAGCAAGAGGAGAGGTAGATGAATTGTGCTTGTGCGCTACCTCTGAACCAAGGCTGTAGGTTGACTGCCTCTTTTATATTTATTATATACAAAAGGATAGGACATGGAATGAAAGCTTTCCTTTGAATTTTGTCCTCAGTTGACTATTTTTTTTTTAATCTTTTCTGCACGTTTCAAGTTGCTCAGAAACAGCCTACTCTGGATTTAAGGAAACCAGCAACATACCTAATATTGTAGATGGCAGCAGACTCTGCCTACTGCTGACACTTTGTACTGTTTTGTCATCATAAGTACAATGGAAGAGCACTCTTGTTGTTAAAACTTTTCTTTCCATCTGCTTATTCTGACTTTAAGCATAAGCCTGCTTAACACAAAGGGAAGGCATCCTATCTAGCAAGGAGAGGTTCAGGAGGGTTCACTGTAAACAAACTGATGAGATGAATGTAAACAGGAGCAGCGTGTTCTACTACAGATGGCTACCCCTCCCTCTTGCCTTATAATTCCCATGTTCATAATGAAATATTTTCATTCCTTAGAATCCTGTAATGAAATGTGAGTTAGCAAGAAATGGAGTTTTTTGAAAATAAGGTTGAATTCTTCATCTGCTACCAGTGATAATGAATGACTGAAGAATTAAAAACCTGACTTCAGAGCTGACCTCACTTTGGGAAGGATGTTGGTCTAGACTACCTCCTTTCAACCTGAATTTTCCTATGATTTTATGAATTGTCTCCTATATGAGGTGCTATAGCAATATTTTTCAATAGAGCAGTTTGGTATTTGACAGCATCAGTATAGATCTTAGCACTGCTATCAAAAAGTGTGTCTTACCTCATTTCTTACCCTTCTGTAGTATTTCTTCCATAAATTGTTACTGGATGAATGAAGGAATTTGTGATGTACTCTATTTCTATCTAGAAGCTAATGTTCAATCCTTTAAAGATGGTGAGGGGATTGGAGCACTTGCCCTGTGGACAGAGACTGAGGGAATTGGGCTTGTTTAACCTGGAGAAGAGCTGGCTTTTGGGAACACCTAACAGCAGCTCCCTGTACCTACAAGGAGGTCATCAAGAAGATGAAGCCAGGCTCTAGGAGTCTGACCTCAGAGCTGGCCCTGCTTTGAGCAGGAAGTTGGATGAGAGGCCTCCTAAGGTCCCTTCCAAGCTGAATTGTCCTGTGATCCTCACATAACAGGCTCTACATGTGTTCAGAAGACCATGATTCCTGTGATGAAATCTCCAAGCTTAGTACTCACCCAGGTAAGGATATATATAAGGCTTAGGACTCAGGATTTCAGGGTTTTTATTTTATTTTATTTTATTTAAATCTGTCAGGAATATAAATTTAATTAGGCTTGAATCCTTGGGTGCCATGTTTCTTGCCCTCCTGGTTGTGAGAGGGGATTTGACCATTGTAATCTATGCAGTGACGTCATCTGAAGTTTGTGGAGAGAATTCAATGGGAGGAGGACTTGCAGTTGATAAGTCATTATCTTGAATTTATCACTTTTGGTCCCAAGCAGACTGGACCTCTCATCTTTTGATAGTATGGTGTCCTGGTTCCGGCAGGGATGGGGTTAATTTCCCCAGGGATGTGGCAGGGGACACAGGTATTCCATGTCATGTGAGCCATGCCCGGGCTATAGGGAGGGCTGGCCGGGTGAGGGGGAGGGAAGTTGTGGCCTGGAGCGGGCTGCGGCAGTCCGGGTCCGGTCAGTGAGCGGCAGCACCGTAATCGCATTTGTATGTTCCTTTATTGGTGTTATCGTTATTGTTTTCTTTTCCCTTTGCTGGTTCTGTTAGACTGCCTTTATCTCAACCCATGAGTTTTGCCTTTTTCTTCCGATTTTGCCCCCAGCTGTGGAGGTTGAGCAAGTGGCCACCTGGTTCTTTGTTGCTGGCTGAGGCCAAACCACCACATATGTCTCTTAGTTTAGTTCCTAACTTGGTATTCTCATCTGTCCCACTGTCTTTTTTTTTTTTTTTTTCCCCCCCCCCTCCATTTCATGTGTCAGGCTGTGGTGAGGGGATGAGGGCAATAACTCTCACCCTCAAACTGAGGTGTTGCTCATGCAAGGAGTGATTTGTAGCATAGCTTTTCATTTCTGAGCTTCTGGCATCTTTGGCTTTCTTGCTTGCTTTTTGAACACGAGTCAAACTTAGAGGTTTCTCTGTAGGTGTGATAGCTGGAGTTGTGCTCCCACCCCAAAGATGAAATTCTGCTGAATTAGAAGAAAACTGCAAAAATGTACAGGATCCATGCATGATATGCATGATCAAGGTTTATGCATAATTTGAACTCTCTCTACTTTCCTTCTCCCCACTATTCCACACCTATTCCCCTTGTTACATCTCAGCAAAACACTGAAGTTTCACAGTGCTGCTACTGATGTTGACTTGAAGGTATGCACAGTTGATACTCAGTCTGCTGAAAAGCTGGTGGAATTACTTTGAATTGATATCATTGAGCAGCTGATCTTCATCTTACCTTCTTGTTTTTCGGTCTATTTCCAGGCTAATAGGTTCAGAGAAACTAGAGCCACCGCTTCTCAGAGGATAAGGATTAGCACAAAGGTACCAGTTCCACTCACTCCCTGTCCTCTGCTATGATCCATATATTTGTTTTGTTTAAATGATACTTAACATCTACCACTGCGCAGGGTCTAGGAGAAGCTGTTGCTTTTGTGGCTAGGGGAAATAGCTTGTGCTCCAGACTGTGTTTCCGTGCTCCATCCAAGCCCAGATGGTGAGATGACTGGCAGAGCTGCAGTCCTGTCTGTTCATATCAGTAAAATGTAATCTCTGCCTTGCTGCTTTCATTTCTGGGTGAAGCCTGAGCTACTGATTTTGCAGTGTTGGAATTGCCAACACGTATGTGGAGACACAACTGGGGCTTTATTATTATTGTGGTGACTTCTCATCTTTGCTAATGATCCCTGTGGTGATGAAGAGAAAATGAAGAAAGTTTGCTCCCTCCTGAGAGTCTTCAAAAATGGGACATCAGACTGGATATTAGCAACTATACTTCTGTTTGAGTTAAAGGAATATTTATAGGATTTCAATGAGCAGGTTTTGCAAACTACAGGCAGAGAAAAAAAAAACATTTTTACCAGCAGAAACGCATATTGAAGCGCACAATGTTCCTTCCAGATGAGTTCCAGGACATCTGTATATTGTGTCTTTGTCTGAGAGGAGCCTCTCAGATGCCCTGAATTTCTCAAAGCCAAGCAGGTGACATTGTTCTTTCAGTCTTCAGTGGCTTTGACTTCCAGCTACTAAAAACTGGTATACAATAAAGGAATATTCTAAATCACATTTATTCTTAAATCTGAAATGAAGTGTTGCAAGCTAAAGATTTGTATTTATTCTTTCACATTTATAATTAAAGAGGCCTCTTTCTAGCTCTAGGAACTTATAAAAATTAAAACATACTTGATAAAAGGGAGAAAGGTTTTAAATGGATGAAATGCCTCAACATATCAACATTCTCTCTCTGTTATTCCAAAAAGTTGTTGCCTATTGTACTCACTCTGCAGATATTTTCTATAACTCTTTTGTTTAAGCATGAGTTCCTTTTGAAATGGTACCAAGAAGTTGACTGAATGGAGGCAAAGCAAGGATTTAATGAATAGCCTATTGCAGTAGATGTCAGAAACATTACGCAATCTTAATTCCTTTTGCCCCTCAAATACATGTGTAAATATATGTATGCCTCACCCCGCTTTCCACTGGCTTCTGCAAAAATCCTTGCATGCCAACGTCCAGCTTCTTCATCTTGGATTGCAACAATTCTTGTTTCTTTCCTCTTTCCCACATCCTCAGGAACTTTTCAACACAGGGTGTGATAGAGCCATCTCTATTCCTTGTCCTTGGTCCCTATTGCTTCCAAATAACAGTGAACTTCTGACATGAAGGAGAAAATTTTAGGAGCAAGAGAGGTGGATAAGGCAGAGAAGGATAGGAGAGAAGATACAAAGGTTGAATGACATTTTCCTGGGAAGTTTGCCAGCATAACCAGCCTGAGAGCTACTCCCTAAAGGTCTAAGTACAAAGTAAAATGTAGGCGTGATTGTGGCATACTAAGAATAAAATGAATGTCCTTACATCTCTTCAGCTACATATGCAATGATACAGGGGCTAATAACTAAAAATCAAACTAACTGGGGGTTGAAAGTACATAGTTGCCAATCTGTCACTGCATCTCCATTGCTGTATTACGGTGCATATTGAAGCTAGCCCAAAGATACCCATGTACATTTTATTCTCTGATGTAAACTGCCCTACAAAAATGGAGTCCTTGGCTTAACTTCTCCTTGCTGCCAAATTGGTGGTAAAGGATGTAATATTCCAGTAGTTGAACTCTCCACCCATTCTGTCCCATAAATGTGTATTTACCTTTACAGAGACTATAATCCTATGGAATCTGATGGGAGGAAATCTTGGTCTGACTGACTTCACTGTGGTTTTTTGGAAATGCTCAACATCTACTTGGTCCCCTGGAGCCACTGTGCAGCACACTTTGGAAAATCCCACTCTAAGACCAATTTGCCTTATACACACAAGGGAATTCTGCGCAATGCACAAAAATGCATTCCTAATCACATGACATATATTTGAAAACCTTCTTATCTTATAAAGTACAGTTCAATCATAAGGAGTTTTGGAGACGTGGTGGTGGTATGCCATGCTTCACATGTGAGCCGTTAACTAGAAGACCAAGAGTAAGACTGGATTCCTTTGATAGAATAAGTTTGTGACTATTTTGGGACCTCTTCTTTAGTATTTTGAGAATTTCTGAACAGCATTTTAATTGGTTGTTCTGACTTCAAGATATTTTTGAGCCTTTTTACGTAGTGAAGACCTGTTGTTGACATAACTCGTGGAATTGCTGAGTGTCAATTAAAAGTAAACATTACCATTAAAGCTAGTTAGGCAGAAATTGGCTAAAAGATCAAAAACAATACTTAGCTTACCAAATTAAACTGCAGAATATTGCATAAGGGGAAGATAACTTAGATTGCTTTATTTTTGAACAAGGTACGGTTTCTACAAAATACTTCTCATATAGTTTACAATTCTCATTTTTAATCTTTCCCCAAGAGGCTGGCTTGAAGTTTATTGTACTGTGTTTTGTAGTGCACTCATAATTTCAGATCTATTTACTTTCTTCCTCTTATCCTTTTTTTTTATTTTTTTATTTCAGTATTTCCCACAAAGATTTATTCAGGTTGGAAAACTTGTTTTATTTTTACTTTTTTTTTGTGCTGCTGCCTCAAACAGCTCTTCATATCCTTTTACTACTTCGTTAATTGTATTTTATTTTCACCTGTTTAAAGCTGTTTCCCCAAGAAGTTTGGAGGATTAAGCTTTTGTTCAATAACAAAGAATTCAAGTCTCAAGTTCAGATTGTAACTAATCATGTGTGTGTATGTATAACAAGCTTGAGACTGTGCTCAGATCCCCTGCCCTTTTTTATCTTTCAAGGAAGAATAACTTCAGCTTGGATTTCTACAAGGTGGCTGAATCAAATGTGCTTATTTGGATCACGTTTACTGCAAACACTAACTCTTCTTTAATATTCTGTGGAATTACTCAGTTCAGGGCTTTAATTTTTACTGATATCTATAATCTTTACATGTAAAAAAAACCCTCTAAAATATCTTTTTCAGTTGGAATTGAAATATCTTGTAAATGTAATTGGGAATATTTTCCATTGCGCTGGGAGATCATGGTACTCCTACCTGGACACAAATGCAGGAACAGCAGCATTATCACTGAAATAACCCTGGGCAAAACCATCTGAATAAATGATAAAGCAAATATATCCTGCCTGTGCTCTAAATTCATATTGTTTTTAAGTGCTACATATCTTAGTAACTCAGAGACGGAAGAAAATATTCCGGATAAATTATTAGGCATTTTCTAAAGGTGCCTAAGGAACTATGGGATATACTTTGCTCTCAATAGCATGGATGTAAACTGGTAGAGCACATCAGAGTCTTTCAAGGCGTATTTTTGTTTTGTTATAATGGAAAGACATGCCTTTTATAAAACATTATGATTAGCATAATATTTTAACTTTTTTTAGGTCTGTGTTGTGCAATTAGTTTCTGTAGGTCACAACTGAGTTTTTTTAGCAAGCTGCAACACCTACTGCTAATTTCCTAAGTGTGTTTAAACCAATCAAATGATAAGTTAGTATCTTATTTTAGAGCTAACCCAGAAATATTTTTGCATTCACTTTCCTGTTAGTAACTATAATATGGCTTTAATATACTCTCTACAGCTCCTCTGATCTATCAAACATGGATGATGCATTTCTAACAATCCTCTTTGGACCCATGCTGTGATTGTAAGTGCTAGTAGGTTGCAGGACTTTTGTGGCTATACTCTGCAAAGCAGGACTGCTTTTTACAAATGCATTAAACATTAATACAGACAAATGTGAAGTTTTATAGTGCAGAAGCTTTATTTGCTTGGACATGTATTTATTTTTTATTAATAATTTTTACCATACCACACATTTCTCTTTAGAATTTGAACTCTGAAAATGATTCCTTGGACTTAGTAAATGTTGTTTCATTTAAGACCAAGGGAACAAACGAAAATCACTCAGATTTACATTGCAGTGAAATCTCATAAGTAATGCATGAACTGTGTTTCAGAACTGACTTGTACAGGGCCTTAAGTACCTCCTAACACTCATCACCTTCCATAAAGAAACTGCAGAGAAGAGAAATTCTTCCCCCTTTCTTTTCCAAACCACAGAGAATCTGAAAGAATGGTGATGGAGGCCATCATTGGTCAAAAAAAAATGTCCCAAATCCTGATGTTGAATTATTAGGGAATGTTTTAATTTTGTTGGTTGTTACTAACTATGACACATCACAGCAAATACAAGTATTCTTGATGCATGATGCGCAAAAGTCACTGTGACGACTTTTCAGTATGAGTTTAATATGGATGGATAGGTCCGCTATGAAGAAGCCTGCTGATGGAAACAGCCACACCAGCTCAGAGCCCTTACAAAAGCTTCTTTCTAAAGCTCCTCAGGTATTTTTTGCCCTGTGAGGATTTGGGATTCTGACTCTGGTTTTAAAATGATTGTTTCAACTGATATGAAAATGTTTTTTCCCATAAGCCTACAATAAT
This sequence comes from Charadrius vociferus, assembly GCF_000708025.1. Classification (NCBI taxonomy): domain Eukaryota; kingdom Metazoa; phylum Chordata; class Aves; order Charadriiformes; family Charadriidae; genus Charadrius; species Charadrius vociferus. The sequence continues at coordinate 201,496 of NW_009647469.1, forward strand.
CCACTGTCCCTGTCTGTCTATTGCGATCTGATACTTATTCCTAAAGCATGACCTGCTTTTATAATAAATAAACCCTTCCCATCGTCTACTTCTACACATCCTTTTGCATGTTAACATAATAGTATGCATCACAGCTGA
>NW_009647469.1:201674-211571 GCF_000708025.1 Charadrius vociferus
TATAACTCCTCTCTTGTATAACATGTGCTAGTTTGCCAGTGTAAGTTCTCATGTGTATAAATCTACTGCAAGGTTATAAAAACCTAGAAGAAATGCTAAACCATAATCAATGAACAATGTGTGCACATAGATGCAATATGAAGAGGAGAGAAATTAAAGATTTCAATGACAACTCTAAGCAGCTACTGTTGACATTAGAAATTCAAGGATTAAAATGATATCTGCATTGAAATGCTAACAAGTATGATGATTTAGACAGTGTGCCCTGTTTCTAATTATTATGCATAGCTTGCATATAGCGTAAGTAGTTGTAACCTTTGTGTGAAGAGCAAAGTCAGGAAATGTTAATCCATGGGGAAACCATCACTTCTCTCCAACTTCCATATAGAAGCACTAGCTCAAATGATTGCTCTTGTTCTCCAGTCCGGGGGAAAAAACGTCCTCTTTGCAGTTAAATATCCCCTTTTATGCTGTGTGTGCATTAGTCAAATTGATTTCCGTGAGAGTTCTCCAGGCTGAGTTGTATAACACTATCATTCAGTGCATCTGCTGAGGGAGCTGTAAGAGGGAAAAATGAGAAACATTAGAAAAAAAGCCCTCTGAAACCTGGAAGTAGCAAGTTTATCAAAGCTGGCAAGACTTGAGACTGGAGAGGCAACACACAGCTTGTCTGGAAACTAAGTGTCTGGTGGGAAGGCCGGATTTTGAATTTGTACTTCATTTGGAGCTCTCTTATTCCTTCTGTCCTACAGATGGGCTAGTCACCTGGAGGAGGCTAATTGTTGGGCTCAGGGCCACCTGGTGGGCAGGAAAGGACTGCGGGAGAAGGGTATGGTATCTACATCACTAAAGGTTTTCTAAAACTACTTTTGACAAAGATCTGTCTATAATGCCTTATGCACAGGTCCTGCCTTCTCAAGGTTTATTCTGGCTACCTCTTGAATGGCTCTATGGCAATCGTTCCTTGACATTTCTCTAACATGAATTATATTCAGTGGTTTCACCTGAAGAAAAACAAATACTGTCATATTGTTGGAGTGCTAGGATTAGAAACTATTAAAGCAAGAAATAGTATGTGACTGATCACAAAGTGCAAGCAAATTCTTTCAGAGAGTAGACATCACTATTTGATAGTCTGGTCATGATCCTCAAAGCTGCTGTGCTTTTCTTGCTACCAGCTTCGTAGTTACTTCACTAAGTGAATATCTGTTTTTATTCGAAAGGATTTAGTCAGATTCAAGTTCATGACTACTTCTTGGCCTGATTTTCATATTTCTGCTGAAAAACTTGTGATTTTTTTTTCCATGCACATCAATGCATGCTGTTGCAGTCACAGGTGTTTTGCAGTTGAATAATTTTTTCTTCTCACTCTGATCCATCCTAAAGACTCCCGTTTTAAGTAGCATACTGGTTTCGCCTCTCAGTCATCCTTCTGTGACAAAAACAGAGAATGATAAAGAATGAATTTTAATATTCTTTTGTGTAATATAATATTCTTTTTCTGGATATCTCTTATGTATTTTACACAGAGTCTTCAGTGCATGGTTTATCTACAGTTGTACAATACAGAGGTCTTGTCAATCATAAACAACTGACAAATAGTGCCCTCACACTTAAAGTTTGTAATGTTCCTCGAAGAGCAAGATTTTGATCAATGAGCCATTGCCAGTGTTTATCTTTCAAATTCTGCTCCAAATTCCATAGCGCACCCAATTGTAATACATATACTTTTAGCAGATGGGAAAATACTAAAATTCCTCTTAACTTGCTAGGCAAAAAATGAAGCTTCACAGAGGTAATTCGATCTTCTGAAAATAAAGTGTAAGGTAGTTCTGAAATCCTAGTTTCAAATTTGCATGTGTTCACCCACTCCGCCCCCAATTTCCCAATTTTGGCTATGCTGCAGAACTTCATGGTTATTCTGATAAAAAATATATCTTGAATTTGGGCTCAGATCATTCCCAGAGTCTTACAGAAGAAAGAATAGTTTACATTTCCTTAGAGCAGCTCACGGCAATAACCTGGGCCTTAACAATAAACCCGATTTATATTCAAGAAGCTAAAATGTATATAGCAGCAATAACAAAGAAAAATCTATGGAAAGAAAAGTGAGTGTCAAAGCTTCACAATATAGGTGCAGACATGGAAAGAACTGTGTTTGTCTTAGTCACATTAGGTATGATCTCAGCAAACAAAAGGCATCTTGAGAACTAACCTCAAAAACTATAGGCACTAGAATAAGGAGTTAAAGGCTTTGATCCCTACATGGCTACTTGGGATTTGAGCCGGACAGGATGGCTACTAGGCTGAGCTAAATCTGTAGTATGGAAATGCTGAGGTCTGGGGAGAAAGAAGTATGTTTCAGGAGAAGAAACTCTTTTATGGCTCAGCTTACATTACAGTGCATCCTGTATTTTAGAAGCATATCGATAACTCGGGGACTGAATCTGTAGCTGTACCAGCAAAATCAATGCTGTGTTCTCAAACAGAACAGGATGAAAATTAGGTCAGGCAGAAAAATAAACACACATTAAAGAAAATCAGGATCTTGGTATTCTTCATCAGGTTTTATTCCTAGCAGTTATTTTGACTGTTTGACTGTTTGACTGTTTTCCAAAGTTATATTTTAATTGTTCGTCATATTTTTCCACTTGATGCTTTCAGATGAGGCCGTGGTTATGGATTTTCTTTTTTTCTTAAAACCATTTTATTAGTGGCTTTTTTCATTAAATTGAACAGCAGAAAATATGTTTAACATATTTATATACACAATTTCAAAACATGCAGATGGCTGTCTCCTTTTTTAAGAAAAAATTGCTTCTGGGGTGGACTCGATACGTTAAATTTCAACTTGTAGTAAATTTTTACAGTTGAGTTATAAACCTCTGGGAAATGGCGAGGTGGGTTATCACAGAAATGCTAATACAACCCTAACTCCAGCAGTGATGTTGTAATATAAACATCATTAAGTTTCCATTCTCATGGAACGTTTGGTGTACAGAATATTTACATTTATAGTACCATAGTGTATCTTACAATATCCCTCCAGGTAACAGTGAAATGATAGTTTCATGAGGAAAATTATGTGACATTATTTTAATATACCCATGCTGATTTAAGCTCAGGAGCAGGATTGTCATAATGCTTCCCTATATTAGCCTAGAAAGTGTTCAGCCCATTTTAACTGTTAGTTTAGTAGTTGCTCAGAGAATGGCGAGAATTCGGAGGACTTTTCATCCCTCTGGGTTCTACGGTAATTATACTGGATATTTTTTTTTTTTTTTTAAATAAGTCTAATATTCAGACTTGCTTTGTGTGAGGTCCAAATATGAAATGGGATTTTCCAATGTGTTTTTGTTACCTCTTTCTATATGTACGGATCTACCTATGTCAGTTTTATACTAGGTGTCATTTACCCTTAAATGTCCATGAATAAGTGCTTTGTGTTCTAACCAGAGCAGGAAAAATTCCAAAGGGGAAATCATTACACTATTTGGAAGGAGATTAGAGCTACACCCTTTTCTTGGTCTTATTTTAAAAATGGTAATGAAAAGGAAAAAAAAAAAAAAAGGGAAAAACCTTTGAAAAAGAGATTGTGATCTTTTGTCACTGAGGATGGACGTTAAGGAGAAAAGAACCCTTGATGAGGGTGAAGAAAGACTTAGACGTACCAGAGCCAGTAAGGGGCAATGAAAGTTTGTGTGAAGTCACCTGCAGCATTTGAGCCTGGTAAACTATCCTCTAGCCCTTATGTTCATACTGACCAGCATGGCCATATTATTTCTGTTTTGTTTTATTCCCTGAAGATAAAGACAAGTTTATGTTTTTGAAGATGCAAGGGGATTTGCCTGAACAGAGTAAGAAGCAAATTTGATATGTTACTGAATGTCTTTCAGATATTTTGAATGTAGAGATTAATTTTGGGTCTGATTTTCAAGTGTTGGTTCCAGGATTGAAGCTGCGAGACTGCACAGGACAATGTGTGTGCGTGTGCTCTTTACATGACGCAGGTTAACTAAACAAACAGGAGTTATTCATAACAGCTCCCCACGTTACTAAATAAAAGTTATATAGCTGTACCTTAGGTATCAATGTTCTGAAATAAGATATTTCCACCGAGGTGTAAGGGCCAAAGTAGGGTCCTATGTCTACTAAAAAGTAGCATCTTTTGTCCTCAGAATGCATGTAGAAAGGCAGCTACAGATTGCCTCTAATGGTAAAGAAAGGGTCATGGCGAATCTTTTGCTCTGAAAACACATTCATGCTAAGATTTCTACCAGAATATATCTGAAAAGCTTATTCTGTAGCATTCCACTGCAATAGCGATTTACTGGAGTTATGATTGTATCCCTGCAGAGCTTTGTTTGATCCAAAACACACAGCAGCTACCAAGTACTCTTCTGTAGAGTGCATGCAGCTATAAGAGAATGACATTTGAGTTAATTAATCTGTGGAAATACTGTTAGAGAGAAAGAGACTAACGTTGAGGACTTGACAGATTCTACTTGCTTTCTGAAAATACTTTTGTGACAAAAGATTCCAGCAACAGGCATCAGTACCAGCAAACCACCTTGCTAATCTGTTCCGTTGTGTTTCTCTGCATTCAAAGAGCAATCAGATATTTTCTGTTGGAATGACTCTCATTTTAAATTAAGGACAACTAAATAAGGACAAAAATAAAGCTCCATCAGCATGAAAGAGTCCGTTTGTTTTTTCTTCACAGCCTTCACTGAAATGAAATGAAAGTGGCTGCTGGTTTCTGTAGACGACTAAGCTTTCTAGAGGCTTAGCTCATGACAACAGCCACAGAATATGTAGGTGCCTAATTGCAGTTATGTTTACAGTTGTGTATAGATGTTTTCCACTTTAATGTGATTTTTCTCTAAGTATTGTTATCCATGACTTCATCCTCTCGAGGTATTGAGCCTTGAGATTGTTTCCTTAACTTTGCCCTATCCTGGTGAGGGCACTATCCTTCAGAGAGAGGATATAGCGCTACCCATGTGAGGAGCGTGACCAGCACTTCACTTTAGAAGGTGTAGGCTGTTACTGCTGTAGGAGGTGCAGGCTGTCAAAAACGACTGAATTAAGTATCAAAACAAAAATAGCTGAACTGAGAAATTATTCTAATCTTATTGCTCAGTCACTAATTTTACTGTGATTAAGCTTTGCCATTTAGAAATACAGAATAAAATTGTATGTCTTTCCACCTATACACATATTTAAGTTGCATGTTCCTTTGCGACTAGTAGCTCACACCATCAATTTTGTACAGTCTGTAGCTCAACCAGAAACACTATGCTGGTAAACACTTATCATTTTAACAATTTTTGAAAAAAATTTGATTTCTGCAATCTCAAGAGCAGATAGCTATCAGAACCTTAATGGAGAGAAAAGTGTTAAAATTCAGAAACATGTAGGACAAGACATTATCTATGATAGAGGAACTTGCTAGAAAAATTGAGAAAGTAGGTGTGAGGGTACCTGTCGACCATTGTCATGTATTTTAACCTATTTTTATACTGCTGAATGTGTACACTTACAATGTCCTGGGCATACACAGAGGCTGTCTTTGCTGTTCCGCTGGAAGAAAGGAAGAACTGGTCTTGGGCAGGGAATAAGTGTGACATGCTCCAGTAGGCTCCCCTGTTTGGTCAGTGAGGCTCCCTAGATGTGGATTTTTTGGAAGCACCTGCCCCTAACCCACGATAAAATCAGTCATTGGAAAGAGCAAGCCAAAGGCCTCCAGAGCAAAAGTAGTCCACGTTCAGAAAATATTAGGCATTAGATGGTTAAGAGGTAGTGAGACAATCCATATTCTGAGTGCTGACCTTACGATCTCCGGAAATGGGACCTGTGAGAAGGCTAGTTGTCCTATTTTGGGAACTCGGCTTGTCAGCAGTAAGGGGTAATTTTGAATGGCAGTATTACATATTCAGGATCAATGAGCCTTGACTGGATCTTTTTCTCTCTCCATGTAATTAAAGATTCTGTGCTTATCATGCAGGTTGATTTTATACTCCACATCTTTGGACTCGCATAGAAAGAGATGGTTTTCTGCAGTGGAGTAAAGGGATGCACTGGATCTGTGATGGGCTATCAGATTTCTAGGGCATTTCAAATGGAGGTAGTTAATTATTTTAAAAGATGTAACTGGCCAGGAATGTATCTCTGGTGCTTTCTTACGGTGATACTCACAGAGTGCCCTTTTATAAGGGTGCTCCTGAATTAACTGGGCCCTTTGGAAGTTGCTACCTTGCGAGTTGTATCAGTTCCCATCTAACAAGTTGTTTCTTTTTTTTCTTTTTTTTTTTTTTTTTCCCCCCTCATAACTGACAGAAAACCAATCAAGCAGAAACTTTGTATCTGAGACATACTTTCCTTCCTCTCCTCGGTGCTTTCTAGGTACTCACTGACTTTTCTGTCTCTTCAGGTAGTGCCCACAGCAATATAGTCCATGTTGTTCCTTGCTTGTCTCACTATGCACTAACCTTCACCAAACACAAGTGTGAAATAAGAGGTTTTGAGGAAAGATTTTAATTGCTAACATGGAATCTCTTTTCAGGCCTCTCTGTGTTCATTTCTCTTGCTAGAGAAATTTCTCAACGGAAGGTATGAATGTTTGGTCTCAGTTTTCAGCACCCAGCATGTGAAAGATGAGACAACTGCTTTACTTAATTCTTCACGTGAAGTCTATTAACCTCAGTGATCTTTTGAAAATCATTAAGTTGTATTATGCTTTTTTTACCCTAAGACTTTATTGTTCCTTAGATGGTGGGGTTTTGTCTGGTTGTTGGGTTTTTTTGTTTGTTTGTTTGGTTGGGGTTTTTTTTGGTACTGTACTGTACAGGTAAGAATTCATTGTCGTGACTGTTTCTTAGCAACTTTTGCAAGAAACTTAATGTTTTGATGGGGTACCCTCTTGCACTTTAGTATTCTAATGTTATCTTGGTGGATTTGGCAAACTGATAATCCTAAAAACAAGACACATCTCCCAAACAGGAGAGGATAGGACTCCACAGGAAATGGATCCAACTTCATCTGCTGTTCTCTTCCTGTTTATACCTCACTTTGTCTTTCACAACAAAGGCAAAGTTGATACTTTTTACAAGTTTGGGAAGTCATTTGCTATTCTGGAGGCAATCTGAAATCTTTGGAATGACTTTTTAGGAAGCATAGTATTTGAGTATGAAAATTAAATGTGTACCTTACTTCTTAAACAAATTCTTCTAAACTACTTATTATGTCTCTGTCAACAAAATGCTTACATGCGAGCTCAACTCTGTGGTTCAAAGCATAGCTAGTATTATGTGGAGGCACGCTAAATGGAAAAGAGGGAGAACCGAGATGTACGTTTTGTCAAAAATATTGTCAGGAAGTTATCTCAGGTTTGAAATGGAGAGGGAGGGAGGGGAGGAAAGAGGCATTTGTCACAGAATAGCTATCAGCCTGGTGAAGAGGGTACTGACCTTTGGGATTGAGGATCCTTCTTCAAATTCTAACCCTTGAACAGGTTTGCAAGCTAAACTGTGAAACTGAGTCATCTTTTTATTTTTCTAGTTAGCCGTAGGCCTTGTGTTTCTTAAAATGGGATTGGAAAATTGTACAAGGATGAACTACCAAATGTAGACTTTTCTTTGCATATAACCTCAACCAATTGAAACAGCATGGCAATGGGCAAAAGGCTCCGCCCTTAAATGAAGAGTATAGCAACTGTTTTTACACAATGTGCAGAAGCATTTTCTTTGTGTATAGCAGAGGCATCTGGGATCTTCCTGCCTATTATCGCCTGCAGATACCACCTGGGTAGAATACGATGGTTTTAGATCTTCCGTTTTATCTGTGGATCTGTGAGGCTCTCTTCCTCCTCTCAACCCCCCAGAAGGTTTCATAAGCTCCTCAACATTGCTATTCCTGTTTCTTCCATTTCCAACTGGCACTTCATCACAAATGGCATTCGATATACTATGTTTTGAGCACTGTGAAGGCTAATATCAGAGAAGACCATGGATTTTATACCCAGCAGCAGTGTTCTCAGTTATTATGATGGTAGAGGCATGTACAATACATTTCTAAGTACTTCAGAGACTAAAGCTGACCCTTTCTGGGATAACTCGCTGAAAGGTCTCTCTAGTGTCAGTTTGTCAGAGCAGTTTTCATACTGAAACCTGTAATTGAGAATGGGGGGAGAAAAAGTGCGTTTTTCAGGATCTCCTATAGAAATGCAAGTACTAAACTGAAGGTAGCAGTGAGCAAGGTTGCAATTGCTAGTGGAAGATGACTTGAGAATAAATTGATTTTAAAACCAGCAGTTTTATAGTTCCCTTCCTCAAGATAATAAAGACTTGGTGCAGGTTACAAAAATTCTATCATAGCAATAAAAGCTTTATAAAAGAGATTTGAAAACATCTTATTTTTATAGAAATATAGCTGTGTAAAATATATTGCCGAGTGAAACATCTAATGCTAGTTTAAACATAACATACAACTAACATTGCCGTCAGTGCAATGCACATACCTCGGACGAGTTCGTATTTTGGATCTGTGCACAATTTTAATTAGGTGTAACTCCAAATTTCATATCCGCTTGAGTAAAGGTATCGCCTTGGAGTCTGCAGACATTTTTGTATATTTTTGGGAAATGGAGTATTGTTATCTGCTGCTAGTCCTGGATTAGAAATTATTTCCTCCCTCTTGGCTTGTCTTTAGCCTTTGTTCATCAAATGTATGCAACATGATTTTCATGCATAAAGTAATATATGTACAGGGGAATCCCGTATTACTCATGCTTACAGTTTAGTGGCAATGTAGGAAACTCAAATTTCTATGCCCATTCCAGCCTTCCAATAGCAGCCTGAATCTCCATTTCCCATGTCATAGGCAATGACTCTAACCCTAAATCTCTTAGTTTCTTTAGGCTGAAAGACTATTTGCGTCTCCATGGTTATGATCAGAAATGTTATTCCAGATTTGAAAAATTTTTCATGCTCATCTTTGGAGGGGCAATGAGGGACAATGCTCTCTGTGAAAAAAAGAAAACTGTTCCTGTGTCTTCAATCAAGATTGGGTTCTGCTAAAATGCAGAAGTCAATCAATAGTAATATTGAAATTCTTGTTCGTCCACTTGCTTGTTAACTTCAGCAATAACTTTGTAGTAGCAAAGTGTCAGCTGTGTTCTGCATATATCTCAACACCCAACAAACCTTAATGAACTTCGCCACTCTCTGTTACACAATATATTTTTAGAAGCATTTTGCATCCTCCCTGCCCAAAGGAGGGAGAGTCTAAAATTAGACTCCTAAATTGCTAGGGAGGTTGGGATTTTCAGAACCTTCAAGTGACTCATAATCAATTCTTATTAAATTAATTCAGACTTCTACATTTTTAATACAGGTGAGAACACTTTCAAACACTGGGCAATAAGCCAATAAATAATACCACTGCTTATGGATGCTTTTGTGGTAGAAGAAAGGCTACTAAGAGCATAATACATTATTAACTTATGAAAAGTAGGAAAAAATGTAGTAAGAGAAAGATAAGGCAAAAAGCCCTCTCCTACAGACCATTATGTTCGGTGTCAATAGGCTACGTATCATATAAACAAATAGGTGTTAGATATTAAAATAAAATGGATTTTCGTGGAAAAGTGAGTACTCCATTTTATCTTGCACCTTTGAAAAAAATCTCCAACACACTTGTAAGATAGCATCCAAGACCTCTTCAGTGGAATAAACTGGAAATAAACTACATTAATTCAGCAGTCAGGCTTCTGACAGCCATAGACTTGGGAAATGTTTGTTGGTTGTCTTTTTTTTTTTTTTTAATATATTTTAAGACTAGTGAAAGAGTTATGGAAATGTCATCTTTAATTTAGAAAATAACATGTGTTCCTCTGAA
>NW_009647469.1:211586-287070 GCF_000708025.1 Charadrius vociferus
GCTGAGGTTAGTTATAGGGCAGAAGCAGACCACTAAGTTGCTCTACTTTAGCGTTACTATTTTGGTTTTCTTTATTCAAGGTGTTTTTCATGTCTCTGATAATAAATGGACCTTTTCCATACTTTCTCAAGGGAATGGATGCTTTCTGTGCTCTGATATTGTGGAAATGTAGATGGGACTTAACCATTTAGTAGGATTTGCCCACCATAAGTTTGGCATTGTGTTAGGTGAAAGAGTGAGTCTCTAAGCATTGGGAGTTGTGTACTTTGAAATCACCCCTCTGTTTATTTGTCGTCTGGGTTTTTTTTGCAAAAAGTTGTCTTTTGTACCTAATATATGTTTTTACATTAGAAGAACTACTTAAGCAGAAGGCTAGTGACTACTACATGAAAATTATTTAACTGTAATTAATTCAATATTACAGAAACCCTCCAATAATGGTGGTGATGTGTTTTCTGCATTATTCAACCTTTAAATTTGAGAAAAGATGAATCTGCACCTCCAATTTTGCTCAAGAGCCTAATATTTTATAACTGAAGCTATTCTTTGTACTTTCCATTGTATTCAGCTTATCTTTTCAGAATGCCATGATGGTCATGCTTACAGTTCAGTAAGCAAACGTTTTCTGGAGGTGACTGGGTATTTCTGAACACAGATAATGAATTGAGGAAACTTTAATCCATGGGCTGTTGCTTGAATTCTGTATCAAGTGGATAGCTGCTGAAGCTGTGTCTTTCATGCACTGCAAACCACGCAGAAGGATCCTTTGAATAAGTTAACGTGGGTACAAGTGATTGCCTACAGTATAGCTCCTTAGCGGAAGGCCAAGGCTGGGTTTCTTGTTTAAATTGTACTGAGAAATTGCAAGATTTCTTTCCAGTCAATTCTATCATGTCTAGAAAAACTTGTTGTTTAGGGGAAAACTGGGAAGATGGGGGAGTTGCATATAAATATGTCATGGATTGGGCCGAACCGGCCACAGGGCAACTGACAAATGGACAAAATACCAGGTTGATTTTGCCATCAGTGTGACGAAAAGTGGGCAAGCACTACAGAAGCTTGCCCTTAAAAACTGGACAAACCTGCATCAAAGCTTTTTTGTATAAAAATAGTATAGGAGAGATATCAGGAAGGGGCCAAGATGACCTTGGAATGAAATTAGACTCTGAAACCTATCTGCTCTCAAATAGCTGCTTGAATTCTGCCAACTTTTTTCTCTCAGACCCATTTCTAGTTGATGGGCATCAGTAGCACAAAAGGCATTGTCAGAATTGATTGCAATTGCCCCTTGTTAGCAGCCTCAATAAAAAGACAGCCACTGAATGTGCCTTAGGACTGGGTATCTCTTCTCTCCAATGGTGGCCATCTCAGTAGATGCTGAAGAGTAATAATTTGCTGATTATGTGTGCGCTATCTGATGTGATGAACAGAGCGCCTCAGGCTGCAGCTCCACAAAATGGTAAATCTGGCTTTCGAGCAACAAATAAAAAATTGCTCAAATGCAAAGGAAAGCACAGAAACAGTATAAGCTCACTCTGCTGTCTCAGCAGTTCTTGTTCAGTCATTTAGCGTCTGTCCTCCCACAGCAGGCATAGATTTGGCATAAGCATTGTATTGCTTGCTGTGTGGGTGGCTGGAGAAATATGTAATTGTGTGTTTGCTCTTGATCCAGATCACATTTGTTCTGCCGGCGGGTCAGACTATACATATATTAAGTATCGATGAATGTTGAACCATGGCTTCAAATGTCCAAGACTCTTTCTCCAAAGTACTCAATTTAAAGTTTAGTAGGTTTTTTTTCATTTATATAAAACAGCAGGAGCTATTTTAGACTCAGTAGCTGACTTGTCTTGCTATATATCTTTCCTACAGAGAAGGCTGATATGGTTTTAATTAAAAAAAATGTATAAGAAAAATGAAATTTTGACTGTTTAAATTTTTAGATTTTTTTTCAACTTTTTTATTTTTCACAACTTTCTAATTTCAGGTGAATTTTATCATTTTTTTTTTTTTTCTTACAGAAACTGAGCTAGGCAAAGGTGAAAATTAGTTTCTCAGAGTTTTGAATATTCCTTCTTCTGAAGCAAAAAAAAAGAAGGAGTCTCAGGAAAGGAAGTAAAATGGAAAGACTCTTTTTTTTCTCTCTGCCTTGCACAAAATGGGGCAAAACATTGAGGAAACAACCCTACTTAGCATGCTTTTGATTCAACACCATTTCAAGCAGAAATAAGTACCCTTTAAGAAAGTTTGTATAAAACAATTTTATTTTTAAGCTCTAATTCTTGTGTCTTCTGACAAGGTTTCAAACAGATGTAATTCTTTTGGTAATGCATGTTTATTTAGGACCAGAAAGTCCTGAGCCCAAATCCATTGTACTGGATATGGTCTATTATGATCATTGAAAGAGCAAAATGGAATACCACAGCACGGTTTAGGTTGTAATCCAGCAGTGCCAACTCAGCCAGGTATTGCATGAAATCCAGCTGCGAGACTGCTCTGGCACCCTTTAGGCATCTTTTGAGAAATCCGGGCTAATAGCCTGTATGTCAAGGAAAACGTTGTAGTGTGTGTAATTGCTGCTTGCATAAGGGCTGCTGTTTTGCTTAGCAGCCAATAAGCTATTAGTTCTTGATTCTTCAGTCTATAAATGCCTTTGGGATATGACTACTTGTGCTGTGCTGTTTTCTTCAGTACTTTCAAGATCAGCCTTTGTTCCTGAGAGGTGATAAATGAAAAAAAAAAAACAAAACAAAACAAAACAAAAACCCAACCCAAACAAGAAATCAAAATCAGCTATATTTACTTTGTTGGACTTTGTTTTTAGCATTTCCTGGGATAGTAGATGTTGAAATTAGCCACTGGTGCTGGAGTTTTCATTTTTCACTCTGGCTCTGATCTCCTTTCTCCAAAGTGACTCAATCCCATCAAAAATATGGTGACAAAATTTCTTGATATCGGGAGAGATAAGATTAATACATACAATAGCAAAAGGCTACTAGGATACTACTGTGCATCCTACCTTACTAACTATAGTAATCACACAAAAAAGTTATTCTAAATCCATTTGGATTTAGAAAGTAGAAAGTATCTAGTGATATTTAAGAAACATGGTGAAATGCAGCGTACAATGTGAAGAATACAGTTATCCAGATTTTACAGGCAAAACCAGTCTCCTTCCAGCCTATGTTGCTGTAACAGGCCAATTAATTTGATAAAATGGTGCATCATTTGTAAGGTGAGATATTCAGGGTGAGGCAATTGTGCCGATGGAAAAATTGCAGTTTCAAGCAGCCATGCACAAATGCTGTTTCAGCATATTGCTAATTAGCATGCTACCCCAGGCTGTCCCAAATTAATCTCTTCTGCTGTGTGTAGTGTACATAGCTAGTAATCATGATTGATTACTGAACAGAATTGTTGCAGAACCGCTGAAACCATATGATATACTTGCTGGAACAGAATGGAGAATTGTGCTGTACGTGTTCTGTTAGCAGTGTAATATCGAAAAGTGTGGTCTGGAGTTGGGGCAGACTTTAGTGACTAATGGAGCTTGGTTAGAAGCTGTAGAATTTTCTTTAATTGTTTTGTTTCCTTTTTAATGTTAAGGTGTGACTTTTCAAATTTACTCACGAAAAAGCAGTGAGAACCACATGTGTACACACTAATAGGAAATGCTTAGAACGTTAGGGTATTCATTGCAAATGATGCTACGTGAATTTGTCTCGATTCATTCTAATTACAGATTTTAACTTCAGTCATCTGAGTGCCTTTACTGCCATGCACTGTTTCCAGGGATACATTTCCCTTGTTGGGGCTGTTCCATTTTGAATAACTAATCAAACTTCCATTGAACAAGTACTCTAACATCAATTTCTTGCATCTTAAAGTGCTCTAATCACTGTCATACAAACTCAGGCTGCCTCTTGATGTGGTTAAATGAATTTTTAATTTTATAGAGTAGAACAGATCCAAGAAGGAGTTTGAGAGATCTACCTCAAAGTAACTAACGGCCTGTTCAACAAAGGCACGGACCTCATGTGGGAAACCCTGACTGAAATCCCTGGTCTGAAGAGGATATATAAAAGACTAGCAGCCAGGTAAGAATGGCCAAGCCTTTTAGCCACTGATTATTTTAAAGCTGGACGTTCCAAGAAGCAACTCCTTCTGGGAAAGAAGCAGCATTACATGATTAAATTTTTTTTTTTTTTAGTGTTTTAGAACCCACCATGGAACCTAGTAACTCCAAGCCATTTTTCCTTTGCTCTCCCCCCAAAAACCAAATGAAAATATTTTCACAGGAATCTTCCTTTACAATCCTAATTAATATTTCTGATTTTTTTTTTCCATAGCTCTACCAATTTTGCAAAATAATCTTATCAATAAAAATCCCATGTACAACAAAAACACAGCCATGACCTCATTTTATAGATTAGTGTATATTAATAACTATTCATATGCTAAATTTTGCTGTGTGCTCTGAGATACCGAGCAAAAAATATGCCAAGGAGTATAGGTATTTTTTGTACTTGCAACTCCTACTGTGTGCTCTCACAAAGGGCAAACAGAACTTGCCCCTGTTTGCTTGCATATGTGTAATTGCAATAGATTTTAGCTACCCTTTTGTCCCTCTCTGCTGTACCTCTGTGGTAATAAGGTCCAGGAGGAATGCATAAATTAGCTTATACAACATTACGATATCCTAATGTATGAAATGGTTGAAACCATTTTTAGCCTCTCTGTTATTCTGTGAAGTGGGAAACATCTAAATGTTCTTCTCACATATGTCTGGGATGCTTCTACCATGTTTTAGGTATCAGTCAGTCTGGTTTCTTTAGTGCCTTGCTGAGGGGAGTGAATACACTGGGATGTGCCAGAATAATGAGTAAGTCATGGGTTATGAGGTTTGTTACATCTGTGGGTTGATTCCAGCATCACCCACCCTCGTCCTTCTGCCTTTGTGAGAGAGCATGTTTTCTTCTCTGGTGAAACAAAATCTGTTACTTTGGCTTGTCCATCATGAAGAATAATTAGAAGTGTACCGGAATATATTCAGTAATTAGCCTCCAGTGATACAGTTTCAACTTCAGGTAGAATCTACTCACTGTATATATTATTTGGTGAATGTAAAAATTGCTATGATCAATAGTAAAGACTGATCAGTGAGGAAAGCCAAAAAAAAGCAAAAGCAAATTCAAGATAGTATTTGAATTGCTGTTGTTGTGGAGATTCCAGTATGAACAGGAGACTCCATATTTGCCTCTAACTTCTGTTTTGGCCATGGAGCATTGCTTCAGTGGAGGCTCTAAGGGACAGAATACTTAACCATTCACCCATTCAGCACTGTGGACTATTTGTGTTCCTGCATTGTTTTTTCCTCTCTCTTTGAAGATACCTGAGGAGCTTTAGCTGAAACAGTCCAAGACAGAGACATCTAACTGTGGACCCCATTGAAATGGTGAGATACAGATGGCAGGTCTAAGCTTCTTCTGTCATGAGATTAGGTAGTGCTGATGGGACATCAGAATGCTAGAGAAAAAAAGTTACATGGAGCCTCAGATGACCACCATATAGCTTGTTTTAGACTGGAGTTGAAGAGCAGGAGTAGGTATCGAGGAAGGACAGAAGAAAAGACCGTGCAGGCGTAAGAACATTTCAAATAAGAGTCAAGCAGTCATGGAGATTTGAAGGAAAGGCAAAAACTTGCACAGTACTTCGTAAGCCAGTTGACAGGAAAGCTCCAATCTGTCTAGTGCTAAGAAAGCTATGACAAAATCCTTGTGCCAAACATGCTTAACTGCAATACATAAGGCAATGTGGCATTGTGATGGGGGCTGTCATGAGATAACTTGTCCGCATACAGCAGAGTAGAAGCGTGCTTAGCCAGCTGCATAAATTCTGTTTCCTTCATTAAATAAGATGTCCTCATTTTTTTCTTTGTTTTATTTTCATTTTTTAAGTTAATTCACTCCTCAGTCACTACTTCTGCAACTGTTTCTTGCCTGAATATCGACGAGTAATGTAGGAAACACATTATGCATGCAGAGGAATACAGCTGACATTAAACTTTCAACAAGGAAAACAGTTCCACTTCAATACTCTACACCATCTTATGTAGCAGATCAGCTGTTTCAGCTCCTCAGGAAAAAACCTGTGTAGTAGTTACTCTTAGACAACAGACCTATCATATGCCCATAATTAGATCTGTTTTTTTGTGTATTCATTATTTAATCAAAGATAGAAATATGTGGTAATTTTGCAATAAATGAAGAACACTGCACTTTGGAATGTGCAAACTTACCCTATTTTTATTTTTTACCATAATGTTGCAAACTTCTTAGGCTTTAACAAGGAAGATCTTTTTTCTTGAAAAGTAGATGACATTTTAAGCAATTTCCATACTTTCAGCGAGCAGGATTAAGAGCTTTTGTTTTCTAAGTGTAAAAATGACACAAAAGGAGGGGAAAATAAAGACCTCATAAGGCAACACATAATGATTGTCAATGAATATCTACGGGCACTTGAGTAAGAGGGTGATGGATAGGGGAGGCCAAGCTCCTAGTTTGAATGACATGATGTCTTGAATGAGTAATATGTGTACCAGATAACAGCCTCAGCTATGAAGTTAGTAACTAAATTGTGAAGAGGTGGTGTAATTTGGAAATGCATCGGGTGCCGTTAAAAGGTCTGGCAGTGCTTCAATGATTTGCTGACTTCTAAGGGAAATGCATGTAGGTCTTAGTGGCAGGAAGATGTCATCCTAGGGTCAGTAATTCTTCATTTATCAGTCAAAATGTTGTCTGATCCTGATGTACTTGCTTCATTAGGACAGATCTGGGAAAAGTTTTTGCTTCAGAACCAAACCAAATAACACTCCCTACACCCCACCCTACTTATGAACCCCGACCCCCAACTGTATGATAGTCAGAATGGATATTAGAAAGGTAGTTGGACAAGGGGTTAGTCAAGGAAAAATCATAGCTCAATGATGTGACAAGCAAGTAACACAATAATAGCCAGGGAAGGGTTTGGCAGCAGTAGAAAACAATGTGGAGGTAGCTATAATTCTGATGGCTTCACTACTTGCTCATTTAAGAGCATTCAATGGCTATATAGTTAGTAGTACACGTTGTAAACTATTTTTTAATTATTTTTGTATTTTTAAAGTCACTCGGGTTTGTGGGAAATGCACATGCCCAATAATTATGTATAGCAGATGTAAAATGAGTGCTTATTTTATCCACAGTGAACAAAGCTGATATTTCACTATCTGAGTATCTCTAGTTAACAGATAATGTCAATAGAATAGGATGTTATCACAGGATAATGGTATCCTGCTGCTTGATAAGTGCTGAGTCGAAACCACAATGTTTATTTTCAAGGCAGGGGACATTGATCCTGTGACAACTTTCTATTTCAATGACATTGTTGCTATTACATTAGATTGATGCACTTATGACCATTTTGTTTAATGGATATTAGTTTAGTAAAGCGACAGCTGCTTATTGTGTGCCTATTCAATACACTAGCTACAGGCTGATTGGCTTCAAGAAAAGAACTTGTGTGATAAGCATAACAGGTATAGATTTTTATCTTAAAAAGGGGACTGCTCCTGTGAACAAGGTGCTTAAATTTTTATTTTATTCTTTTTCTTAATCTCAGATACAAAAAAAGATTGTTTACTGTGCCTTTTCATGTAATTCTGAGCAACAAGAATTTCTTCTTGGGAAAAAGAAAAGATAAACTAAGAATGAACATTGCTTTGCAAAAACCTGATCCACTGAATATTTGAGCCTTTCAGATGGGAGCTTTTCCCAGGTGAAAACTGGTAATTTGTTCTTTGGAGAACAAACAAATAACGAAAATGCTTTCAGTGCTGGAATTACTATTTTACTACTCTGGAGTAGACTATGTAACACATTAAAAACAGAGAGCAGATTAATTCCCAAGAGTAAAACAACCTTTTACTCTAAAACACTTTTACTGCAAGCCATGGAGTAAAGTTCTAGCATGCCCTCTGTCTTTTTTTTTTTTTTTTTTTACATTCCTGAATATTTTAGTGTCATTACCGAAGCTGAACTTTTAATTTTTTGTACTTTGTTTCACCTTGTAAGAGAAGGCAAAAGGCGATTTTTCCACTACACTGAATTTTAGGCCTTGGAAGAGGTTTCATACAAACTAGGTTGTTTTGCATGGCTGAAAGACAAAGTTTGGTGAACAAACATCATTTAGCCTTCATGAAAAAAAATACCTTATTTGAGTAGCAGCTAAGGAAAGCCCTACTTAATTTTTCAAAATTGTCATTTCTTTCATCTGAGTAGCAGTGAAAACAAGAGAGGGGAAAAAAAGAATAAAAGAATCTGATCCATATTCTAACTGTGGAAAAATGCTGTTCTGCAAATGTAATATCAACTATGTCCAGCAGTAGTCCTCTTGATTTTAATGGGTCAAAGTGTCTAATAATACTTTATTACACTGATAGTGGAGCGTAGGAATGTGACCTGGATGATCCAGTGGTAAAGCAGAGGACTTAATTATTTCTATTTTCTTGTCAGTGCAGTAATTCTACACTGCACATTTATGAATATGTGGGAGGAAGAGTGCATGCTTTTGTACATGTGTGGGAGAAAACGAAGGAAAAGTAATCAGGTGGAACCTCCCCACACACAGTCAGGAAGCACAACATCATGTTACATCTTAAATTACTTCCTTTAGAAAACCAGTGTGCAAATTTTAAGATAGCTTACTTTGGAAGGGCACGGTAATAAGCAAATTTCAAACTACAGACGTAGTTTGGATATATGCCAACTACAATATCTGATGGTAATAAAAAAAATTCTGATTCAAAACATCTGAGAATGTACTTGGTGATTTTTCTTTCAATCCAGACCGGATACTGGAAAAAGACTTTCTCATTTCAGCATTTCTGTTTACTTTTCTCCTTGAAATCTATAAAATGATACAGAACACACTTTGAAATCTGCAGAAAGACTGAGTTTGGTGTAAGAGAGGGATGAAGGCTGGCTTAGGTAATGTTCATACATAAATCATAAGCTAAATTTTCTACTGATAAAAGTTATTTTTTATTTATAGCAACTGAGAATGTGTCTGTATAGTTTTTTCTCTTAGATGATCTCCTTTTTCAGGTGTCAGTTATCTTACATAGCTGTGGAAAGTCCACCATTTCATTTCAATGAGAAATCTTTTCAAGGACTGGACAATGATTATCAAGGGCGATTTTACAACAAATCAGAAGGATTAAAATTCTGGTTGCCTTTGGTTTGGTTTGAGCTGATGCAGATAATAACATGAGAACACTTTAATGTGAAAAACTAGTTTTAGAGAACAAGAGACTTTTGAACATCTTAAAAAAGGAGATGACCTGGATTCAAATACTTTTAGGCAGTCAGAGGATTATTGAACTCTCTGGTATTGCCATTTATGCATTAAGAATCAAGTTAAAAACATTTCATGTGACAGGTGGGCGTATCAAGGCCTGATGAAACTGCGACTATGGGACAACAGTCCTGAAAACTGGATTTTTAAGTGGTAAGAGATGTTTTATGGTGAAATAAGAAACTATTAGGCTGCTGATGATACCAACATACAAGTACTTCTATACATTAAATTTCTGTAAAAAGGATTGGGGATATAAAACCAAATAATCTTGGTTTTGCTCATTAAATCACTTACATTTCTTCAGACTATTAAATCTTGTCACTCTTCCTTTGTGCTACAGAGAAGCTGTGTTAATGGAGACATGTCTTCTCCAGATCACATTGTCCAAGTATGCCTTCTCCTAGGAGAAAAAGTGGGGTTCAGCGCGACAGAAGTGTTTCACTGCCTGGGTCTGTTTTGAAGTTATAATGGGAGTTCTGGAGTGATCCAAAGAGACAGAAGGCCTTTTCCAGACTTTCTGTTGGAAATAATTTCTGCAATATTTCTCATGAAGGAAACAGGCCTTGTCTATGTTTTGTAGCACAAAGAAAATCAAATGACAGTAAGAAAGTCTGTAACTTCACAGCACTGATTCCTGCAGTGATAGGTTGATGGTTACAAGGCCCAGGAATGGTTTCAGCTGTGAAATGGAGAACAAAGTTCACATACAGGTAAAAAGCAGTGTCACTTGATGATGATGATTAAGAGCTGGACCTGTTTTCATCCATCACATCCTTGTAATAAAAGTGTTAGTTGAAAGCAAAGCTAAGTCATTAGTGCCTTGGCCCATCCTGATTCCAACTGAGTTGCGCTAGTCTTGGAACAATTTGTAAAGGATGTTGCAATATGCAGAAGGTCTGAGGTGTGCAATAGATCCACAGCGTCTATGAAAATGGAAGGGAGAAACCACAACAAAATTATTTGGGCCTTACTGTCACCATGGACAACCAAAAAGAGTGGAATAACGAAGACTTTTAGGAACTGTAAGTGTATGTGTGTGAGGTGGTTGATCCTGAGCAGAACTGTGAAGTCTTAGACAATTAAATACTGCATAAAGAACCATCTGTCTAAGAAATATTCTGCTTATCAGAGAGATGAATTAATTTACTACTGATAAAAATTACATATCAATCTAAAAAGATACCTGTCAAAACTATCTCTCTGTTCAGTTCCTTATCTGGAATATGTGCCATAACCCTATAGATAAAAAGAAAGACATAAGAGAATAGTTGGAAATTAGCCTGATTTGTACCCACATGCTTTCATTTGCGTCCGCTGCTATCAAGTGATTGACAGCATAACATAAATCAAGATTTTTTTTTATTTATTAATATAATATGAACTGCAAAAAGATTAAAGTCTCATTTACATAACCTGAGATGAAAGGAGGTGAAATATTATAATTATCTTTTCAAGCTAAATTTGCACTGCCATTTAAAATTAACCTATGCAAATGACAGGTTAAACCCCAGGAAAGCTCCAGCTTTGTTTGAAAAAAATACAATCAATTTCCAATCATGAATGTGTTTTTATTCTGGCCATTCAATTAGTCACTTGCATCCATAAATATATACCAATATCATGAAAGTTATTTATTTATTTGCCTTGTTTTGTTCTTGGCTTTTAGCACCCAAGGGATACTCAGGTTGTGAAGTCAGCATCCTTATTTGCATTGAGTAGCACTCTAAATGTTACAAGGATTATCTATACAGTAATGTGACGTGTTGCTTAGCCTGAGTGAGGATATTTAGGCAGAAATATGTTCACAAGTAAGCTGAGAATCTGTATTTTTTACAGTTCATAGGTGCATGTGATGACTTTGGTAAGATTTGCCTGAGAAAGAAGACAGTTTTTTAAAGGATCCCACTCCTGTTTTGAATCAGAGAAGAAAGGAGGGATATATGTGTATATATATAATTTCTTTTTTTTCAGCAGAACTGCAGGTTCAAGAACATATCAACTAAGGACCTCCATTACACCTTGGTTTATATGCAGTCTGAAAGTATTTTCAAAAAAGAGAGCCTACATTCCTGCGTAACTCCTCCCTAGTGTGGGAGGAATCTGAATACAGCGGCAGACACAGGCAACTGCCCTTAGTAAACTGATGTGTCTGATCAGGTGGATCCAAGAAAATTGAATACATTACACGAGCTATGAACTTGGCCTTAGTCATGTGCTCTTAAGGTAGACATTTCACACTTGGCAGTTGGTGGCCTCCTTAATCACGGCCAGCCTCAATTTTTGGTTAAGGGCGAATAAAGAGATGGAAATTTAAGTGAATGCAGACCAATGGTTTAATCAGTGCAGTAGGGCTTCATGGGAAGGAGGACTGGACTGATCTGGAAGCTCATTTGTACATATGAGGGAGCACTGTGCCAGAGACTTTTGGGACAGCAAATGGTTTTCATGCTGCTGCAGAGAAAACAACCCTACAGGTGTTCTTGTCCGTCTTACTGGTAGTGTCTGCAGAAATTAAGTCAGAGCCAGAGACGTTATTATGAAGTGAAACCCCCCAAATTTCCCAGTTGATAACTGTTTATATTTCAAAATTTGAGGTGGGTGGAATTTGAAGGTTGTGTAAACAGGTGATTTTGTTTTGGCAGCCAATCAAAAACAAGTATTTCTACAGGCAAAGGAGCAAGGGAGGCCTGGTTTATGATGGGTTTATGTCTTATGTCTCCTACAACACTCTCCCATCCCACCGCAAGAACCTCAAACTCAGCATTGAGATCTAGATCTCTCCTGCGTTCCTGAGGACCATCCTTATACTGTTGTCAGTCCCCCAGAATCTCAGTCTGCTTTCTGGTTTGCTCACTGGGTGGGAGACAGTGTACAAGCTCTGGCTGGGCTAGAGCACAACACATACAAATTGTCCAGATATAGTAAATATGTGTTGACCAGCCCAGCAGTGGCTGTCAAATACTGACTTATCTCTGTCTTATCTTCAGTGGGAGTACTAATATGGTCTCTACCATCTCGTGAGACACCGATTGTCACAAAATTCACGTACCGGCTTTGAACTCTGACTGTCAAATTTGATAGAAATTAGTCAATGAGAGAGAGGAATGTCTGACACCCTGTGCAGTCATGTCAGATGTTTCCTTGCCAAATCAGACTATAAAATTAAGGGGAGGAGAAGGGAAATAGAAAGGGAGAGAATTATTCAAATAGTAATGAATGGAATATTTCTTGCTGAAATGAAAGACTGAAACATTTCATTTAGTTTGACACAAAAGGTTCCATTCACGGTGGAATAAAATATTTTGTTCTGAGGCGCTTGTGAGAAAGTAAAGAAAATGAAAGACTAGAGTCAAATGCTGACCGAGGAAAATCCTTACCCTTGCAAAACAAGCACCAAGAGCTGTCCCTACGTAGCGTTAAGAGATCTGAATTGTATGACTTCAGTATCTGGAAGGAGGATTAACTCCCATTTTTCACCTTGTTTTGGCACTGCTCAACTATCCACACCTTTAAAGTATCTGAAATTCCTCTTCTTTTAGTTCCACTTTTATAGGATGCTTTCATAGTCACTATGGGTGCACATGAATATGCACATGGCAGAGAGAGAAAGAGAGAATATTTGTTTGTAAATGAACTAAAACAGTGTCTGTAGACATGGAGAGGAAATAAGAATACTTCTACCTATCAGAAATACTGTGTTTGACACCCAGGCTCTCCAGCCTGAAAGAATATACCTGTAACTATAGGGAGAGAACTTTATTTGGCTTGCAGTGGAGGTTAAGGTATTGTTGGCCATCTGAGAATTTGTACCGGGTGCTGAGCATTTATGGACAAGCATTTATCATTTAGGACTACAAACAACATAGTTCTTACTCAGATTATTTTTGACACTTGGTTATCAAAAGTTTCATTGCACTTCTGATCTTAAAACTTAGAAACAATCACCTGAGGTGTTATAGTACTGAGGTGTCATACTGATTTGTTGGTACTTTTATATAAAGCATCTCAGGCCAGAGGTTACCGAGTTGCTGGTGGCGAGGTTTGAAGAGGTGGGAGGAATGCCCTTTGAATTTCTGCTTTAGCAGCCCTGGAATACTGAAAGGCTCCACCCTAACTCCAGGTCTTGGGAGGGTCAGGTGAAACTAGCTTTCCTAAAGAAGCTAAAAGACAAAGATGAAAAGATTTAGTGGCTTGTATAGTTCATTTGCCCATGGGAAGGGGCAAAGAAAGGGCAACTGCAGGTGTTAGCCTGAAACTCCCAGCTGGCCACCATAGAGAATAAGAGAATAATTGCTTCTCCATACCATTACACAGCAAGAAGGGAGGTTTCCTTAGAAGTTTTTACTAAAGAGAGTCTTTAGCACATCACGTTAAAGAATATCTTGCTGAAGGTGGAGTTTGTGTGTAATGGTGTCAATAAGACTTTAACTGTCATTTAAGAACTTCTGTGATGTATGGCCACTTTTTTGTTTTCCTCTAGAAGGACAAATGAGTCCATGCCAAAAATGTGTATCTGAATATCTCTTTTCCTAGGATATGTTCTGTTGTGAACCCAATCTGTTTTTCTCTGGCTTTAAAATAAGATGAATTCAGTCACTGCCTGAACTGTGATGCTTTCAAAGTCTGAGTTCCGTTATCTTCTTATCACTGATCTCTGATTAATTTGATGAAATGATCTTATGATGCTTTTGTGTCATGTCTTTTATCTTTTTTTTTTCCTTGTTTAATGATTGTTATGTTGAAGAACTTTTGGCAATACTAGACTTTATAAGACAGCAAATCCAAAAGCCATTCTACCCCAGATAACCTGGAACTCAAAAGTCCAAGTTTTGAATGCATAAGACTGCCAGAATGTTACATTTTTCAGTCAGCAGTCTCCCTCTGTGTAGCCATGACCACAATACAGTGGCACGCAAGGTGTCCAAATGAACCCTGAATGTGTTGGATAGCCTAAGAATTACAGCTGGTATAATGTTGTGCTCTGATAAAGTTAATATCTTCTGCTGACAATTAAATTTGTGCTTGCCATTGATTTTTTAGAAAGATTATGAAAAGGCAAGGTGCACCTTGCACGTAAGAGGTATTTACATTCTCTGAGTGCTTCACTAATATGTCTCTTGCTTCCAGATTACAAGTGTCTTGCATTTTGCCAGACTGGCTAGAGCAAGTGAAACAAATATGGACACACTCAGATTTAGTGTGCGTATAGCCATCAACCCAATTATATGACATATTTCCCAGTTTTTGAAAATTTAACTGTTCTTCAGAAAATTATATCAATCAAGAATCAAGTCCTCTAGCACCTGTTAGGGGGATACCAAAATGCAAAGTTACAGAGCTGGATTGCACATTCATGCTGTGTCTTCATCTTTCTTTTTACATCTTTTCTAATGAGCAAAAAGATCTGTTCTCCAACAACATGCACAGTGCAGCTGATGCCTAAGTGCTATTGTTGCAGACTCCCTGCAAGCTTTGAGCTCTCTGCACCATTTACACGTGAGCTTGAGCTTTAGGAGGGAATAGGCTTTTTTTCTCCAAAGAACTGGAATACTTAGTGTCTGTCCTCATCATCTCTTACTAGCCCTTTGGGAAATGCTTTCCTTAGAGAGTAATGTCAGCAGACTCCGTTATTCCTTTACGATGTGCTTGTAAAGGACCGAACTTTGCGCAAATAATCAGAGTAAGGAAAAATGATCCTTACCGCAGATGCTGCAGTAAATATAACAAGTGCAAAAATTTTCCCCAAAGTGGGAGAGTTTGCTTGTCAGCATTCTGTGAGCTCTCTGCATTGCCAAATTGTGTTTATGTTGAATCAGTTGTAAAGTGTAATAGTGAAACCACTGAAGAACTGACCGACTGGCATGGTGGTTTAACCACAATTTTATTTTATAAGAGGTTGAAACACAATTTTTAATTTTATTTAAAAAGATAGGAATATTCCTTATTAATACTTAGGCATCAAAATTGCAAACAGCCTAGACTTGTCCTTTCCATAGTGAATTTTTTGCTTAGGGTTAATTTCTAAAGGTCTGCATTTTATTCTGTCTGTAGTCTGACAAATTTAAATTCTGAATGTATCTACAAGAAGGATCATAGACCATCAGCAGCAAAGGAGGAATACGTTCTCTGGGTTATCACTTTAACACTGTGTACACAATATGTCAGTCTGAAACTTTCAGATTAATTACTAGTCCTGGCGATGCTGTATGTGTTTTGTTGCCCTTCGAGCTTGCAATTAATATTCAGACAGTTGTGAAGGGAGGATAATTTGGTGATTTTCAGTTTATTCTTCCAGGGAATAAACAAGAGAAGAGAATACATATTTCTCTTTTATTGCAGCTCAGAATCAGTTGATAAAATTGTATCTGCAACTGTACACAATCAATGTCAGTTAGAGTACAACTTTATTAAAGTTCTTTTGAATTTACATAACTTTCAGCGCCATTACATGTATAATTTATCATGACGATGCAGTATCGTTGTAGGGTATTTATAAGCTTTGTGCAGTGGGGCAGAATTTCAAACTTGGTCCTTCATTAAATTTTAATTCAATAACTTAGCTAAACTAGGTGAGCACTGATAGCAAGAACACCAAGAGCTTTACCAGTCCTTTAAATGAAAATGCTGTCTGTGTTCAGCGCCTCTGCAACCCTGCGGGACAAAGTTTAATGTGCTCATGAAAATGTGTTTACCTTCAGTATGTTCACTAAGCTTTTCTTCCAAAGATATTTACCAGCCTATGGTATGATGTTACATCCAAATGGGTGCAGATTTGAAGTATTTCATTAAAAATAATTTAAAAAAATCGTGGGGATTTTGCTTGGAAAGGAAATTTATGAGAAAAACCTGAGGTTTTTCTGCATTTCCCATTTTTTTCAGTTCTTATCACTGTGCTAGCCATAGCTCAAATAAGATCTGATTAAGTGGAAAACAATTTCCGCTACTTCTAATCAAATAATGACAAATAAAATTAATTTAGGAGTTAAGCATGGTTGTGAAAATAACTTCAGTTCCTGAGAATAAAACCTGGTGGAGTGGGGCAATACCTGAAAATATGTCAGTGATTTTTCCGAGATTAAAAAAAAAAAGAGGAAAAACAATGTTAAAATCCCTATCTTGCAGTAAAATCCTTCGTGTAGATTTTTGTACTGTGGTTGAACCACAGTAGTGACATTGTGGCATTTGTTTCAGGACTTGAGATGCCCATTTTGTCTAATGAATGTGGTTGACTGGTTGTTTTTTTCTCCCATTGGTGAAAATGGGAGGGTCACCATCCCCAAGGAGGGATGATCCACCTTAGTTAGTGGATCCCTGTCTGACAAAAAGCAGTTTGCATATCTCATCTGCATTTTATTGCACAGCTGCTGGTTGTCTCAATTAGCAGGCTCTGAGAGAGAAGCCATGAACTTAGTACAACCCTTTGTCCTGGTTTGTGGTAAAACAGGACCAATTTTGTTCAGTAACTTTGCTTCTTAGCTGGGCCTCTTCTAACTACTGAAATTAACGGCTTAAACCACGACATACTTCCAACAAAAGTGCCAGGTTTTGAGTTTAATAAGGATCATTCCAGCGATACTGGACACACAGGTCTGCAAGTGATACCAAAGGAGGGCTTGGTAAGGCTGGGAATTCAGTCAGACTTACTTTCTTTAGTTGGACATCCAAAAATGTTGCTATTTGTTTGAAAATTTGTGCCTATTTCTTTCCACAAATGTTCTGACTCAGAGAACTATACTTTCTGTGGGTTTTTTTTACAACCAGGGATGCTTTAGGAGGTTGGTTTTCGTTTTCTGTGTAGAAAAGATGATCTGTTTCCAATGGTGCCTCAATATCAATGAGGATAAAGGGTTCATTATTGACATACACATCATTGGAAAATGCTGAGAATAAGAGATAAATAACTGGTGTTACACCAAGTGAAATTAAAAAAGTCAATTTCTATTGATTTTGATGTGTCCTAAACAAAGCCTCAAGTGAATGAAACATCTATTCCATTCTGTTTTGGTCCTACTTGGTCTTGATCACTGAAAGTACTCTTTCTGGCTTCAGTAGGCTTCTTAATCTCCCAGAAATGTGGATATTCTCTAGCCTGTGACACGATTCTCATTTACTAATGTGCATAATTTCTCACATAAAATGCTCCAAGATTATGCAGAATGTTAAATACAAGTAATGCTATTCTGAGCGTGAAAGAAAATGGAAAAAAAAAAAATACAAATGCTTAAACCTCTCCCCTCTCCACCCCCAAACCTCCCTCTTCTGTGCTAGAAATAGAAACTGTGATGAGAAGCGACATTGTGGCTTTGAGACTTTCTTTGGGCTGCAGACAAAAAAGAACAAAGTTAACCTTGTTATATTTTTCCTTCCATAGCCTGAAGAAGGCCACATGGCTGAGATTTCACTTCTCATTTCTATTTCCAGGGTATATTTTCTCATCCTCTTCATAAAAGAATGGATTTTATAGCTACGTGTTGATCCAGCAGCTGGTTTGTTTTTTAAATGAAAACGTTATCTGTTTATTATTCAGATACCAATTTTAAGCAGTTTTGCTCAGCATATTTGAATTCAAAATCCTATTAAAGATGCAATGTTCCTCTGCTACTTTGTCCCCTACTGCGCTGACATTGAGTTTCTCCATTTTAAATAGAAATATAATATTCTATATCTGTTCAGGGTGATGTAATTTCCAGCATTGAATTACCTGTCATTGGACAGGCTGTTCACCTTCCCGTCATGGAAATTTTGTATTTGTACACATTTCTCTCCACATTGACAAAGTGCCTTATTGGTCTGGCTGTCTTGCAACTGCTTTCCAGCAACACTTTCTTTTTAAATCTAGAAAACTTATCCCTTTGCCTCCTACCATCTGATGGAAGTCATGAGAATTGCTGAGTTAAGATAAACACCCTCATTTTGTGGTAGAGAGGGGAGGGGGCTGAGAAGCAAACTGTTAATTTGTTTTAAAGTGAAAAGTACTGACCCATGCACTGAAGATAAGCATATCTAATTTTAAATCTTCCATATCTATTGTAATGTCTAATTGCATAGTTAAATGAGCTGTAAAAGCAGAAATGCCGCTGTAACCTCTAAACAATTTTACACTGTTCTAGAACATTTGAGATAACAGAAGAAAGCTTAAAGTAGCTTTTCTCCTCTAGTAATACTAGTACTTCAGAGGACAGAGTTTATTGAACAAGAGAGGCTTTCTGCTTGGACAGCACTTTCCCGTTACTCTGGACACACTTTAGATTTAAGGAGGCAATTGAATGCATCATGTGGGCTATGAACACTCTAAAAAGGTCCAGAAACATTACTGGATGTGTCACTCAGTGCTCAGTTCTCATCTCGGGTTGATGTAACGCTGGAATAACTTGATTGGCTTCAGTAACTTTATTCTAAATTAACATAATTGCTATCATAATTATTTAGCCTACAGAAGCATCTGGAGCCCCTAACTAGGTCAGGGCACAATTTCGCTAGGCTGTCTGCATTACACATGCACATACACAGATTAATGTGTCAGAGAACTTTATATATAGACTGTTTCTATCTGAATACTTCGCTTGGGGCAAAATAAAACACCGAAGAGGTGAATCCACTAGTCTGAGTGCTAGTCTCTGCCACTGACTTCACGGAAAGTCCCACAGACTTTCTGTGCCCCTGTTCTCTTTCTAGAAAATGCTGATGGTAGCGCTTCTCTTGTTTTATGAGAATAAGTGCGTTTAAGATTGTGAAGTGCTCAGGCACCATGGTAATGGGGATGTGTAAACGTCGTGGATAGACAAGGTAATCTGCATCCAATTGTTCATGCTTTGTAGCCCTTAATGACAGATACTTCGGGGGAGTTGCTTGTATCCTGAAGATGAACTGTACAAGAATATAAGATTTTTGACTACTGAGGGGTAAAAAGGAAAGTAGCAAGTAGCTGTAAAATAATACTGTTTCTACAGAATGTAAAAGAGTGCAAGTTTAATAGCAGCAATGGTCGTTTCAAAGGTTAAATGAAATCACGGTACTGTCTCTACAAAGTGGGAAGTACATGCACACTGCGTAGCACATCTTGTGTTTCTTGTAAATATAACATGTGACTTTTTGTTTCTACTCAAAAGTCTAAGACTAGCGATGCTGTAGGCAATAAAATAATTTCTCGAAAAGCACATTATGTATTGTTCCTTAGCTCTGCCCTATCTGAATTGTCCTTTAAGTAGTTTGTTTTGCCTAGCAAACGGAAAGTACTAGGACAGGAGCCAAGTGGCAGTTGCATCAAATTAATTTGGGATTCTGGACTATCTTAATGTTCTTAGGGTGACTGGCTTAAGTGGAGCTAGGATATAATTTTAAGACATTTAAAGATGACCTGATTAAACCTTCTTATTATTTCCCAAACTATCAGGAATGACAGACACTATCGGAGAGAACTTCCTAGGTTTTATGCTTTCAGGGCCTGACAATTTTTACTAGAAAGGAAAATGAGTTCCATAGAGAGAAGAATTTATTTACCGCTATTTTTTTTTTCACCAAGATCAGAAGGGTTTCAACCAGCTTTTCTGATAACACATCTTAGTACTCTGCAAGCTAGTGACACTTATGTGATCGTCACCAGAGTGACAAATACATTGTGATCATTCTTCTGATACCTGGGTGAAGTATGAAAGTCTCTTTATCTGCCTGTTAGTTGTAGGGAATCCAGGCTTAGAACAAGTTCCTTAACAACTTTCTGTAGCAGTTACTGGCCCACAAGGGATCTGGGCCCAAATGTAATTATTCCCCAAGCAGACAGAAACGGTTTGGCAAATGAGAGAATGGAATTTACATCCTTCCAAATTTTCTACTAGTGCCTCTTCACTGAGTAGTTTTCCAGACAGCTTAAGTTAAACTCAGGATGGCCCAGTGCTGTAATAGAACAGTTGTATTTACAGGAATATGCAAATGCAGCAACGGACTGACCAAAGTCTTCCGTATCAAGATATCTGTGTGTAGATTAGCTTTTTAAAAACAGCCTTAATATTACTACGAACACACAACTTTTTTTTTTAATTTCTGGCTTGCCTTGAATTCAATTGCGAAACCTGTGAGTGTTTTGCTGAGGCCAGGATACCAAAGATGCTTGGTTTGGGTTTCCTTTTAACTTCTTATGAAAGACCTATCTTCCTTACATCTTTACTAGCGGCTGATCAGTCTGTATTTTAAATGCTTCAATACTTTCTCAGTATCATCTTAGAAAGTGTAATTTAATGGAGAGATCTCTCAGTATTCTTCAGCCAGGACAGACTTGCACAGCTTGTGCATTCTTGCTGCGGTGGTGGTAGTTTTTTGCTTAAGTTTTCTATCATGACCTAGATGTCTGCAGCTGGAAGTTTGTAGAAAAATATGTGACTAATACTGTGCCACAGTATTATATAATTGAAAGTAATGCCTTCTCGAAATACTAGTGTCTTTGAGAATACTCCCTTCTGAGTAAACAAAATGCTTCGGCTGCGAATTTCCAAAATATCATGACTTTCATGGGAAAGATTGTGAGCAATCCATCTTTAGCAAGCCATATGGTAAAAAATTAATGGATTATTTGCTTTGAGAACAGTGGAAAGAAATGTAGGACTCTGCTTTTAAATTTGTCATACACTGAACTATATAATTGAACTCAAGTGTGAAAATGTCTTAACTGCAATTGTTCCTTCACAGTTGATTTCTTAAATGAGGGAGACTTATGCAGTTGATCTACAGAAGACCAAAGCATTGGCTTATTGTGCCATGTAAAGTGAGCATAAATGTTTCTGCATTGTGTCAAGATGTTGGTGTCACTGGTTTTACTTACGCCACTGTTAATAATGTACAGTTGTTGTAGTTAGCCAGTGTTGGAAAGGATAAAATTAATGCTATTAATTCAACTACAAGGTTTGTGGATCTATGAGCAATTGAGCAACATAACTAGGGGTCACTACCTGGATTAATGATGCTTCATGTCTTGGATTGATCATATCTAAATGTTAATCAATTCAAACCAAATGCCTGATGTTCGTTCTTTCATCTTTTTCAATTTGTTATTTGTCAGTAGTATGAAATCAAACAAAGATATTAAGCTCCCATGTCAATTAAACTGCTGTTGCTACCATAATTAGCAGCTGCTTCTTCTGATGACAATTTTAATTAGAAATATCTATGCTAGTTTTTACACAAATATGGCAATTTGTTCTTGATCAGTTAAAGAAACTCTGCATTTCTCCTGTATTTATACTCACAGATAACATCCCAAGGCTTCAGTTGTCATCTTATGTGACTGGCGAGGAAACTGGGGTGAGTGACTTAGAGGACAGAGCTATTTACGCACTGATGTGGAAGACCTGAGAAAGAACCAGAGGATGGCAATGTCGACTATAGGTCTGATCCAATGCCATTCAGGTCAATAGGAAGATAACCTTATATAAATTCCCATTGAAAATGCTTTCTCTGCACTTATGAAAACAACTGCTTTTCTGATATTGAATGAGAATTGTTGCAGACCGAGTACTCCTTTTGTGTGTGTGATTCTTATTGGACAAGGAAGATTGATCTGCCTTTCTCAGTGTCTTTACATTAAAATGATTTTTTTTTTCTTTTTTTTTTTCTCTAATCTCTTTTCTGGCACAAAATTTTGTCAGGTCTGGGCCAAAGTGTTTAACCCCTTGATGCCTTGATCATAGCTTTCCAATCATTCTTGGACACAGAAAACTCGTATCTGAAATATGAGAGTTTACAGGGTGACCATATGCCCCATCACTGTGGTATGTGTTATATAGTGGCTTTCACACTCCTAATGGTGTCAATGACACAGTGTGCTCATAAAATTTATATGTGAAGATAACAATAAAGGATATAGTAACAGGATTGAAACAAACATTTCCAGGAAAACACTGCTTTCCCCTGTTCTGTAAGTGACAACGACAGCATCTCCTTACGTTCTCTAGTTTTCAATGAATATCTGTTTATTCCTATACGTAATGGTGTGAGCAGGGATGAGAAGCACTGTAGGAAAGATTTTATATATGAGTCAGAATTCAGAGGTGGAGAAGACCTATTTCATACTGTAGTCCTTCTTCATGTTCTGGATAATTTCTGTGCAAATACAATTTTCTCTCATTGCTTTCATTTGTACCAAAATAATATATGAACACACGAACTAGAGTATGATAGGGAGTTAATATTTTATTATAGGGAGCTCTGGGTGGCTATGACAGCAGTGTGAGAAGCTCATTAAAGAGTTCTCTGAGTGTTTTACCAGTAGGATTGTACTGATGACACCTGCTTCTTGTATAAAGTAAGATTTTTCTTCTGGTTGTTTGGATAAAACTGGTTGGTTTTTATTACCTATTTATTATTGAGATTCGCCTCTCCTGAGAAGGACAGCTGCTTTTGTATAAGAGAAACTGCTGAAAACTAAGACAGTCTATCACTATATTACCTTTCTGCACTTTTTTTTAGCTTCTGTGGTTCTAATGAGCTACTAGAATGCAGTCTTAATGACAGTAGCCATAGATTATGTTGACTTTACTTCCATTATGGAATCCCTGGTTTCAGTTACCCAGCATTGCTAGTGAAGATAATCTGTTCGTGATCAAAAGTAGATTTTGTCAGTAGGCTCAGTACCAAAAATGACAAGTTTGGGTTTTTTTAATAACTACTAAGCCAAACTTGTCCTCTAACTTCATTGCATGGCACTACAAATTCCACAAACCTAATTGCAGGAAGAGAAATTGTACAGAAATTGTACAGAGATGGTCCTAGACAAGAGAGAACTGTATTAGCTGTACTTCTGGAATGCAGGAAGTTTAATGAAATAGGCAGAAAGGACTTCTTTACAACTTTTTTTTTGGGGGGGGGCGGGTGGTGGTGGTGGTGGTGTGGAGGAGGCTAGTTTTGTACTTCTTTTTTATTTTCATTTTTAGGTTAATCTTCACTGATTCTGTCTTTTGACTTCAGTTTCTGCATAAAGTAAGAGATTTTACCCTGCCATCTGAATACCACTGTAGGGTCTTCTCCCCTCCCAAAAGGCACTGTAAAAAGACTCTGTCTAGATTTGGAGAGGTCGTGCTATTTTCTCCCCCTGTGGTGTTTTTAGAAACTTTATTAAAATAATTTGCAAAAGGCAAATGTTAAAATTCTTCTGACTCTAAGAATAATATCGAGTGGATTTTGCGCTTAGTATTTTAGCATTTCAACTTCTAAGGCATATTTCTCATTATCATACTAGGGCATGTTACAGAGTTCAGTGACCAGAAGCACCAAGGAGTAATTAAAAAAAAAAATCTCACATGATATCTAATTAAAAACTGTTTCAGGCAGAATGAATTAAACTTGGCTTTAAAGTTGCTTATTGCATCCATCTTCCTGATGTCTGAAGGAGCTGAGTTGCAAAGGTGAATAATATAGTGGGCCCTTGCAGTAGCTGACTTCAGAAACAGAGTAATCGACAACAGCTGGAATTACAGAATAATCAGGAGTGGGGAATTACATCATCAAATCTCTTGGCTTGGGAAGAAACATTAAAAATAAACAGTTTAATTGGCTACCAAATCCAGAGCCATAGATGTTTTTGTGGTGGATGATGGTGTTGTATGACATTAATCACACCCTTGGGTAGAAGCCAACACAAGGTATTAAGAGGAGGGCTAATACACTGGGATGGTTTTTGCAGGTCAGCATTTTTGCTGTAGCATTTGGAATTACTTGGTCTCTGTTCAGCAGAAAGGCAGGAAGAACAGCAAGCAGAGAATTATAATAATCAATCTGTTATGCAATCAAGAGCAAAACCTGAGCTTTGTATAGACAAAGTCGATTCTGTTCAGCAGCATTTCTTGGCATTCTAATGAAGATGCTCAACAGAGAATAATCTCCAAGAGCTGCTATTTTTAAGCTTGATTGATCAGTTTTTTATGAAAAGAACTTGAATAAAGTGATCTATAGATACTTCATTCCCAGAAACTAGAAGTTGGAACTTATTCATACCTACCATAGTTTTTTCATTTTCATGTCAGCAAAAAAAGTCAAGAACACAGCACAGAGTACTAGAGGTAGACAGTAATTTTCCAGCAAAGTAGTGTATTAAAAAGTTGTATATCTGGAGTTGGAATGGTTCAGTGCTCCCACATCCTGTGTTCAGGCATCTTTACATCAAATCAGAATGATGGCTTTTACAGATCAGTGGCTTGCTATTTTTGGTTCAAGACCTTTGAGTTTCTGGAGATACCAGTATTTCCACCACACGCGCAAAATAGCTCCGTGGTTTAACATGTTGAATTTTCATACTGCTTTTCTGTCTCAGTGTCTTTCAAAAAAAAAAAAAAATTCAGACTGAGATCAGCTGGGGATGGAAAGAAGACTTAACTGGGTAGAAAAAGGTATTGGGAGATACAGGTAATCCAGTTCTGGACTCTGAAACCATCCTGATGCCTCACTGGCAACACTGATACTCTCCTCTGCAGTGCTAGTTTAGTCTGATAGTCTGATCAAGCCTTTTGTCATATGACATCCTAATATTTCTTCCAGTCTTTCTGCTTGAAAATCTATTTACCTCTCTTCCCTTCATCCCATCCCATCACCCTGTTCTTTCTGGCTGCCTCCCCACCCTTAATGTAACTCTCAAGCAATGTGCCTGTTAAATAGATAGGTATTATGAAAAGCAGTGAATCCAAATTCTCTTCCATTCCCACAGCAACATCTTGTGTCTATAATACTACTAAAAGGTATGATTGGAAACCCATTTAAGAGTCACAAAGCTTAAATCTCCAAAGCAGAATTTAGTGACAGAGACAAAAAGGAATCAGAGCTAGCTGGTTTGGCCAAATTGTTGCCCACCAAGTTAATTGTTTAAAGAAGCAGTGGATTTGTTGTCTGGAGTGTTTGGTAAGCAGTAGTTCATAATAATACTAGTGTTTATATCTGCATAAATTATGTATGTGCAAAGAAAACTATCTGATATTTACCACTTTCTGTTCTTCAGTCACCAAGCTAAGTGGTGCGGTTGACATGCCTGGGGGAAGGAATACCATCCAGAGAGACCTGGACAAGCTCTAGAAGTGGGCCTATGTGAACCTCATGAGGATCAACAAGGCTAAATGCAGGGTCTTGCACCTGGGTAGGGGCAAGCCCCAGTATCAATACCGGCTGGGGGATGAAGGGATTGAGAGCAGCCCTGCTGAGAAGGACTTTCAGGTACTGGTGGATGAAAAGCTGGTCATGAGCCAAAAATGTGTGTTCACAGCCCAGAAGGCCAGCCACATCCTGGGCTGCATCAAAAGAAGCATGGCCAGCAGGTTGAGGGAGGTGATTCTGCTCCTCTACTCCACTCTTGTTTATTACCACCTGGAGTACTACGTCCAGCTCCGGAGCCCTCAGGACGGGAAAGACGTGGCGACTGTGGAGTGTGTCTGGAAGAGTGCCACAAAAATGATCATAGGGCTGGAGCACCTCTCCTATAAGGACAGGCTGAGAGAGTTGGGGTTGTTCAGCCTGGAGAAGAGAAGGCTCTGGGGACACCTGATTGCGGCCTTCCAGTATTTAAAGGGGGCCTACAGGAAGAATGGGGACAGAATTTTTAGCAGGGCCTGTTGTGGTAGGACAAGGGGTAATGGTTTTAAACTAAAAGAGGGGAGATTTAGATTAGATATAAGAAAGTTTGGGTTTTTTGGTTTTGTTTTTTTTCCTATGCTGAGGGTGGTGAAGCAGTGGCACAGGTTGCCCAGAGAGGTGGTAGATGCCCCATCCCAGGAAACATTCAAGGTCAGGCTGGACAGGGCTCTGAGCAACCTGATCTAGTTGAAGACATCTCTGGTCATTGCAGGGAGGTTGGAGTAGACGATCTTTAAAGGCCCCTTCCAACCCAAACTATTCTATGATTCTAATTCTTCATTATTTTTTTTTACAATATAAGTAATTCGCTATACTGAGATGTATGGACAAAGTACACATTACAGTTACTGAAAATAGTTCACCTCCCTTTCTAAATACCATTAATTTGATTGTTATTATATAAAAACAATGACTAAAAAAGGCATAAACTCTGAATAGACAGAAAATAATAATAAAATTATTTATATTCACTGAATTACTCACTGCTGAGACATTGTTCTACTGCTGTGTCCAAGAATGGCCATCCATGATTTCATATGCTGCAGAACATGAATTGTACTATCATTTTAAAATTTTATTTTTTGTCATTCTTTAGTGAACACTTTTAGGATACTGCTGTTTAATTAATTGCTGTAGCAAATACCTTGCTACTTAAACACTATGGCCAAGAGCAGTATGCAGACTTCGGGAGCCTGGGGACAAAAAACGAGCCTAGAAGCAAAGCCCACTGCACTGAAGACATATAAATTAAAAAGATTAAAACTGACTGCTTTGGGCAGCGTAGAGTAATGATTTTTAGGGCAACACAAGATTCCAGATGCTCCAGGAGAATCCCATGATGAACAATGTCAACTGATGTCAAATGCTACTGAAAGATCTAAGATAATAAATGTAGCAGTGCCAGTTGGTGTTGAAAGCAGGTGGTTAGCCATGTTCCACAGGGCAATCTCTGTACTGTGAAAAACCCTGAAACCAGAAGGAGATATGTTTTTAGGAAACCCAAAACCATCACCAAAATATTATTTTTCTTTCGGTGCTTCTGAAACTGCAAATAATTGTTTTTTCTAGTACTGAAGGGAAAAGAAATGTGTATATTAAACAGAACTGTATAAATATATATTAAATTATATAACAGCAATTTATATGTAGCAAGTTTTCATGATATAAAAGATTGTCTTCCCAATATTAATCATTATATACACTAGTGAGTGCATCAGGTTTGGTGATTTTTCAAAGGGCAAATTAACACTAAGAAGATGTTATGGAACATGTGACTAGGGAGAACTGGTTGTAAAATAGATGCAGACAGAGGCAGTTAAGAAGACTGAAGTTTTAATGAGAATTTTAACTCATGTTGTACCTATTATATGAAATGACAGAAACATGTCTGGAGGAACTTGAGTAGATCTAACACAGGTCTACTGTCTATTTCAATATGTGAATTAACAAAAAAAGGAAATGCAGACTAGATGCCAGCCCTCATCAGTAACCATCGCATACTGGAAACCATGCAGGTAAAGAGGATTCCAAAAGATTCTGCTTATCACCTGTCAGCAAACTTCAAACAAAAAATAACCAAGTAATAATTAACCAGAATGTAAAGTGTGATACAACATGAAGTATACTGAGACAATGCAATGGACAGGGGGAAAAAAAGGCAGAATCTAACAGTTTTGCACTATGTCTAATGGGCTGATACGATTTGGTTTGCTCTTGAGGAGGATATATCAGGATCCCATTGCCGTCTTTTTTATTTCAAATTGGCAGGAGATTAGGTACTGTAGGTTGGAGGACTTGTGTTATGGTATCTATACATTAAGGAGCAGAGAATAAGATTTTTTTTCTTATTTATTTCAAGTGACTTGCTGGATATAGGACAAGTGAACTGTGGGCATGGTGTGCAGGAACAACTGGTGCAGGCATGGTATAGCTTGCTAGTACATGGCCAGATCTTGAAGACTTCTGGTACAGCTAACCACCTCAACCATTGCATTTTGCCATTTTTCAGTGATCCAGGCATTTTATTCTTAACACATTGCTCAATGGGAAACTAACTGATCATAGAAGTCTGGGGAAAAGTCTTACAACTCTTAGTCATTTGCCCTGGGTTGTATATAATGACCATGAAAACCAGTTTCTTTTATATCCTGTCCTACATAATTTTTAACATTCTTTTTGTTTGTAGAGGAACCAGCTAATCTGAATACACTATTTTTTAAAAACAAGAATATTTTCAGTGGATGTCAAAACCAAATCTTGTCTTGGGATCTGAATCAAGCTGAGAGTCAGTTTGCTTACCCTACCCAAGACCTGGGGCTTTAAGAAGGTCCTATAAACTAATCTGCTACATTTTTAGATTGGTCCTTTCTGTGTTATGTCTTGATTATTGTTCAACTACCACTTTGTTAGACGGTTTTTCCTAATTACTTTTCTGTAATCAGGAACTGTTGGCTAAGAAAAAAAGAATTGTCATATCTTGAGATATGGTATCCAGGGAGGTCCATATCATTCTTATAGGATTATATTAAGAGTGGATTAATTGAATGAGTCTCTATTCTTATTACAATCTCTCCTTATTATAATGGATTAATTTATCACATTTTCTTTCCTCTTCACAGTCTTTGACATGAGAATGAATTATCACACTTTTTCATTGTTTTTTTTTTTTTCATTGGTGTTTTTCCAACTGGCTGATGGTTCCCTTGCTTTTCAATCTGCTCAGAAAACAGAGGAAATGTTAGTAATTTGTTGTAACGAACTTGCATGTGTTGGAAGACGGAAGGATATGGGGGCTTTTGTTTTACAGGGGAGTGAAGTGAGAAAACTGTGCTCCAGAAGATGCTGAAGACCTCTCAGGTTTTCAGTTAGTGGGATTCAAAGAAAGATGTCGAGAGGCAAAACTCAGACTGTAATTGAATGCAGCCTCCCAGTAGTTCCATTTTTACTGTGGTGGACTTCACAGTCGTAAGCTTAATTTTAGCTGAAGGGAAATAGCTGAGGCGAGCACATGACTGTTGGCTGCTGACTGTCTTCTTTCAATATCTTCATACCTACAGTAGCATATTTCATAGGATAAGGCAGTTTTCATGTCCATGCACACTATGACAAGTGTGCTATGCTGAGGTGGCTACTCATGCCGTTGTTTTTTTTAATAGTAAACCCTAATTTTTCGTGCTGAAATGAAGACGTCATTGTGAAAAAGCACTTTGCACACAACGTATATCTATCCTGTATTTTAAAGTGTAGATCAAATAAGACCTTGCTAGACCCATCTCTGAAGTATCTTTAGGGAAAAATACTGAGCTTTCTGGTGCCTCTGTATAGTACCTATAGGCCTTGCTATACCTTCAATGTGACTGGGAAATGCAAAGGTACAGCTACATCTGATTAGTTTCTTTAGTAGAAATGCTGATATGCATTGTGATTGACACTGGACAATCAAGGCAAGCAGACTCCTTCCCCAAAGGGCTAAACGTTAGCACCTTCAAGCCTATAAATGGGGCCACAGAATTCATTCTGTGACTCTATATATACATAGACTGTGGGTCACAGAGTACAACAAACCTGCTTTTAAGCCTACACGGTGGAAAACAGTATAGCTATAACCATTAGGTAAACTGCGCAAGTTAGAAGCATGAAGAAAATGTAAATATCATCATGTTTTATGGTATTCATATGTACATAGTATCCGATTTTATGTGTTGGGTTTTTTTTTTTCCTCCAAGCAGACCTAGTATGGAAATCATACTTTTCTGGAACGGCTTAATCATTGCAACTCAAGCAGAATGAATGTAGTCTGGGCACTGCCCAGGCACTAAAGAATCCCTAAATTACAGAGCTAGATTCTGTATTCCAGTTTAGGAATGCAGGGATTTCTACTCCAAAACAGGTTGTATGGGTAATTTTCTCTAGTCTTTCCTCTTACAGTAGTCTCTATGTTTTATGTTCTTCACATACGCACAGCCATGCACAATCCTGTATGTTATTTTCAGTTTGTACAAAGGGGCAGAGGAAGAATAATTTCCTTCTTATTTCAGCTAATTATTAGTTTGTACTATAAACATGAGCTGTGCTGACCTTTGTAATTTATTTAGTCTTACCAAGCTATTTCTTTAGTAATATCTTATAGGACTGAGACAGTTATGGTAATTATATGATACATAAAATCTATTCCCCTTTATACATATAAAATTTACTTTCTTTTAATTTCATCTAGTGTCTCCCCATGCTTGTATTACAAAGCCATACGAATAGAATTGGTCTTCAGCACAAAATTATGGGCATACTGTAGACATTGTCTAAGTCAAGTGCCTTTCACACAAATGAAAAAAAAAAAAGTAATTGTTTTAATTCCTGTTAAGGAAACCCTCCAGACTTTCTTTTCTTTCTTTTTTTGGTCTTTGAAAATTATCCTATTTTTGCTGTATCTTCTAACTCAATTTTAACTCTGCCATTTTCAATGAGATGACAATCAGCTTTGCATCATATCAGCCTCCTCACAACAGGTTTCTGGATGCTTGACTGAGGATCTTCCTCGTATCCTGGTGTCAAGGAGCTTGCTAGGCCCTATGATGCTTCAATCCCTTTGATGATTTCGTCAACTCCTTTTTTGTAATGTTTAGAGTG
This sequence comes from Charadrius vociferus, assembly GCF_000708025.1. Classification (NCBI taxonomy): domain Eukaryota; kingdom Metazoa; phylum Chordata; class Aves; order Charadriiformes; family Charadriidae; genus Charadrius; species Charadrius vociferus. The sequence goes on from NW_009647469.1 coordinate 242,214, forward strand.
GGAGAGAAGAGCTCAGAAACCAGCCATTACACCAAAGTATATTGACTGCTTAATTATGTTCACACATTAAATGGCTGATATGAATTATGGCTCTGGTGCCATAAAAATGCTCATTATTTCCTGTTAAGGGCTTTCAAGTGGTATAATTTCCGGATCTTGGCCCAGAAGTTTGGAGCTGTAGATGCAACGGCTGTGCCTCCAATGACACTTCACTAATTGGTTTGGCATGTAACATTAATTACATTCTGTTCGGGAATTCTCCTCCTGAATTGAAGCCCATTTTGTGTGTGTGGTGCGAGTATGTTGTAACATGCCCTGTCTGGTGGAACAATAGCAGCTCTTTACTGTGTGCCCTTTTTAACTTGAATAGATTCTCTGAGATGAAGGGAGGTATAGTTTTGTGTTAACTGAGGACCCGCAGAAGCATAGAGTTGGATTTTGTACTGTTTAATTTTTCTTTAGGAGACACTCTTGTGGCACAGAGATACAATTAGGTGGAAACAAGAATGATACCTGTTGATTCTTTCCTTTTTTTATGGGCATTTAGAAATAAAGATATAGTAGCTAGAGACTTTCTGAACCAAACCTTTTTGAACCAATGTTCTAGTTGTCTCAACTCTGATCAAATCAGACAATCAAGCATAAAACCTGATTTTTTTCCTTGTTATTGGTGTAAATTGTAGCATGCTCATTAAAGTCAATGGATAACTACATCAGAAAAAACCCTTAAGGCCTATATATTTTCATTTCTTTATTAAATCTTCAAGTTAATACTCAGAGAATTTCTTTCCCACAGTTTGCTTTTTAGAGCTCATAAAAATATTTTTTTCCATAGGCATCTCCTACCAATTTTATTTATATACGTTGGAAGGAGATTTGTGGCTATAGATATATTTTCACGGGAATCATTACTGGTATGAGGGACAAAAGTGGAAAGGTAACTTGAGAGTCCCTTGAAAAATACTTACTTGAAATACTGACTGATTCCAAAAAATACCCAATATTTGTTTCCCAGCGCTAGAAACTGTTCCATCAGTTTTCACAATGTCACTTGGAAGCCTGTCTTTCAGCAAGATCCCAGGAACTGTCAATAGTATCTGTATATAAATGGCAAATCACTTCAGTTTGCCAGCTGTTCAGAAATTGTCTGACCAAGCAGACAAAATTAATCCAACTCCTGTTACAGATTAATGTTTAGCTGAGGTTATGGCTCCTTAGGAAGATGAGGAACCGGTCTTTCTTCTGATTTGAACTCTGCGCTTTTTATCATTATTCTATGGTTTTGATCTTTTTAGTTGAAACAAATAACACTGTGCGGTTTGGGTCTGTTGACATTAATCTAGAAATCAAGCTACTATTAGTAGCTGTCTGCATGATGGTGTACCAATTAAAATTAGGAGAGTAAAGAATAATGTTCCAGTTTGCATACAAATAGCAATTTGCATAGCTCTTCAAAGAGAGAAACTCAGATGTTTGGGGAACTCAGTGCCATTAATCCTTGAGGCAACTGGGAAAGGATCACAAAGGGTTGAAAGGCAATGGTAGCCTTAATTTTGTTTCTCTGTAGTAAATGTGGAGTGATGTTGCAGCTTTAGAAATATATCAGATACCTGTGATTTCTCTGAAGTTAGCCAACTTGTGACATGATTATTTTCCTTTCAGCTATGGTGTTCAGAGAACAGAAATGTATGTGGTGATTCTGGCAATTTGGAAGCAGATAAAGATGAGAAATAAAACAAATATTTGCAGTTATTGGATGAAAGGATGATTAAAATACTAGTTTAACAAGGTGAAGAAAAACAACCAAAAAATCCCTGCTAATATTGGCTCCAGCTCACGGAGAAGTCAAGGGAAATGAACACTAGTGAAAATGTGAAGTCAAAAATTGGCCTAAATGAATCTAGGATGGCAGGACCTTGTGCCAGCAGGTTCTCATCTGGCAGAGCATTGAGGCCGTTCTTAGAAAAGGCTGAGAAACCTTTTGGGCACTCTAGCAGCCAGTAGACCTATATGCGGCAGTTTTTGTTACCACAGTTATTTACAAGTATTCCTACACCTCCTCCAGGATCTTTGGGACTCTTGGAGTTCAGGTATACTTCCCTCCTCATGCCTTTTCCACAATAATTATTCTTTTGACTTGCTGAGCTAATTTTCAGCCTTGCTCCTGTGACAGGAACAGCAGTACAAACACGTGGGGGATGAGTTGTCTATGGGGCAGGGACAAGCCACAAGGCTGCAGGGACTCCTGGGCAGGCATTGTTGGCAAGGCACTTCCACACGTTCCACTGTGCAGTGCCTCCAACCATTTAACCAGCCTGTAAGAGAATCCTTAAGTGGGTCACATCTATTTTTTTAGTTCTTCATCTTTTTGTACTTCAGGCTTTTGGGCGATGCCATCTGTTAACACGTATGAAGAGTCTAAATCAATGAACTCCAGAGCAATCTAGGCACTACTACAGTGCAGAGTCTATTAGTTTCTGGCTTTCATGACTTTTCTTGTTTCCTTCTTTTTCTCACATGTTGTTATATCAGGGTCCAATTTATTATGAGGATGAAATTGAATTCTTCATAGGGATTGTGTTTTTACCACTGAAAATTTCAAAGTTCTCAAGTGAAACTTAAACTGTGTTACTTACCTGTGAATATCCAGTGCAACAGAGAGATTTTCCTCACAGTATGCTTGACTGCGATGGCAAAGATCTACAAATAATTTGGAGTCTACAGAAAAGAAGTGTAGCTGTGATCTTATTTCAGGCCTGAGAGTGATGAACTTGGAATCTTTTTCTAGGGGAAGGAGACCCTGGAGCTGTTTGTTTGTCTTTGTTTCTCTTTACCTCAGTTCTCTCATCTGTGAAATAGTAATAGTATTCGCTGTGTGATTGGAAGGTCTACTTCATTTGTGTCAATGATTGCCAAACATTAGGCTGGAAAAAAATGGTGTATGAACGTTGCAGTTTATTATATTAGAGATTACATGTAACTATCTAAACAGAATGATACAACTTCATATGCTGAAATCATTTTGTCTAAATAACCATAAGAACATAATTTTCAACAGGAGATGCTTATTGTTTGGACAGTTATAAACATTAGCGTCTGGAACAAATGAAAGAATCATCTAAAGACAAGCTTTTTTATTAGTAGTAATGAATAAATATATTTAAAAGACATTTCACGCATAATTGCTCCACAGACTCATTTCCTGGGCTTCACTTTTAACACAATACCTGGCGAGACACCCATTCAATGTATTGTACTTGAGCGCAGTCAATGCATTTGTTCTACACAACAAAAAGTTAAAGCCAGCAAAAACAAAAGCAAAGAAACAGATTTAATCTTGAAAGTGCAATATATATTGCCACATATCTTTAAATGCAGCATTAAACCTCTACAATTGACTGTGAAGAATGGGATTCCACAGATACTACAGGAAGTTACGCAATCCAGTGCAACACTGGAAAGAACAGCAACGTACAGGGACCGTTTTTAATACTGCATAATGTTTCCTCTTCACATTACCAGGCAGCATGTTAGAGACTTCCCTAGAAGACTGACAGACTGCTTGTTTGTGGGGCCTCCAAGATAGGAACTACGTTTTTTTCATGTAAATCCTACAACAATGATAGTCTCTTACTTGACCAGTGCTACTACAAGGGAACATATTATAATTACTTATTAATAGTAACACTTAGGGGCTAAAATTAGTTGATCAGAGCAGGAAAATCTTGTTTTACTGAATTTGTAATTCTTTTGAGCATTCTGAATATCTATACGCGTATATATGCACACACATGCTAAGCCCAATGCGCACATGCACAAAAAAATGTTTCTTTGGCATCTTAATATTTCAGCTTAATTATATAAAAACAGAAAACCCAATACAAGTAAAATGATCCTGGCTGGACAAAGGAGACTTAAGAAATGGGAAAAATCTGATGACAGCAAAATAGGAAGATATATCATATATGAAGTGAACAGAGAGAGACTTAGACTTTTTTTTTTTCCTTGTGTATGGTAATATCGATGATGTGGGGAGGGGAACTGAACATGGCATTGGGTAAAATGAAAACAGAATATAACCTTAATACCCAAGCTGACATGTGTAAGTTTATATGCAATTCTGTTAACTGCACTGAGGCTGCATGGGTGTTGCCAAATAGTCACTCTTTATACAGGGCAGCGCTGAGGGTGTATGAGGTGGTGGCAGAGGGACAGCAAGAGGGAATAGGTCATTTTGACAATTTCACTTTTCAATAGTTTGTTTGTTCATTCTCCTCACCATTGTAATCACCATTCATCAGTGATTGTATGATGTCTCTTGTGTAACATTTTGGGCATTAGAGATATGCTAATATGTTTTTGTAGCTAGGTTAATCAGTTATATTTACTGGAATATAAAATTATGACTTTGTACTTAGTAAAAAAAAAAAAACAAACACAAAAACCCCAGCAGTGCTTGTAAAGTATTTTCTTTCAATTTGCTATAACCAGATCTAACGTAATGCAAATGCTGTAGTTTTAAATTTAGCACATAATCTTAACTTCAGTAAACTGATTTTGATGTATTGTTATTTCATTCACACATTTAATGGGAATACTTTTATAAACAGTTTGACCTGGGTGTCTCTGGATGAGCCAGGGAAAACAACGAAGCTGTTAAAAATGTTACTGAAATGTGCAACAATAATGAAGAGTGAAGAGCTGGACACATTTAATTATAATTGCGGAATCAGACTGGCTCTAATTTAGACATGATGGGTGCTTTCACAAAGGTACAAATCATGCTTAGGTGTTCAATTTTGTTATTTTGACCTAGTGAAATCTTCTCTAGCTTGTTCAGAAAATCTGAGTACATTCAGAATAAGAAATTTTCAGTTATTTATGGCTTTTTATTTCAATGCTCAGGGTTGGTGCTTTGTCTCTCTTTCCTCTTAACAGAATTTTTGCCTGATTGTAATCAGAAAATGGTCTTTTTTTCTGGAGTATCTTAGTCAAACCCATTCTTTTCTTCTTTGCTTCGTCTGTATATTTCTATTTATTTTAGAGTTCATGTTAAAATATTTCTTATTGCTTTGAAATGTAAAAGCATTCATAGGTTTGAGTTGCTTTAACATTCTATGTTTACTTAAAAAATAGTCACCTAAAGTAGTTATTATGAAAGGTGAAATTACCATTGTAAGGTCCCTTATGATTGTGATCAACCCTCCTAGGTCATGTGGAGGTGGACAGTCAACGTCCTGGAGGTCAGCTACTGACTCCATTCATTTTTTTTGCCATTTTAAAGCTGTAAAAAACTTAAATTTTGTTTGAGATTTACAGTTCTGAAAATAACTCTTGTTGACTAGTCTTCTAAGAACGTCTGAACCTCACTGTTCTCATCTCAGTGGAATGTCAGTAGTGGCCATCTAACGATAAATATTCTACTGGAAGTTGTTTTAATGTAGATAATCTATAATTTTTATTAACGTATAATAAGTATTTTACATTTTATAATTGATTTATAGTAATTTTCTTGGGTCTAGGTAATAAATGGTTGCTCGCTGTGAACTGAGTCTAAACCAATATCTTTATATTTTACAACATCATTTAATTTGCTTTGGAGAAAAGGGGAAAGAAAGACCTTTTTCTATAGCTTAGTGGACAGAAAGTCACGTGGGAACTGGGAAGCCAGAGTTCATAAGCAGTAAATCCTTTGTACGGAGTTTAGTCATGCCAACAAGGGAAAGTGAATCACCTCAGACAAAGACGGGCAGGAGAAAGCTCTCACATCTCTGGCCTGAATCAAGGGAAGAGTTCCTTACCCAGGTAGCACACTCCGAGCTAATGGCTCCTCTGCAGAGGATACCGCTGTTTCACATCAGAAAATCTAGCCTGGACCCCATAACTTCCACCATTCAAAACAGGTGTGCAAGTGCTTTCCCATTTTTCTTCCCAATTTTTGATAGTTTTCAAGTTGTAGTAAAAACTATTTTTCAGAAAATCCGTATTTATTCAGATTGCTTTTGTTATCTTGAGGCTTGGATACTCCAAATTGGAGCTCGCTACAAGAGAACTCAATCCAAAATGAAGATTAAATGACGTTATAGCCCATAATTTTTTACGATCTAGTCAATATGTGTTTTAAAATATAGTCCAGAGCAGAGGATTTTTTTTTCCATACCAAAGGAATCGATTCCTGTATCGGAACCCTCAGATAGTATCTTTCATTCTAGGGACTGACAGTAAAATGAACGGAAAGAATTTATAAAACACACATTATTCTAAAAATACTGACTTTGTTGTCTAAAGCATAGGAACATTAGACATAGGAACATTTTAAAGCACTTGAGCAGTCTGTCCTTCTATATCATCTGCTGTTGCTTTTAGCTATAATATGCTCAGAAAATCTTCCAAAAGTTTTACAGTATTTCTGGCTTAGCAAAATGGTAAAATTCTTCTAATGACTGTAAATGATGAAGTTTCTTCCAGTCATTGCAGAAATTATTGATGATACTTTGTGGTCCAACCAGGAACACATTGTCCTATAAAGATCAACTAGTGATGATTTCTTCATTTATTCGGTGGCAGTAGTCCCAGGTTTAAATACGTATCACACTGTTGATCCTAGCAATTATCATTCAAACTAAATCTACACACAAGATCTCATTTATTCAGAGCTACATTAATGAGTCAATAAAGCTCTGATGAATCTGGCTCTGTGTTCCTATATACATTATCTTGAAATCTGAGCTGCAACCAATAGACCAAAGAAGGCTGTGTTTTGCTCCTGGATTGTTTCTTGGTCAGTTTGTTTACAGTCTTTCATATGTTTCAAACCTTTCCAATGCAGAAATGCAAGATTCCTCAGACTGGGGATTTTAATATTAATAATAATAAAGAGTTTTATCATATTCAATGAACTTCAGATGGCACATATTTTGCTTATGTTACTGCATCAAGCGTTACTGAGTGTCACGGGTAAGCAGATTATGACTAGTCCTAATTGGTCCAGTAGAGGATTTATCCAATTTGTTTGTGCATACAGCAGAAGCATGCATTCATATTGTGTACCCTATTATTATTAACTTGGTGATACTATAAAATTGTGGGTATCTTCACTAAGAAATGTCTTTCTTTACATGACTTCTGTTTTTTTTGTTTAAACGAAGTGAGCTTTTCTGCATTTCTGATCTCATAAAAGAAAGATTCTCTGCTTCAGTATCACTGATGTCACATATTTAGTAATCACACTCATGGCCTGGAAATGTTGAGATTTTATTTTAACATAATACATGCTTGATTCTATTTGTTTCTCTTGTAAATTCTACCCTGTTAAAGGATGATTTTCCCCCACAGTTGTACTGGATAGTCATAAGCAATATTTTTTCAAGAAAAGATGAGATTCTTATTGATTCAAAGAGCTTTGGGGATTTAAGAATAGGTAAAAATATGCAATAAAATTTTATGAAAGGCTGACAAAGATTTGTGAAAAAGTCATGGCAGTTAGTGGGGCTGAATTCCATAGGCTTACTTATTATGAACTCTATACTTCCACCATCATGCTTTTTTCTTTTAATGAATTTTTTTAAAGACAGACAGACATAATTGCACATGAACCATGATGCTTAGAGTACTGAATTCTAGTTCTACAAAGCACAGTTTAGTTGGAGCAGTGTAGTTTCATTCATGTAGTTTGTGCTTGAGATAATAACTGTTATTTCTTTAAGTTTATGGGGAAAAAGAAAACATTTCCAATTATTTTTTATTTTTTTTACAAATTATTTTACTAATTCAAATATAGCTCAATGCTTTTAGACCATAACTGGCTCCTGTGGAGCCAATTAGGGTGCATCTTCACTGGCTGTAAAGTTGGGCCTTCTGGCACCACATTGTGGGATCTGGCCGAGAAGCTCTGAATTGTGCAAAGCTGAGAACTGCCACAGCAAGAAACATTTTCAGCAGTTTTAAGAACTTGATATTATTAGCTAGAATGGCTGCATTCCCCATGTATTCTTGGCAGGCCTGTGTTCTTTAAGCACTTGCTCTTCCCAGTGTAACATCATCCATTATCTCCCTAACAGTGCCTCAGCTTTCAATGTCTAGTTTGTGTAAGATAATGAGCTTTTGAGTTCAAAGACTGTGGAAACTTTGTGGTTTGTAAGCTGAGACTTATACATGGAATAGTATGAGCACCTTCAGTGCTACTGTATAGTATTTTATTGTAGAATAAATACTGGTGAAGAATCTGAATTGCTAGCATTTTTTCTCCGGATTTGACATGCAGCTAAGCAAAAAAAGACTTTTTGCTGTTTATTGAGTTTTTGTGAAGAATACAACAAATCATTCTCATTTACAATAAAAATTAAAACTTTTCTTCTGAAGAGTTGAGAATGCATCAATTGGAGGAAAGCATTATGGGAGGCAATCAAAATGGCTTTTTTAAACTGGAATTTAAAAAATAAAATCAAGATGTTCTGAAATGGTCATTTCATATGAGTGGAAAAGTATAATGTTTCATTTTGAAAAAGATAGGAAGGAACTCCTTTTCATTTTCAGCATACAATTTCAGAGTTTTTAAATGAAAATCAAAACCAGTTTTTTGGTAAACCTCCATCGTTTTCAGAGTACTTAGTGTGAATCCTTATTGGTTGCTGGGGAAAAAAAAAGGCTTAGGAAAAATAAAAAAAGTCAAATATGTTGGGTTTTTTTTTGTTTTGTTTTGTTTTTTTTTAAGCATTCACAGGTGTCTGTGAAGGAGGAGCAGGGACTGGGGGGTGGCTCAGCCACCATCACACATGCACCCTCTGCCCCTAGTCCCTGTTAGATGTGCCCAGGATGCTTTGTACTGTGAAAGCCTTCTTCCTTCAAACTCCGGCTGTGCTCACCCCTGCTGAGCTAGGAGTGACAAAGGAGTAAATGTCTTGATATCGATCACTTTTTATAACACTGCCAATGCAGAACTAGTGCCTTCCTTCCTGCAAGAAAGCTGTGGGAATGTTTAAAGTACCTGGTCCAATTTAGACAACTTAACCTGGCTTCTTACCAACGGCATGTTTGGAGCATTCTAATGTTTTCTTGTTCAACTTTTAAAGAGCAGATCATAGTGGCAAATTACCAACCTGTAAAGTTGAACTGACCATTAATCTGCAATTAAGAAAAAAAGCATTAAATGGGTGACTAATTTGTGGGTATTTTTGTTTGTGCAACACCCATGATGTAAATTGTGCACCAGGTAGTTAATTTATGCTTGTTCTTATAATGAATACAACTTTTTTCCTCCAACCTCTTCAATTTGCGATGCTTGCATTTTACTTTAATTTTCATGTTTATTGTTTTCCTGAACAAATTGTCTTTTACTGTTTGTTCGTTTGTTTACCTACCAGATGATATAGCAATGACTCTATCTGCAACTTCGGAAGTGTTCTTTGGTATCACTAGTAAAAATTAACAGAAAGACTCTTCCGCAGGTGCATCGTGTTGTCACCTTGGCTTCATGTGAGCTGTTCTTGAATCCGATGTTATGAAGTAAGAGCTGAGAGATGAAAAAATGATGTATAAAAAGGTTCTATAAAATAAGAATGAGAGGTGGATGTTATCTAACATATGAAACCTCAGCCGCATAAATGGAAAGCAGAGCTGTACCTTCATACAATTAATTAAAACAAGGACAGAATAGAGCTTATTGTTGGAATAATATTAAATCAAAAGAGTGTTTTAGGTTAGAGATTGCCTTCCTATGTTACTTGCAGCCTCCTCGGCCTGATTCTCACATAGGACACACAAGTACTACTTCAGAGAACGTGTTTCCCATCAAATTATACGACCAGGTGACACCTCTGTGGTGGGTTGACCTCAGCCAACTGCCACGTACCCACCCAGCCATTCTCTCACTCCCCCTTGTCAACAGGACAGGAGAAGTTAGGATGGGTTGAGATAAGGTATTGTCAGAGGTAAAATAAATATAATTTTTTGTTAGTTAACATAGAGTTGGATAGTGAGAAACAAAGACAAAGACTAAAACACCTTCCCCCAAGCCTCCGCCCTCTTTTCCCAGGCTCAATGTCACTCTCTCACTCCCAACTTGTCCACATCCCTCACCTGCCGAGCTTGCCAGGGGATGGGGAATGGGGGTTGCAGCCAGTACGTAGCACTCTTTTCTGCCGATCCTTCCTCCTCACACTTCTCCCTTGCTTGAGTGTGGGTCTTTCCCACAGGCTGCTGCTCCTGTCAAGAGAACCTGCTCCAGCATGAGCTCTCCACAGGCTGCAGTTACTTCGGGGAATATCCAGCTTCTCTGGCATGGGGTGTCCCGAGCTGCAGTGTGGACATCTGCTCTGGTGTGTTCCTCTCCACTGGCTACAGGGAAATACCTGCTCCACCTTCGTCTCTTCCACGGGCTGCAGGAGAATCTCTGACCCAGCACCTGGGGCACCTCCTCCCCCTCCTTCTCTCTGACCTTGGTGTTGACAGGGCTGTTTCTTGCACTTTCTTTTTTTTTTTTTTTTTAAAAAAAAACTTGTTCCTCTCCTAAAAGTGTTTTGCCCTTTCTTAAGTACACTTTCCCAGAGGTGTCGCACCCGTGGCTGAGGGGCGCAGCTGCCAGTGCCCGCACACCTACAGTCAATACAACCTCTCTTCAGCTAAGGGAAATCGCCCGGCTTATTCGGGGTCCCAATATTTCAAATCTTGCTCAAGAAAGGTACAAACAGGTACAGTCTGTGCTACTTGGTTTGCACTGAGTATATTATTTTAATGTGAGTTTCAACTGGAAGAACACATTGAAATTAACATTTGATGTCTTATTCTTTGATATTTGGCATTTTTCACAGGCAGACTATAATAAAGAAGTCGGTTATTGCTATTAGACATATTTTAGAAGAATTCTTTTTTGATGCATATCTCCACTTGGATTATTAAATTTAAATCACTGCTGCTATCAGTTTGAATACTAATGATACATTCTGCCAGATGGAAACCTTTAATAAATTTTCACTTTTCTCTAACAGTCAGCTGTAAATCTTAAATAAGAGACTTTTCTGGGTGATGCCAGCTTTAATGCCTTATGTCCACACTGATTTCAATGTCATCAGTACCTGGGAGGCAGCAAACTCTTTAATTAAATGCCATTCTTTCCCCTTTATTGAGATGCAGGGCGGCACAAACTCCCTTACTTTGTTTGCCTTTCACTGTAGCACAATCGAGGCGCTTTTTTTTTTTTTTTTTTTTTTTTGTGTGTGTGTGTATTGTGAACGGTTTCTGAACTGCCAGCCACTTTTCTCCTACACTTCTGTATAGCAGAACCTGAGACCGTCCTTCACTGTGTCTTTCAGCTGATGTGTGTATTCAGTATATTCAGGCTTTTGAGCTTTTTTCTGTTGCTGTGTCTGAAGCTTCAAGTACTGGGGCTCGTGAAAGAGGAGGGGGGAAAGGGACAGGGAACTGCCCACTTAGCTAGTAGAAATATTTTCTACAGTAGCACAAGACTTCACTGATTTCAGGTGATTTGTACACCTCGGAGGGCACCGGCACCCTTTGCAGTAGCAGGGCTGCCGTTACAACCCAGCGTCTCAGATGCAGGATGAATGAAACTTAATAAACGAGTATGTCTCTTTTATCAGCACATTTGATAGCTGCTTTTCATCAGCCAGAGATATTTTCCTCCAGAGTCATCTGCTATATTCACTTTTAGACTTCTGAATTTTTGCACAGGGGCCATACAGTAGCTAAAATCTACATTGTTGTTGGGAATTCAACTTATATATAGCTTAACCTTTTCTCTGCTGCCTCCTGCCTAGCTGGGAATGGCTCCTTCAGGGAAAAATTGGTGCTTATCACTGCTGAAAGTATAGGAAAAGGTAAGCTGGAAATCCTGGCTGTGCTGAGGAGGAGAGAATAAACACTGGGTAACAGAAGAGAAAATGAAATCGCAGCACTGAAACTTTCTGTACCTTGGGGGAAAGAGAGAACTAAAATACTTATGTGAGTCAATAAGTATTCCCAGTAGAATCCTTGGAAAAGCCTACAGGTAGAGCAAATTTTTCAGTTATTGAGTTATTTTCTCACCAGTCTGTTTCACTTATTGATTTGTTTTGTCATTAAACCGAAAAGCCACACAGTTAAATCTGTTTCATCCATGCACCAGACTCTCCAAATAATTCCATTATCTAAATGATTATCTGAAGTGCCAATTACAAGAAAGTAATTAATAATATCATAACGCTGAGAACAGGTTTTGTTGAGTTTTGTGGTGCTGCTTTGTTTATCGGTTTTCTGTTTTGTTCTCTCTCTGCTTCAAAGTTAGTAAAAAAAATGCCCATCGAAACATCTCCATCATGGAACAAAAGATGTCAATTATGGAAAAGTATGGGCACCAACAAAACATTTCAAATCATTTTAAGAAATTTTCTGACATAGTAATGGTAATTAGTATATTTCAGTTTCAACAACTGTAATTAAACCTGACCTTTAAGTTAATTATGTCTTGACATTTATGATTTTAAACTAGCTTTCCCTGTGGTGATGATGTGTTATATACAGATGCTAATAAGTAGTTTCTGTAGTGTGAGCAAGCAGATTTCAGATGTGCCTACACTGCAGTTCAGAGAACAGTGTCACACACATATCAGGGTCTTCAGTGCATTTGTGTAGTTTCAGTTAATGCTGCTCCTGTTACAATTCTGTATTTATGTGAAACCATTAAGTTAGCATGGAAATGTACAAGAAAGTAAGTCCATCTTTTATAAAGGCTGCAGAACAGCAAAGACCTCAGCGAAACAGTCAACCACAGGAGCTGGAAACTGAGGACACAGAACAGAATAAAAGTTGAGAACTGTTCTTGCTCACGTATACCATTAAACCTAGCTAGGTTCAAGATTAAACACAAAGGTGAGATTAGATAATGCTAGAAGAAACACCAGTGATGAAAGGTTTTAAGGCATAAGGAGAGGCATTTCTGAACATAAGAGACTTTACAAAAAGGCATAGCCAAGGTGTTTTTGATAAAGATAATAACAGTGATATTGAAAAGCTGTATTTATGACAATAAAGCCCACAGTGCTGTATCACAGAGAGATCTATCGTGAGTAAAAAAGATCAGTAGTCCTCAGGAAAGATCTTGTCCCTTTCAAAAGTCCAAGGGGACCTTGTTGTTGATTTGGAAGGGGTGGGAAATTTGTCTCCAAAGACATATGTTTTATGTGTACTGAATACCAGATTTCACAGCCCTAGTACTGATACTTTGCCTTCAGAATTGAACTCTCCATTTGATAGAAAAAAACCCTAGGTGTTTTAAAAGCACAGCAATTTAGGTAGTGTCCTACATGGGTGTTTATAATTCTTTCCTGTTCCATACGTTCATCTACTACATATATGTCATATGTTGAGAAATATCTACTGCCTGCTTTCATGTTACATAACTTCAAATCCATATGGAATTATTTGTGTATTATAAATATATATATACGTATTACTTTTTAAAAGTGAAATCAAGCCAGAATTCAGAATGATCTATGTTTATATGGAAAGCTAAGTGGACTAAATAATACAGCCATACCATTTACTAGTTTGGATGGTTCTAAGCCTTCAAAATATACCTGATTGATTGATTGTTATATGTCTGATTAGCACAGGCTACCCCAAAACATTTCCCCAAAGCCAACAACCAGTACAGTGCACATATTTACGGAGAAATCAGAAATCCCCTTATAATCCATTTCTTTTCTTTCCTATGCTAACAATTCCCCAACAAGTTTTCTTAAGCTGTTTGCTTATTTGGATAAGTCATAGTTTATTTGCTGTTTTGTTTCTGCACAAAATTTTGACATGTTTTTGTGGTGGGTCACTTATGATGAGGAAAAGGTCAACAGAAAGTTTCACAAACTGAAAGGCCTAGTCTTGCTTAGAATATCTGGACCCCGGCTGCCTGACCTATTCATTGACTGTGTTTTCTAATTGGGCCGTCATTGCTATCCAACCAGCAGTGTAATGTTGCTAACTGCTAGTTTAGTCAGAACATGAAAATCAATCTACCAGTAAAGGGCATAGCAGGCACCGTGCCTATAGAGTATTGTATGTTTGGCCTTGTTATTCAAAAGATGCTTTTTTATTTGTGCTGCTCTGATGGAATATTGTAAATTTATTTCTAAACTAAGTGACTCACAGCTGCTGACGCTATCTTTTAAATGTCTTTTTGCATTGCATTAAGGGGTGGTTTTTGATGTAAGACAAACTGCAGAACACATATGTTTAAGAGGTATGTGACAAAATAATGCCATACTCCTTGAGCTGTGGTGCAAAGAATAGTTGCGCTGTGTATCCTGACATCTTTTGCCATAATTACTGCAGTTTTTCCTTTCTGAAATAAAGCTTTAGAGAGCGTGGGATCTACTAGAACTAATAGAACACATGAAAAAAGCAAGTGACATTGTGCAATAAGTACAGAGGCAACAGCTCATTCTTTTCCTGCATAAGTTTCCTCCTAGCTATGCTGGTTTTGGCATTTTAGAAAAATAAAACAATTGATCTGATCTGAAAACTGCATGAAAAGCAAGAATGCTTTCATCAAAGTGAAAATGAAAAAATAAGCCCTTGCCTTTCCCATACTTAAGTTTGTCAGATCCAAAGGAAATGAGGCAAACATGTACTTGGATTGGAACCTGATTATAGAAATGACTTGGAACTTAGCCTGGAAATGGTGGTAAGCCACCTCATCCCCATCGTTTTGTTTATCATACTGCTTTGTTTCTCTTTACACCTCATGCCCTGATGAAAAGGTGAAAGGTGTTTACTCTTTCTTTTTTCCTTTCTCTTCTTCAGGTAGTAAATATCAGAAGCTTATTTTAATTGGGTTAAAATAGTTTTACTGCAATGTTTGTACTAGTCTTTTCAAATTTGAGACCTGAATTATCTCTAACATATTGATATCAATTCAAGATGTAAAAATACAGAAATATCTCCCTATTTTTTACCAGAAATATAATATAGAATATTAAAAATATCTCTAGTGGCAGTGGTTGGGTTTCGACACAGAGGGTAATTAATCATGCTTAATGTACTGTGTGCCGTATACCTCTTTTGAAAATGATCCAAAGGCCGCTGAAGTCAGTGAAGCTCCAACATTTTTTAAATCAGTTCTAAATCTTTGCCTTAAACAGCTGGGAAAGAAGCAACTGAGAGAGAATATGTTGAAGGTCATTAAAATTGCAGGTTGTAAATTGTGGCTAACCAGGGAAGAGCTGTTCTTTTTTTAAAAAATAAGCTCCAGGGCATATCATGTAAGATGAACAGGTGGCAGTAGAAGGCAAGCAAAAGAAGACATTTCTTTGCGGAGCATGTAGGTGAGCTGTTGGACTCCTTTGCCATGAGAAGTTACGGATGCCAGATGTTTACAGAATTGCCCAAAGCAACTGAACAAATCCTTGTAAGGGCGGCAGGGGTATTAAGCACACAGACGTAGTGCCAGGCTCAGAAAGTCCCTGATCCATATATTGCCAAAGGAAGTATTCTGGGGAAATACTGCTATCTATCTCCCCTGCTCTGCTGTTCACTGAGTGCCCGCTGTTAATCACAGCCAGTAAGGGGTTGCCTGATGAAGCAGACCTCTGGCATGACCCACTAGATCCACTTGTAAGTTCCTGAGTAGCTGCATGATTATCACAACTAGCGAATCTCTTTTTCTATAGGTGTGTGATGCATATTTGATTCTGGCAAATGAAAGATGTGAGCTTTGATTGATGTTCTTCTCACAGATTTGAGCTGTAAATAGTGTGCCTATCTGTTGTTTTATAATATCTCAAAAGTATCGAGCATGTACTGCAGCTTTTTTTTCTCAGGGAGTATCTTCAACATACCTATTTTCATGAAGCATGATGGGTATTTATTATCTCTGAGCTCAGTCCCATTTTGTGGGAATGTAAATGGAGCTAAACTTGGACAGAGGAGTCTGAAATTTTGAGAGTACAAATATGCATGGAGATATACATAGCCTTGATCATATAAGCCTTTTTTAATCGAGAAAGCAGGCTGAAAACAAGATGTCTAACTGTTTCTCTGTAAGAAGCATAGTAAAGTACAGGACAAGATTTAGTTGTATTACCAGTATAAGTACTATACATTCACAGTGTTATAAAACAAACAATTAGACAGGGTCCACGCCCTACAAATCTCACCATCTAATTAGAATGGTTTCAGTACAAACAATTAGAAGTCTGTCAGTGGGAGCAAGAAGGGTCACAAGAGTTCTAAGAATAAGGGCTATGTGGAAAAAAAATAGCTGGTATGAAGCATGCTGAAAAGACAAATGATGTGAAGTTTCCTCTCAGCAGTGCAATGTGAGGAGAATTATTGTCTGATAAGAACCAGGCAGCTGGGATTTTCCTTATTCTTATGACTTCGTTTTTATGAGGAGATATTCTCCTGAACACTGTGCCCTATATTCCCAGGTTCATCTGTGTCTCATAGGAAAATTCCTATGAAATCTTGGGTTCAGCCAGTTGTACAAAGTGGGCCATGTATCAGGCTGTGTATCCTTCACGTGTGTCAGGCTTACCAGGTGTTCACACACAATTGTCAGTGGCATATGGTCCTACGACATGGAGGAAACATACAGCTGCCACTAAAAGTGTGGGTCCGTATGAAGGAGTAGAGGGGACTTTTCCCAAGGACATTAGTGCAAAGCCTAATGTGCAAGAGGAACCTACAGAACCTGTACTTTCAGAAATAGTTGAGCAGATTTCAAAGGTCCATCGTAGCGTGTGCGCTGTAGTTTGATATCTTAAGGGTGGTTTGATATCACTAGAATTCTTACTAGTGACCAAAAGCAGCGAAGAATTGCACCACAAATACTTAGACCTGAAGACATTTATCTGAACTCAAGTTTTAATAGGAAGTTTCCTTCTGAGTGGGGAAAAAAAGGATATTACTACTTCAGCTAAGTCTGTATTAGACTAATACCAATTTGTTATTTTACCTTTATTTGATGATTTATTTATGAAGATGATTTAATTTCAAGACCTATACTATTTTCTGAGCTGTTACCATTTTAAATGCTTCTATACCTCATGCTGTTAAGCCTTTGAACATACACACAATATACTTCTCTTACATCTAGCTTTCTTACGTTATAGCAGAAAGCAAACATTTTTAATTTATCAAAGAATGTCTTTCATTTCTTGCCTGCATTTTGTTTCCTTTATAAATAATTTTTATGTACAGTTTTAAAAATATAAACAAATCCTCCATGACATTCTTTCTGATCATTAACGTTCACAGTCTCTCAGATCAAAAGTTTGCTGGGTTTCTTTGTGAACATGAAAAGTCCTAACCCACACACTCAAGAATCTTGAATTAGAATTCTTTTCCTTCCATTGTTTCTGGTTTGTCTCAATAAATCTGAAAGGTAAGCAATGAATAATGTAGTTCTGTTCAGATATCCCTTGAATTTAATGGACACTATAGAGTTTAAAAGAAGTTCAACCAGCTTATATATGACTGAAAACAAATGTGGGATGAATTTTTCTTTACCCATATTGAAATGTAATAAGCAACTTTCTAAACTTCTATGAAAATACTGTTTGTAGGCATTTATTTTTTTTTAATTCCAGACAACTTCAGGCTTATTTAGCTTATTTTTGCATTAAAAATGGAATGTTCATTGCAATGAAAATGTTTATCATGATATTATAAGCGTTGCTCATGCCATATAAAGTTATTTTTGGGGCAAAATACAATACAGTTATTGTAATGATAATAATAATTGGTAACAAAATAAGTTGGGGTACTTTAAGGAAGAGATTTACTATTCTGATTGCAGGTTGATCACATTTCCAAGATTAAAAGGACAAAACTTAGTGCAATGAGAGCAAATGGCTGTGAAAGATGTGTACGTTACTTGTTAGCTAGTGAATAAGTAAGATTTTATGGAAAGTGTAGGAAGAATGAGAATGCCTGTTCTTTCTCTCCCTCCTACATTTTGTGCCTTCAGAACGAATTGTCGCCCGACTTCACAGCACAGGGAGCATTGTGGAAAAAAAATGGTATTTTTTATTGCTGTCATGTCCTTATTATCTCTGCCATTTTCTCAAAGCAAATTCACAAATTCCCTTCATTTCCTTCTGCTTATAACCCTGCTGCCCCTGGCCTGCTATACCTCAAGATTTTGTGTTCTTCCCATCCATCGGTATTTCAGAGAATTCCTTGGGTGACTCTTTGACCCAGTGAACTCTGAAATTTTCCCCTTTGTCAAATGAACAGGCATCATTTTTATTTTCATTTCATGAATGTAGTGTCAAATTTAAGTGACTCAAGTCTTGCGTTCTCCCATAACAAACTGCACTGACCAGCTTTGCTGAGTGTGTAATCCTCGAGTAGGAGAGAGACCATTTTACTACCTCTGTGTTAAAAGGAGTTTCTCGATAAGCATGCAGATTGCAGCATGGTTACATCTTTCTGTCTTTACGTGACCTGATAGATTTACTCAGTGGTTCAACATGTGGGTATGTCGCAGTTCACTGGGGGTTCATGCATGAGGATGTAGGAAAAAAATTGGTGCCTGGAACCTATCAGTAGGTTGAAGCTTTTTCCGCTAATGTGACAGCCATCACAGTCGTACAGGTTAAAACATGAACCTAATTACTGTTTGGGGCAGAGCAGAAGCTCAACAAAAGACTTTCTGAAATCAGCAGTACAGAGAATTGTTCATTCTCTTCCTAGACTGCAGGTATGAATTATGTGTCTAGTCATTTAAACTCCCTCTAAGTGTCTTCCAGAGGCCAATTTATACCAAGTCTGAGAAAGGTATTTCCAGAGAGTGCTTTATCCTTTATGGGAGATTTTATGATGGGTGTCTATCTTCCTCTGTTGATGGTGGAGGCATCTTTGATTGGACAGCTGTACTGTTGAATTGTATGAATTCTGCTTGAAATGTACAGCTGTATATTGCAGATGAGGCTGAGTCCCTTTAGCCTTTCAAGTCCAGTGATTCCTAATAATGTTAGGCACAGAGGGATACGTTTTCAAAGACTTTTAGATGCTTGGTACCTAATAACATTTTCAAGATTACTAAAGCAGACTGGACATCTAACTTCAGTTGATTTGTCTGAGGCAGGTGACTATTTCTGCCAGCCTGTATGTGGGGTTTTTTCGTAATCCCTCTCAGCACTTTTCATAATCTTGCCCACAAATCTGATTTCATTTCTAGGGAACGTATCACATTTATATCCATTGTACTAGACTATATGCAGGTAAAATGTGTTAAATCTCAATCTTAAGATTATAAGCAAAAGAGTTTTCATTAAACTCTTGTACAAGGTCATCAGTTTTGCAGTGTGGTCTGTGGAGCTCTCATCTGGAGTCATCACTTTTCCAGAGAACTACTGGTACTTTTATACTTCAGCTACCATACTGTGATTTTTTGTTGCAGTTGTTGCAACTAAAAATATATATTTGAAAAATGCTGTGCTCTTTGAATCAGGAGAATAATTTTCCATATAGTGGGGCACAGTGCTTTAAATATGGCAGACAGCAAAATACTATGTTTTGATGGACTGATGGTATGAAGCGATACCATTAATTCTTTGTTGTTATTCCCATGACAATAAGGTTCCATTCAGGACCGCTTTCTGAATGAAGCTCCTGCTAGTGCTAATGGGATGACCACACAGACAGGAGACATTCAGTCGCACTCCTAATTTACCTTCAATAGTTTCTTTAACTAGATCAGGATTTATTTAAAATAATGACTACCTGATTTATTCACCTGTCCCAGTTTTCTCTTTGCTCTCATTCTGCCAGTCTGGAGTGACAAGAATTTTTCTGCTTGTCTTAACTTTCTTTGGACAATAGGTTTATTTTTTTTAAATGTTATTTTTAACTGGGTAAGTTTTTTAAAGAACTGTCTGTGACTAAAGCACATATACTTGATATAATTTGAAACAATTTCTGTCAAATCCTAGATAGACATACCTATGCTCTGAGAGTTATTACGCATTTAAAACCTCAGTTCCTATGGGCCTTTCTCATTGTCGTTTTGTCTACCTTTATGTTTTCCACTTGCAAGGAATAAGTGGAACAACATCAATTAATTAATGGTGATATGTATGAAAAATAAGCAGGACAGTTAGATTGCTTTTTGCAGAAAGTCACTGGAATTGCAGTGCACTATTCCTTAGCACAGCCCTCGGTTCCTACCTCCCTCCATTCTGCTGTTGTAACATAGGTCATATGGTTCCACGTGCCCACGCCGTGAGCTTCTCAGGCTCGCATCAGTCACAGATTTTGCAACAGTGAGAGTTACAGCCTGTGGAACTGCCTGGCAACACTGATGCCAGAGCAAGATGCATGGTGTGACGCTGAAGTTGCTGCCCAAGAACAGGAATCTTGGGCATATCCCCAAGAGCATATGGAGACTTGATTCAAGAGGTGTTTGGTGTCAGTCTTTCCTTAATCTTAATCATTTTGTCTGTAAGGGAATTATCAAAATTCCTAAAACTGCAGAAATATACATAT
The DNA here is from genome assembly GCF_000708025.1 of Charadrius vociferus. Classification (NCBI taxonomy): domain Eukaryota; kingdom Metazoa; phylum Chordata; class Aves; order Charadriiformes; family Charadriidae; genus Charadrius; species Charadrius vociferus. Next base: position 262,695 of record NW_009647469.1, read on the forward strand.
TTACTTGAACTGCTTTTTAGTCCTTTATTTGGAATAAATTTCTCTGAGGCTTTTTTTTTTTTCTTTATTCTCTCTGTATTAGCTGCAAAACAACAACTGGATGTACATATCAAATCTACGTGGCTAAACCCAGGTAGCTAACAACTAGGGGTGGCTAAAGGAGAAGACAGATGCTAAAAAAAAGTAGCTCTAGATGAAGCAAAAAAATCCATGCAGATATGATGATGCTGTAATTGCACACTCAGTGCGCTGCTAGGAAATTATCTGCTCTGGTACGATCACCCAGGAACTGTATACATTGAACACACACTATTAAAGCCTGTGTCTGATTCCATTAGCACATGACAGAGAGACCCAAATCAGTTCTAAAGGCATTTGCAAGCAGCTGCTGCTGCAACAAAGATAATATTGGCACAGCTTTTCAATTGTGTAAAGAATAGGCAGCATTATTTTAAACTTCCATCTTCCATTTGTGCCTTATAGACAAAATGCTGACTTGAGTCATTTTTAAAGCTAATTATGTAACAGGGATTTCACAAAATAGCTCTGAACTACTTAAAATGGATATTAAAAAATTCGAAATCCTGATATGACAACTGCAGTAATAATGCCTATTGTTAAGTTTTGTGAGACTTTCCTCTGTCATATATGCTCAAAAACGCCTGTCTTATTTTTCAAATATCTTCTTCCTTTTATGACCTAGGAACAACATTTATTTATTACATGCTCTTAACATTCAGTAGCTATGCAATAAACCCACATGCCCTTGAGTACATATTTTGTATGCATAGTATAACAGTATTTCCTACTGGGTGAGTTAAACAGCATTCATTTTGCTTTATCTTACCTGAACTATGATGGACCACAGGCGTCCTGAATGCAACTGTGTCAAATTAAGCCTGACCTTTTCTAATGGGGATTCCAATCAGTTGGAAATTGTGGAAAATAAGCTGTACTGGTGCTTTTCTGTAGACTTGAAGTTTCATGCCCTTCAGTAGATCTCTAAGAATGTTTTCCATCACTGGTGTGGCTAAAGAGGACTCGGGGTCAGTCCAAGTTCTGACTGTTTTGCTTTGTCTTAATGTCAGACACTGGTGTGGCGCCTTTCTGCAATGGAATTTGTTTCTCTGTATGTTAAGATCTACCTGTAATCTTTCGCCAATGTGTGTAGGATTTACACAGATATCCATTAACATTCATGCTGTGTTAAAAATAATTAGCCTTCCTATAATGGATGTTGAGAACAGCATTCACTAACAAGTCCCATATATGGTGTGTTTAATTACATGTGAGTGAAATAGTCTTAGGCTCTAATTTGGAAGTCAGTCTCAGAGAGAACATGAACTTTATGCCTATCATGAAACACTGGAATTCAACACCCGGTTGTGAGGTGAACATTGACTTCATTTTTCTGTTGTTATGGAAAACTATTTCTTTGAAATGTAACAATCAGCTTCTGATATCATGTGCATTGACAACGCTAAAAGAAAGATTACAGCTACATATTGGAAGCTGCTAAAGTAAGAAAGCCATAGAACATCTACTGTGCTATGTCCTTTCCCGATTAAAAGCCTCTGCAAAGGTGTTTAGAATACATTGATCTTCAGAAATGCTAAGTAAAGACTGTTGTATAGCTGAAGTGTTCTCTATGTGCTCACTAAAATGTACTTCGTGTGAATAGGTTGACACCTGAAAATTGTAAACTCGATTGCCGGGCTAGTTTTCTGAAAATAAAATGTTTGGCTGAGTGTCAGTACAGGAGCCTAATGTCCGGATTATACAACCCAATAAGGCCCTAATCGCTTTAGAGATGCATCCAGATAAGATATTGTCTCGGTCTGGAGATCACCATCACTTAATGATGATGCTCAGGTATAATGATTCCGACTTTTGTTTTAATTGATAAAATGAATTGTCAATCATTAGGGTAGCCTCAACAGGCGCAATTCTTTAAATCAGTCTGAAAATTGAGTTGGCTTTTTCCTGCTTGTGTGTCTGCAATGTAGCTCTTAATAACCATCCATCATTAATTTCGTAGCTTGAATTTGACAATGTATTTATTCTGTTCCCACTGGACCGCTTGAGAGACTTGGCTCAGTGAAAGCAGGAGCAAGCCCAAACTCTCCTGATGTAGAAATAATAGTGCTGCAGCTACTGCGGGCAGATTAAGATGAGAAGAACAAAACAGAAAAAATCCAGTTAATTGGTCTTTTGCAAACATGTTCAGTGAAATCATACTCTCTGTTGAAGGCAAGAGTTGCTTAACCATTGACTTCAGAGAGGAATACATTTTATCTGTTGCCCACAATATCTGTTCCTGTAGAAGGTAAGGAGAACGAGATCATTGTATGTTGTTTCTGAGAACAAAAATACTTCTTTTTTTTTCTTATGGAAGTATCTAGAAAGATCAAACCAGAATCTGGCTTACAGTTTTTTGTATATATAGAAAGTAAGGAGAAAACCTGGAACTTTGCCTTCTAGATAAGAACTATAAAAGGATGCATTACGCTTGGGGAACTCAGTCACAGAAAGATTAAACCACTCAAAGGATATCCTGCAGAGCCAGGAATGAGCACAGATCTGAGTTTCAGTCCAGAGTTTTAACTGCAAGTTCTTCCCGCTTTTTATATATGTTCCCTTTATGGGTGTAAGTGTGATTTCCAGCTGTAATGAAGTATTTGTAACAGCTTTTGACAGTACCAGGACAGTTGATACAGTTGGAGTTCACACTAGAGCATTGATATATAAAACTGTGAGTAGCACATCAAAAAGAAAACATAGGGACACAAAAACATTCTTGCTAGCATCTTCGGACAGAGCTCAGCTCAAAGAAATTGTGGTCCTTCTATGTCAGGGTCAAATTGTCCTAGTGCATGAATAAAGAATAGGATGCGACCTCAGTTTGAAACAGGATTTGGAGATAATGTAACTAATTAGTTTGAGGCAATGAAGGTAGTCTGGAATTTTCATTTCGTTTCAGCTTACTCTTATTGATCATATTTATGATATAGCCAATTTTTCTTTGCTGTGCCATATTCGTGTTGCATTAGTAAATTAGAAAATACTGTAACCACTATAGTTCCTTGTCAGATCATTTTTTGATTTACTTCTGTGGAGAACTGTGTTTAAAAAAAAGGGCACAAATTTTAAAAGAAAAAAGATATTTCAATCTTAATTTCATAAACTGATCGCACAAGATTGCTTTTTTCAGTGGAAGTGTACATTTTGTCCATAAGAAGGCAAATGTCATTCCTGAAAGTGAAACTCTTCTTGTTTCTGCAGAGATTGTAAAGTCAGTGTGCATTTCTGTGGTATATTCTGAGAAACTTTGGGGCCTATTCATTCTAATGAATGATTCACTTCAATTTATTGTGATTCAGAGTAATGTTCAATGATTACTTTCATGGAAACCAATTCAGAAGGGCCATTCTTGTAGTAGAGGCAGTGACATTTCTATTCTTGTAAAATTACAGAATGGAGATAAACACTCTGTTTCCAGGGAAATATTATCTTTGCTATTTTATAATGTACTGTAATTAAAAAACTAAAATACTTGCAACTACATATTCCTCAATGAATGAATGAACTGTGAAACAAAGTCTGTTTTTTCACTGAAAAACCCCTTATCGACAAGTCTGAGCTGTAATTCTGCAAACTTTTCTCCGCTTGAGTAATCCTATGAAGCTCAATGGGGCTACACAAATGCACAAAGTTAAACACATAATTGAAAACATAGTTTTAAGTATAGTTGAGCATTTAGTACACAAAGAAAACACTGTCAGATAAAATTAGAAAGTAAAACCTTCTTTTCAAATCTGCAATGGATTTTTCAGAAAGGCACACAGAGTATTTCTATTGTTATCGTTACGCCTTTCACACGATGTGTACATGTCATTGTCCTCCAGACAGAAAATATAATCAAAATCCACAAAGTTATATGAGGTTGCAGAGCTACTTTTTCCTAGTCATGCTTTACGCCACTTTGGTGTTTAAGATTTTACTCAACAGAATATGGCATTGCCAAGGCAAATAACTCCATAAACTCTCTGACAATGTCCTTTCTATCATTGTGGGTAGTAATATTATTGTAACCGTGATGACTTGGAACTATAAATGATGCAGTATTTATAGGCAGAGATAGTATCTTTTTTAAAAATCATCTCATATAATTGGAAAAATGCAAAAACTTTAGGACAAGAGCCTTTCATCAGGTTTTGTAATTTAAACCTGAAGAAGAGCTAACATCTGCGAGGCTGCTTGAAAAAATTGGAAAGACAACCTTTTCACTCAGCCTGTTTTAATTTGGATCTGTGGAGATCATCTTCAGGAATCAGTCAGATTTGACTCCTACCTATTCAGACCTTGATTTCTCTCTTTGCATCCATTTCGATCACGGATACCAGCTACAACGCTGTATTTCTGAGAATCAGAAAGAACTGAGAGACTGCCAATTGATTTCACATTGGAAGTGTGATTGCGCTAAGTAAACACCTTTCAGTCAATGCTGCCCTGAACAGGCTGGCAAATGTAGAAGTGAAAAGCTCTGTAAACCTATAGGATTCCTTTGGTCTTAATGCCCTTGCTTTTAGTCTGTTTCTGAAATGTTTTTTCCTAGTTGGGCTGTAATTCCTCTTTTTGTATTTGAAAAAAATATACCACTAAATACAAAATGAATAATTGTGTCCAGTTTTCTAAGGAAGACAGTGTTGAGCTTTGTGGGTCTTAATATGGCAAGATTTTACTGTCCTTTCCATGAAATTTTCATACATCAATGAGTGGATGAGACTCGTGGGATAGAGTCATAATTTGCAAATTTCTGTCTGTCAGTTCCATACTTGAATAATTGTTAATGATTATCATTTGATTAATTCTTGCAGAAAACTCCTAATTTACAGCAAGAAAGGAACAGCAGACACATGCCAGTGATCTAATGGAGGCAGGTAAATGCTAATTGTTTGCCTTTGTTGTCCCCAGAAATTAATGCTTTAAAAAAATTATTCTGATCATCCAACTAAATAAAAGGAGAAATGGAGTTTGGCAAAGCTAAGTAATTCACTGATAAACTGACAAGCAAGGTCTATCCAGTTTCTCCCAGGATCATAGTGAATTTCAGAGTTAACTTCTTTCCGTTTCAACTATAGTTCAGGAGAAAAAGAATTGATTAAAAAACAGGAGTCCAAAATTCTCATTAAAATAGAAATATTTCATAGAGAAAAAAAAGGCTGTTTGAAGAATCATTTCTGTATATAGTTTTGTTGTCCACGTGCTCTAATCCTTTATGCTCATATATTTTTATTGGCATTGATTAAACCTGTGGTAAAGAAGTCACTCTTTGTGCCAAGTATATATTACAGAAAAGGTAAGAGGCAGAAGGGTATTCAAAGTCAGGTATATTATTTTGAATCAGTAGCTATTCTAAATATTCTCATTTGAACTTTAAAGAAAAATGCTTAAAGTGGCAGAGAACAGGTTAAGGACTTATATCCTTCAGTTTTGTTGGCAAGTTCTTCACAGGTGAAAAATAATTGGGAAGAACATTATTTTTTTAATGTGAAGGGTAATGACATCAATACCCACCAAGACATTCAATAGCTCACAAATTATCGACTCCAGATCATATACTGCATTACACAGCAGCTGTATTAAGTTCTTTAATGAAACGAGTCACTTTAATGGCAGAAAATGTACAATCAAGTAAATGATGACTGAAATTTCTGCTAGCTTTTTTCTTTAAACTGTGATTTCAGTTTTAATTTTTTAAGACTTATTATATGGAAGATTAAAGCACATTTTTCAGCGTATCATTTAAATCAATCATGAATAAGTTGATACCAGTGGGCAATGTGTTTGAATATTTCATCACAAAGTGATGGAGCGTCTTATCTTAGCTTGTTAGAGTGCTTTTACTCACCGGTCCATTCTGCTCTTTTATTTGACATGACCTGAATAAAGAATGACCAAAAAGTTCAGCAAGGACAGAATCAAAAGAATGTATCAATAGAAGAAAAATATATTTAAAATCCTGATGATATTATTGCCTTAATTCAGTCAGTGCTATGAAAATCATTTTCTGAGTTATTTGAAGTCGTGTAATGATGTTTGGCTTGCAAAAATATGATTTACTCAAGCGAAGTAAATATTTCTCCTTGTAAACAGAAACTAAATATAGTTAAAATTGATATTTATTTTTTTCTGTAAATTATGGACCTGGTTATTTGACTTAAAAGAATGTTGGTTTTTCTTTTGGACTCCACATTTCTTCCTATGACAACAGAAGCCCATCTAATCTCTTATCAAATTAGGGAAGAAACTAAGAAGTGAAAGAGAAGTTGGTGTTTCTAGAAACACTCTCCTTTCTTCAGATCTTCTTCAGATCAGAAACTATTTGGAAAACAATAGAGAGATTCAGAAATGTAAGCTTTTTTCCCTAAGTACTGTAAATTGGGTAGAATATAATTTTATCTAGAGGACATTGGAGTCATTACGACAGTGTTACTTCCTGAGTTATTAATATATTGAAGTGTTTAGACAGTGTTCCTTGGGATAGTCTCAATGAGCTGTAATTATCCATTGACTATGCATCCTGCACCTGACATGCTTTTCCCACTGGGATGCTGTTCTTTCCAAGGAACCTTGTTTCCTACACCTTGATACTCTTTCTGTGAGGCTCCAAAGTCCAAGTCAGCTAAATGTAACAATGGCTTTTGTCAGATGAGTGAAAACTATGCAGGATTGAGATTTTTCTTTCAACTTTCAGATTTGCAGAACAGCAAAAATCATGCAAAATTCTCTGTGGTTTGTCAGCACCTGCCAAGAGTCAGGAGATTTTTGGGTGTAGCAATAGCAACTGGGAATCCAAGAGAGGATCCCCAGCTGTGGCTGGGACTGCCTATACTGTCTGCAGCTGTTACTATTAAATCTGAATTTCTTTTGTTTGTCCCATATATCTCAACAGCAGCTGGTACTGTGAGTTCTGTAAGAAGGTTAACAGATACTAAATTGAACAGAAAGTCAACGCAACTGTTCTGTTGTGACTTTGTGACCTGTTTTTTAGATGTCAGTGGAGATGGCATCCAGAGTAACTTCCCTGTTGTCCTGCATAGATGTCACCCTGTTGACTCACTTTGGTGAGCAAGGGGGAGATGTAACCTAACACATCACCCTCAGCAGCCATACAGAAACAGAGCAGATGCTGAAATGTTTGACTGCCTTATGTTGTCACAGTCTGCGATCAGCAGATTTTGCTCTCTTGACTGGTGATGTTGTATTCATATATTGCCTAGAAGCCACAAAGCAAGAAGAAGTAGTGAATATGTTGCTTGTCAGCCTGCAATTTGTCTGTATTGGCACTTCACCATAGATCTTTCATCAGATGTACCCAGTTTGGGAAACTCTAATCTATTTCTCCTTGTGATCACTCACTAAATCTGTAACAATAGTATGCCCCAATTTTACGTTTATACTTCTGCTTGCAATATTATGAATAGCATTGTATATTCATTCTGGTAAAGAATATTCAACATAAACCAGCATTTGGTATAGATATTTATGTGACAGAGTTTCATATAACAAGAACAACAAGTAGTTCAAGGAGCAGTGGCCATAAGGAGGCCTGGCTCTTATGGAGTTATGACTTGCGAGTAAGTACTTCTGTGAAGGTGAGTTCACACTACAACAGTGCCAATAAATAGATATGAGGGGCTATATTTGTTAGATGATCAAAAATGTTCATGAATGTGAGTTCAGATTACAGCCTTTTCATAGGTGCGGTAATTAACACAAACTGCCCTTTACCCTGCTGCGTATTTTCATAGAAGTTAGGTGGAAAAGAAAACTCTGACACCCCTGCTCCTTGGTCACACTTGTTCTAGCTGGCCAATAGTTACAGAATTATCAAAGGAAACAAAATGGACTGATAAACACGCATTAAACAGCACTGCATAGGTATTATTAGGTATTTTTTGAAACTGTGGTGGAAAGGGTATGTGATAAACTGTATATATAAAAGTGAGATATTGCAGGGGTGTAGATTAAGGATTGTTTAAATAATCCAGAAAATAGTTAAAATGAATCATTTTCTGCAAACAAAACACTTCAGAATTCACCTGATTCTTCAAGAGGGCTTTAAAGTGATAATTAAGTGTTTGAGAGGATCTGTAATACATGGGGGATTATCTTGCACACGAAGAGGGTCCTATTTACTCTACAGCAGTCAAATAAGCATAATTTTGAAGTTTAAGTAAGTTTAAATAAGTTATCTGGTGATAGTCGCTAAAGCTCTTCAACATGCCATCAAGAGAAATATTTGAGACAATTTGTAACAGCATTCAATTCCAGCGGAAAGTAGAGCGATATGGAGGAGTGGCATCTGCTGGAGCAGGAGAAGTTTGGCCTTGCAATGTAATGAATATTAGTCCAATGTAATGAATAATAGTCCAAAATTAACAATGCCATTAATTCTTGAAGTGTCCTTCCAGACTACGTTTGCATGGCACAACATAGCGCTGCACAGCGATGCTACAGTTAGGCTTGCGTGTACTGTCAAGCATCCTGAAAGCAACATAGCTGTGTTAGTGTGGCACTATCAAGGTTAATGAATGCTTCTCAGCAAGCAATGTAAGATTAAGGTGAGTGCAGTAATAAACACAGTGGTATAGTGTTTGGTGTCTGTGCTAGCTAAGTGTTTTTGTAAGGCCCTCCACCGAGTTCTACACATCTGCACCTTAGAAGACACATGCAATGTCCTCAACAGGAGGCTTTTGTGTGTGGTTGTATATAGTATCAATAAATATAATGTCACTATTTGTTGGCAACATATAAATATAAAGAAATCAGTGTATTTTTAACATGTGCAACCGATATTTCAAAATAATACAAAGAAGTGTATTCTAACTTCAATGGTTTTGTGGGATATTCAATATACTACATATTCTGTAAATGTTTTGTCCCATTTTAAGTACAGCAGGATGAAAAGCTCCAGAATCCTATTGTGATGACAGGTGGGTTTTTTTAGAAATTAAAATGTCTGTTTGCACATAACCTTGATTTCTGAGTGTTTTGATTGTTCTGTTTGTATGTGTGTTTGTATGTACGTGCAGTTGTACACAAAAAAGAAATGTCCAGAATTATTACACAGGTTACAAATATGCCTGAATCTCTGCTGCTCATGATGTAAATTGGTAATGTAAAGTACGTGAGGAGAAAGGAGATGTAGCTAAATGAAATTGAACCTGACTTTTTGATTGAAAAATGCTGTATTTACCTCATCTCCCTGCTGTTCCTTTCTCATGCAGCAGCTCAGCTTTGACAGCCACAGTTATGAAATTGGCATACCAAATACAATCTTTTTGTTTCAAAGAGTTAAATCCCAGTTAGTGTTAGAGCTACGGTATTGCACGTCTGTCCACAAAGAAAAGTTGCATTTCCCCAAGGAAACTAATTGGAAAAGTAACAATGAAAAAGTTAAGTTTAAAATATTTTCCAATTATTGTAATTTCTTGTGGCTTTTGCATGTTTTAACAGAGCTTCTAAAAAGTCTATGCAGATTGGTTTTTGCTGGTTTGTAGCATAGGACTTTAATAAACTTTAAGACTAATTGCATAGCCAATGGGAATTGGTACATTGCATCTGGATTTATCTTTTGCAAAGTGAATAGACACAGAGATTTTCCAAAACGCTAAGTTGCACCAAATAAATTACAATATTAAAAATTATGTAGCTCTGCACTTAACAACATGTAGTTGAATTCTACATGCGTGGTAATAGAAATAAAAACATGTTTAGTCATCTTCCTAGGCCTAATTAGGGGATGAATACCTGAGAAAGAAGAAAAAAGTAGTCTGGAATGCAATTATATGGGAAATTTAGTCTTATGTCTGACTACAAAGCTTTGTATGTTTGTATGCAATCGGTGGGATTAAAGTTGAAAGAGAAACATTCCTGTATTCTTTATCCCTGATTCATCCTTTTTAATTTTTTTTTTTTTTTTTTTTACCCTCAGCAGTTGTATGATAAAATAGATCTTCAAAATGGACTTGGATTTAACCCTCCCTATCTGCCTCTTGCCTTCTGGATTTTAGAAGGTTTGAAAACCGCAACCAGGTATGAATTTCTCTCTGAAATTTCTCTTCTTCTCTGTTCCTGTTGCCAAATCATTTGCAGGAATTTTCTGTGGTATGCATATGAATTCTTATGACCAAATTTCAACATTTATCAGCACAAGCTAGCTAGGCGAAATGGTAAAACTTTTCCCAGTCTGTCTTTCACATACAGAAGGGACTTTGGGATCATTGACTGGTACATCATCAGATATTGCTAGTCAGGTATGTGACAGGTATGCTTCGATCACTCCACTTAGAAATACAGAGCAAAACTGTTTGGTAGTCAAAGCCCTGGCAGTCAGGTAACCAAATGATGTGATGTCTTCCAGTGCCATGGAGTGTTTTACTGATTAAGTAAACGTGGCTCTGTACTGCCATTGGGAGATGGTGTTATATTTAGATTTGTTACAGCTTTTCCTTGAGCTACTGCTTGATACTTTGTTGTTGCATAATATCACCTAAATCATGCATCTGCAGTTGCATAATTTTATTAGACAATTGTCCTCAGAAATCGAAGCAGCACTAATGTATAGGCAAGGAGAATTTGGTTGAGTGGAAGTGCTCATGTCTTGCTAGAAGGATGGGTAACTTGGTGGTTTTCTCTTGCCTCCAAAGCTGAAAGGTCTCACAGGTGAATTGTGAATTTAGGGAAACCAGCAGACAATTCCCTTTCTTTTCTGTCCTTATTGTGTCCCGTCCCCGTCCCCCCCCCCACAATCTGTGAAACATTGTTTTAGCTATTAGCAGGTGGTGGAGGGAAGTCAGAAGTTTGCTGAATAAAAAATAAAATAAGAACTTGGAATGAGAAATCAGAAAACCTATGGTAATGAAAAAGAGAAAAACATGAGCCAGGGAGATTTAACAAGCTATCACAATGGTAAGGTTTAGGTCAACGTAGTCTCTAAACATCAATCTGCAAGTAAATCTTATGTCAGTTTAAAAAATAATATATATATTTGAATTGTCTACAGTTATGCAGATGTTGATTATCATTCTGTGGCAGTACTGGAAAAAAATTCAGAAAAAACTAAATCAAAACCTTCCACTTTTATGTTAAGGGTGGATTCTGATATCATCTAAGCCAGGTCATGCTGGGACTAAGTCTGTTGAAATAAATGTCATAAGGTATTTTGAAACAGATGCGGTTACATCATAATAAGACTTGCTGTTCTTAATGCTCTTCTCTGTGCCAATAAGATGGCTTAAACATTAATGTTGGATTTGTGGTGTAAAGATCATATAAATCGTATTAGACTCTTAATGATCAACAAGTGGCAAATAGATCATTCCAAAGGGTATGTATGGTGGCGACTGAACACACTCTAACCCTTGAGCAAAGCAAAATGGTTAGGTTGTGCTTGTTCTATATGTATGGGGGTCCCTGATAAGTCAGCTTGATCCTGTAGGACATGATTTCAGTTGTGAGGCAATTAATACATTTGCATTCAGATTGACTAAACATATCACCCTAACTAAAGCAGAACTTCTGTAAAAGCATCATCATACCCACAGTCCTCTTGTTTCACTTACTTGGAGCTGATGTTATAACATACATGACTTTATAAAGCAAAACAGAAATTAAAACCCCACAAGGATCACCCTGCTATTTAGAAAGAAAAAAAACCAACAACACAAAACCCCCACTCTCTCTTCATAAAATGCTGAAAAGGTTAAACAAAGGAAGTTAGGGAAATTCAGTGTTACACTCCCAGGCTGGTGGTAACAGTTTATGGCCTCACTATAACATATATGGCCAAGTACAGTAATTTTTGTGTTGAGTTGCTAGCACATTGTATTCATTCTGATGAAAGAGAGGGAAAATATAATGGCATTTAATCTTTGACTTGCACTGGACCCTGGAACAGATCCATCTTTATTAAGTCTGCATTGCCTGTGCTTGCAAACTGAGAAAAATGCAGTAGCAGACTAAAAGCACAACAACAAATAGCTTGATGAAAATGTTCTCTCAGTGCAAAATAATATCAGCGCCAATGTGATTATTGCATATACTGTTATCAGTCCTGCCTTCTTTTTCATTGTGTTCTTATTCTTTCTTCTTCTTTCTGCTAAAATATGAAATTATCCATTTGACAACTTCTTGATTTCCAAGTTGGAGCTCTACATCTCTATCACCGTTGCTTTTAAATATTTAGAAATTGACATGGTTTGTATTTCTCTAAATGGGAAAACAGGCAGAACCAAAAATCTTTCTCCCAAAGCCCTATCAATCTGATCTACATGTCTGGGTAAGTTTTGATAAGGGATAAGATCCTAAATCCCATAAGCTCGCATCATACAAGCCCCTTAGTTTCCTGTGGGAACCTAAATACCTTAACGCATGCAGGCTCTGAACACTTTGGAAAATATTAGCAGAATGTGGCAAAAAGATTAACATTCAAGGAATCTGAATCTTTAATCCATCTTCAAGATTAATAGGAACAACAACCTACTTGCTTCAGTAAGAATATTTATTTGACTGAAACTGGGCACGCTGGGGAAAGCTGTATTACAGATGGAGCTGCAATTTACATGTGGAATCCATTATGGTGACCTAATACTTATTTACTGGTGGAGGTCATCACATGCTTAAAAAACAAAGCAATATCAATAAAATCCTTTGAGCTTAATGGATAATGTAACATCTAATGTACTGACTGTTGTCACATGGTAATGCTATAAATCATTACACTTCAATTTAATTTAGTAAGGACATAGAAGAAATCCATTTACTAGCACTTAAGCTGTGTTAGGACGTTGATTGTACTTTCTTGGTGATTTCCTTAGGATTTACCACAGTGACCTGAGTTATAGAAATACTATTTTAAGTTAAAGGAAAAACTGACCTGGGTTCAAGCTGAAAACAAATGTTCTGACAACTCCAGTTTAACTCATCTGTCAGTATCCCAGAGTTCTTTGCAAGAAACAAAGATTAATTTTTTTTTACTATTATGTTGATTCTTAATCTTGAAAAGATACATGTATACTGGGATTAGGAGAAAGAAGCCAGAGGAAGAACAGGGGTAAAAACCCTAAATGAGAGAAAGAGTAGCAAAATGGAATCTGAAGTCTAACTTTGAGTAATCGAAACAGGCAGCTCGCTGAATGAAATTTTTTTACCAAGAAACAGTGCTGTCTACATGGAAACCAAAATGCGGTTGACAATAGTAGCTTCATATTTTAAGTATGATAGGAGAGGTATAGTAAACAATTACTGCTATTTGGATTAGATAAGAAATAGGAAATTTGCTTTAAGGAAATTATCACAAGTTCTGGTGCAGTTAGAAGCTGTTATGTAGTAAATCAAATAGAAAAAGATGACAGGTGGTTTGCTATGGTTGAGAAACATAAGAAATATCTGCCCTTTGCACTGCACATATGAGTAGATTGCAAAATGCAATTTAATTCAGAATGGTAACTAGGGGAGAGTGCACAACCAGCCTTCCTCGCAGGAAAAGACATCTGCCTTATCCATCACTCATTGGGAACTAACAGTGTGTTGTCACATTGCACGAGATCAGTCACCCTCATTTTCGAAAAGTAGGAAAACTTCCTGAGGCTTTATGTTGGCTCTAAACTTAATAACTTAACTTGTATCCTACCAACATTACTTGCTATCTCTGAGATACTGCATAAACATTAACTAATTAGTCCTTGCCACAAATCTGTGAAATAGATCATTATTTTCAACATTGCCAACACCATCATTTTTGCAGAGGGTAAAACTGAAAATTAGAGACTTCTAAAGGCGTTGAAGCATCTTTTTGCTCAGTATTGTGACACAGATGACACAAGGAGTATATCCATTTGGAGCTTCTGCAGCTGCAGTCAAGTTACCAAAGCACCCAGATGTGCCCGCACACTGAGACCAGTAGGCTCTGCGGTGTCCCCGCCAACACGGCTCATGAGATAGGGATAACATTCACCCCGTGCACATCTTTATTTGGAGCACCCTGCACAGAAGCCTATGGCAAAGCTGCTGTCACCAGATTAACCTGTTTTCATTACCATTTAGCTGGATTATGTATGAGATATGCAAAGATGAACAGAAGAATGACGTTTTTGCTCTTTCTGCTTACCAGTGCATCCTGAATTATTTCCTGTGGACCAGTTTGGTTTTAACAGGAGTGGTAAAATTCCCATTTCTCCATTTGTCTCCTAGAAGATGTCTGGCAGTGATAAGGATAATCTGAGACTGAGGAGAACACCAAGAACCTATTTCCCACTCCCTGCTGGCTCCTGGCATTATCAGGCAGGATATTATCCTATAAAAGAGGGCATTGCTTGTGTCAGAGGCAGTGCTTTGTTACAAGCAGTCACAGCCAAGATGAAAGGTACATTCAATATTGTGGAAGCCATGGTCAGCTTTTGGAAATGAAGTCCATAAAACCCCTTGGGACACCAAGAGTTTGTTAATAAGCCTCTCTAAAGCTGCATCAACAGTTCCACTGTGTCCCGTTTGAGCACGGTACTCAGATTTTAAGCCTCGGCTTCTTGTTCCCTGCTACTTGAAGTCTAGTGGGCAACGTTGGTACCATGTGACAAACTTAAAATGAAATGACCCTTTGCAAAAGACAAATGATGAATTTATAATTGGAAATATAGGGGCCAAAAATTGTAGTTGAAGATTTGTGTTAACTTATTCAGAGATAAGATTCAAGCAGTTGACTCTGTCTCTAATCAAAGTGATTGTACAGTACCTGAATTTTACATTTCCTTGTTTGCTTGGGAGGATTTTATGGGAATTTTTAATAGAAAAATATTCATGGAGGAATTGGGATAGCGATTGATAATCAAGAAATTCACATTTTTATTAAACAATTCTTACAGAGGAAATTGCCTCAATGCATTGAATGGTCTATTCTATTCAGCTTATTTGCTTAGTTTAATTGTGAAGAAGAGTAAACATTTTGGTTGTGCTGGAGCTGTCAAACAGAAATGAAAGATGGAAAGGACGCATTAGATCACCTTGAGGCCAAATTCACAGTTGCTGGAAGCTAGTATAATCCCACTGACGTCAATTCCCATTCTTTTCACTTGGAGCTGTGGACAGTCAGCACTCCTGAAATCCCTCACACCATGGATTCAGATTGTTCCTTTTATTTCAACACATTTTTTTAGTGCATAGTCCCCTACATTTTGGCTCATTAATATGTTGATATATTGAATTGCATAAAAATACACATTTTCTTGTTCCTGTACTACTGTACCTTTTCACCGCTAGCAAATTTAGCAGATTTAGTCTTTTGCAACTAAATGCAAGTAGAATGATACTTGCACCTTTAATATCAGAAAGACAGGCATCAGAACAGCAGAGTCTGCTAATGCATTTATAAAGGTGTAGATTACCAACACGGCTTCGATTCTGGACTATTTTGATTAAGAGTGAATTAAGTGAAAATGTGGCACAAAATAAAAATGCTTTGCCGTGACCATCAATAAGTAATGATTTTTTTAACAGGGTAAAATCCTTTGGGATCCATTGCCACCAAGGTATACTTCAAAGAACGTCCCAAGAAGAAAATTTAAGAATAAGCATTGACATCTTTTTATATATTATACATGGAAATTATAATTTAAATATAATTTATAAATTATAAATGGATATATTTAGCAATTTTTTGCTGTTCAACTTTTTTCCTTTCTCTGAATTGTTATCTAATGAATTTATAAAAGGGTGCAAAGTTGGAACAGCATAGGGTAGAATCAATCCTTCAGAGATATTTTGGAAAATACTAAATATATTTTAAATAACTACTGACTGGGTTAGGTTTCTGGGTTAGAGTTACTGCTGCAGCATCATAGCACAGCAGTAACTTAGTGAGATGGAGAAATCGCTTACACTACTACGAGTTCCAAGGAAAAATGTGGTTGCTATGGCAACTGCCACATTACACTCATGCAGTCTCTGGAATAGATTAAATTGCTGAAAAACTGCAAGTTTTTGTTTGACTCTGTTCAGAACTGCAGCTAAATGTGCTGAAGTTATTTAATCAAAGGCATGTCAGTATGCATATTCTTATATATTACTGACCGAAATCTTGGCTTCCTTGTTACTTTAGCTTCGTTTTTCTGTAATGTATACTAATTCATAATAACTTTGCCTTATTCATATACTGTTTAGGTGGAATCCATTTGGCCATAGATACATGTTAAGGTAGGCACTGAATGTATGAAATGCACTATAGATTTCCTGCCTTGTATTCTTATAAATGTTAGATATAGCCAAAGGGGTTTAGAAAATCAAGGCTTGCTTTCCTTCCATAGGAAGTTTGTTTGGAGACCATCCTGAAATTATATTAAAAAAATTTCATCATTATGGATCAGAATCACTATGGCAGCAGAAATCAAATCATGTGTTTTCTCTTCAGTAGAAATTCCACTCTGGGGGCTCGATACAGTTGGTCAACAATTGCAGGTAATCTCTTCTAACATTTGTCCAGTATTTGAACACAAACAATTTCATGCTGTATGTTGTAAGTGCCAAAAGGCAGTGATTCTGAAGAGTCATGATTTATTTCTTCCCAACGTGTTTCAACACTTGAAAAGTTTAACTACATAAGGTGCGGGGAAATTTTGCTGCAGAAATTTTTTGCATGGTATTCATGCAGAACAAAATACAAAATAAACATAGGACTCAGCTGTAGAAAACAAAACTTCTCTTTGAACAGCTGAGATGCCAGATCATCTCATGTCGTGATAAGAAAACTATAGATAATTTCGAATTGTGAGTCTTTTGGACCTGCCCAAGCTGTGACTTCTGACAGACAAAGTAGACATATCTAGAAGAATTTAAAACTGAAATCCGGGGATTACGTGCATTTGTATGTTGTATTAGGTGGTTTGGTTGTTACCGTTCTAGACCTTTTCTTCTATTCCAGGGAGTTAATTTTTAGCAACGTGGTTGCTTTTGATTCTTCTCACTGCTTAATGAACAATTTTTGTTTCCTCCTGCTGACTCTGTTCTGGGCTTGCCCCGCTGGGGCAACATGCAAAGCACTGCAGAGTCAGGGCTCTTGGTTGCTTTGGAGCTGCTTTTGTTCTAATGTGACATGAAAAGCCCTCTCAACTTTTGACGTTTTCTTATTTCTCCCTCTGGGTTAGATTTCCCAAAGTCTTGAGTCTCGAGGCAGCCCCTCCAGAAAGCCACTGTGTGGAGTCCTGCTAAAGGTCTGATTGTTTCACTTGACCTCGTAAGTGCCATGAGCTTATCACAACCGGGGTCCTACTCCCCTTCCCTTTCTGAATTTAACTCTTTCTTTAAAGTTCAGCTTCCATTCTTACGTATTTCCACTGACAAATCCTGACAGCAGCTGAGGCTGTACTTTGTTCAGACATTCTATCTTTATTGGATCTTCTTTAGTCAGTGCTTCTTACTGATTTAATTTGGTTTATCTGGTGATTATTTGATGACATGACTGTGTGGTACTCTGTTTTCTGCTTATTACTTAAAGTTTTAGACTAAATTAGTGCTTTCTTCTATGCCTCACCGTTAATTTCTATTTTTCTGAGAGGACACAGCAGTCTGGTGATAAAACATTAGCACATCTTTGGTAATGGATGACAGTCATTTAATTTGCTCTCTATACCTAATATAGTAACTCTTACAGCTTCTTTGCGTATGTCATTTGGTATTTTACATAGAAATGCTGCATCGTTTTCTTTGTAAAATCCTTACTTGTAGATTTAACAGCACCAGGTTATCTAGGATTGCAGTTACTGGCTCTGTGTGTTTATGAAATACATTATCATAAATATTCATGATTTTTTGTGTGCATTTGATACCAGTTTGCAGTGTTAATCCTGCCTCAGGACCAACTTCCATGATGACAGGTACAAAAAATGTATTCTTCTCACCTACTTTGGGAGATTCATAAATTAAAACCTTTGCAATACACACAGTGTAATTTGCCTTGCTTTGTCCCCTATGGTATTTCTCTCAATACCTTGTCATTGAGATTCCATAGGAGCTACATTTTTTCCCTGTCAGGTAACCTTGATTCTGTCTTCTTTGTCTTAAACTGCCACTTTATTCTTTTGTTTCCCACTTCATTGTGTCATCTCGGAAAGCAGGCTCCTGTGCTGCCACTTCCCTGGTAAAACACATCCCTGTGTTGTGTTGGAGATGGTTAGACTCAGGCTCGGATTGTTTGAAGGTGGGACACTGTTCTTGTTCAGAGTGTGAGGGAAGATAAAAGAAGAGGAAAATGGCCTCCAGACAGAAGGAGGCTATCTTCAACTCCTTTCACTGTAGATCCAGCTGAAAGCAAAGCATGAGTAAAACTGCAGTGCACTGTGGGAAAAAAAAAGTTACTGACACCATTTTAGTATCCCATGTATGTTTCATTTTCTTGTGGGATTTTTTTTTTTTTTTAATTTCATCTTATTCAAGCAGCTCACTCTTAGTCAATAGTAAAATCTGTTTCTGGCTATAGTAATAATTTTATATATTCCATTAAAATATGTGAGTAAACCGCACCCAGCTTAGTTTTCTGAGGATGATTTTCTGAGTAGATACAAGGATACAACAGAGAATTACAAACAATTAGCTAAACATTTCTGCTCAATTTTCTTGATTATGGGCATCAAACGTATTTTTATCTGTATTTCCACTAAATTCACATTTTCCTCTATTCTCATACCCAGATAACTTTGAAATGAAGCATAATTTTTAATGCATAAAATACTTGCAAAAAAAAAAAAAGCCAACTTACTACTTTTATATTGATGATAAAGCCTCAGTTCCAAATGAGAACATTTTACCAGTATGTGTTTCCTACAATTCTGTATACCCCAGGTTTCATTCACTATTAGCAAGTTTCACATTTGTCAGGACCTGTCAAATATTTAACGATTTCCTTTCCTGGTGTCTTAGTTACAGTAAAAATTCAGCTCATTGTTTATCCTGCAGCGCTCTCATTTTGCTCCCTCTTATTGCTAAAATTATCTCCAAGTTTCAGTTGCTACCATTTTATTCACTTCTATGTACTTCCATGGAAGCAAAAGTTGAGAAAACAATTAGATGTACGAAGTGACTTTAGAAAGAGTTCAGAATATAAACAGGGCAAGCCAACTGTTGCTTTATTTTTCATAGTATATTGAGTTTAAGTGGCAGGGTTTGGTACCGGGAGTGGGGGGAATGAGGAGGCGAGTGCTGCAGGGATGTCCTCTGTGAGGATAGAGTGCTGTAGAGGAGGTTTTAGCTGGCTCCAAAATGGACCCACTGCTGGTCAAAGCTGATCCCACCAGCAAAGCTGGTGGTGCCTCTGTGAAAACATGTTTACGAAAGCGTAAAAAATGCTGCACAGCAGCTGTGAGAGCGAGGAGTGAGGCATGAGAAAAACTGTGAAACAACCCTGCAGACACCAACAACACTGCACCAAGAAGAAGGAGTAGGAGGAGGCGCTCCAGGTGCCAGGGCAGAGATTCCCCTGCAGTTCATGGAGCAGCTCATGGTGAGGCAGGCTGTTCCCCTGCAGCCCATGGAGGTTCATGGTGGAGCAGATAGTCATACTGCAGCCCATGGAGGACCCCAGGCTGCAGCAAGTGGATATGCCCACAGGAAGCTGCGGCCCATGGAGAGCCCATGCTGTAGCAGGTGTCCTGACAGGAACTGTGGCCTGTAGGGAATCCACACTAGAGTAGTCCATTCCTGAAAGACTGTGCCCTGTGGAAAGAATCCCTGCTGGAGCAGTTCCTGAAGAACTTCAACCCGTAAGAAGAACCCACATTGAAGCAACTTTTGAAGGACTGTATCCTGTTGGAGGGACCCCACGTTGGTGCAGGGGAACAGTGTGGAGAAGAAGGAACAGCAGAGGCAAAGTGTTATGGACGGACCACAAGCCCCATTCCCCATCCCCCTGTGCCACTTACAGCAGGGGGGAGGTAGAAGAGTCAGGAATGAAGGAGTGAAGTGGAGCCTGGGAAGAAGAGGGTGTGTGGGCAAGTAATTAGTATTGTCTTTATATTTATTGTATTTAGTTGTGTCTTTTTCTCACCATCCTACTCTGGTTTTAATTTAAAAATTCTAGTCTGTTTTGCCCGTGGTGGCAGTCGGTGAGCAATCTCCCTGTCCTTATCAAGCCATGAGCTTTTCCATCTTATTTTATCTCCCTGTCTTGCTGAGGAGTGGAGTGGGAGTGGAGAGCGATTTGGTGGGCATCTGGCAGCCAGCCAAGGTTCACCCACTGCACATAGTTTGCTTGCAGTTTTGTAAGGAGTCAAAGCTGTCTCTGGTTGATGGATTCTTCTTGTGTGGAAAAATAGTAGTGCTTTCTATAGTTTCAGTGTCTATTGCTGTACCATTTGTAATGCCCTATGATATGATGACACCAGAATCTACATATACAGCTTCCCAAATCCAGTTTTCAGTAAATCAGGAGACTGATTCTGAATTAAGTTCGTGTAACTGAGAAGAAAGTGTACCCTGATGTGTTCAAAGTGAATTTGAAGGATACACAAAAGGAGTAGCTTTCTAACATTCTAGACAGAAATTTTTAGCACAGAACACCTAAGTGGAAAATTATGAATGCTCTTATAGAGGTGTCCACTTTAATTACTTCCTCCTAGCTAATGATTTATTCTTCTCTCCTTTACTGATCTGTTTATCAACAAATTACAATCTCTTCTTCCACTGATGATCTAGATATTAAAGTGTAATATTGCAAAACCACCTACAGTGAGCAAAATGAGCGCAAGGTATGTGAAGCTTAGGAAAAAGGAGAATGGAAGGAAAAATTAAAATACAGTGGGGTAAAGTAAGAAGGAAAAGAACAAAGATAATAAGTACTTTAACATGAAAAGGAAAGAGAGCAAGAATAAAGAGAAGAAAAATATTCTGAAGTAATAAATATTAGTTATTCACTTAATGAAACACTTAAATATACCTCTGGGTGTACATGTAGGTATGTGCCTAGGGGACTTCTAAAACACCACTCAGCTGTTTATTTAGAGAAAACTACAGCAATGTACTTCAGCCATCAACAAAGGTCCTAGCAAGATGCCACAAATGGCTATTTTCTCTGCAGTTTGTAGTTTCCTGGGCCCTCTGGTACATCAGATTTGGTATTAAAATTAGTGAATTTTTAAAGGAGCTACTGCAGGGTTATTCAAACTGTACCGAAAAAAAATAGCAGAAAGGGCAGAGAGGTAGTGAGATTTCTGCTGAGGAAGGGATTAGAGAAAGGCAAACATCTTTAGTGAACTTGACTGAGGAAAACCTTCATGCAGCCCTGAGTGCCAAAAGCAATGAGGAAGGATCTCAGTGAAATTTAAAAAGCCATTCACTCAGAGTAAAAGCCTAGAGAGATATTAGCAAGCAATAGCAAAGTGCATATGCTACTTTGGAACAAGCTGCCTTAACAGATACATGGGGACCTTGTATGTGACACTGTTCAGGATTGCTTTTTGGAATTGCATTCCAACTTTTTTGGTGTAGGACATAACCTATGTCCTGTGTGATGACTACAAGCTCCAACTGCTCTTTCCTAATTCACGTAGTGATCTCTTACAACCCCATTGTATCTTCCCATTGGCTTGGATTTTTGAACACAAAGATGAACACCTGTTCTGCCAGTATGAGCTGCTCATGTCCTATGAGCTCATACTGAGTTTTAATCAGGTCTGACTTGGAAAATCATTCAGGCTGCAGTTTTTTCTTCCCATTTATGCTCATTGAAAAGTCTAAATACTTCATCTCAGACTCAGGGAAGGAACTTGAAAATGTTAGACTGTCTTGCTGACAGCATTGCTGTCCTGTAATCATTTAATGTCTTTGTAAGTATCGATGTGAATATATAGGAATAACTTTGACTGACCATGCTTTTTGAGTAATAAGAAATAGCACATTTTCACATACAAAGGTGCCAACCTGCCCCAGTGTCAGCAGTGATTTTCTTTCCATCTTTCACTGAGAATACCTAGTAATGAAAACTGTAAATTAAAGACTGATTGATCTTCCAGGCCTCTCTTCACAAAGCTTCTGCATGATCCCTCCATCTGGATGCAAAATGACATTTAAAGAACCTCTTTTTAATTGTTAGCGTTTTTTTGATGTGTACAGTTCAGATGAATATTAGGATGTCGTAATAAATCAGACAGGGAGAAGAGGGAGACAGTAGTTATTTACATCACCAAGACTCCTAACTAGAAATACATTCCTTCCCTCCCATTTCATATTCAGTCCCTGTCCCTTGCCTTCCTTGTCCCATTCCCATTCCCTTCAATTTCAAAAATCTTATGGCAAAATTTTGTCCCCCTCAAAGTGAATGGGAACCTTTGAAAGTAACCAGTTTCCCTTACTGAAGGCAGTAAATTAATATAATCATACATTAGGCCCAGATCACCCCTGGTATAACTCTATTGCCGTTCACCAGGTCACGTATGCAAACTGTTGTGGTGTATTGTGTGTATATGTCTATCATGGGGTGTAAACCACAAGTTTGTTAAGCTCATAACGCATAACACTTTTAATATGGATTTTTTTATACACATAAGAGTATAAAACCTCAAAAAATCAAAAGAAATTTCACCACAGACATAGTTCACTTTTTTTTTTTTGTGAGATTTTTAGGTCAGTATTACAATTTGTTTTGGTTTAGAGCTTTTCAAGTAGGTGTTGCAAGAATTATTTCATAATGGAAATGCAAGCATTTTACCCTCTTTTCCATAACAGTGCCCAAACTGATTTTATTCAAGTTGGTTTCGCTTCTGCATTTTAGCATTGTGCAGAAATCGTGGATGCCGTCCTGGTCTGACTGAAGGCCTTGGTTAATCATTGATTAGTTTTACTAGAGTAAGGATTAAGTATCAAGGTTTCTTACTATATTGAAAGTTCTGAAAACTATGTGTAAACAAAAACTATAGTTTTGAATTGAGACATCCCAACAGCTTAATGTTATTTTCACTTGCATTCATGAAAAGCAAGTCATAAAATTAGAGGAGGGAATGATGGAAAAAAAAAAATAAGGAAAGTTATGTTTGAGAGTAAATGCAATTAGTCTGAGCATTATAATTCGAGAAGAAACTAAATGATGCCATAATTAGACCCAGCCAAAACATTTCAGGAGAATGGTTCTTGAAATCACAAAGCGTATTGATTTATTATCTTAATGTAGTTGATAAATAGCTTCAGAAAAAATAAAAGCAAACAACAAGATTCAACAAAACAAACATATTTCATTCCCTCTCCCAAAATAAGAAAAATGAGATGTTTAGCTTTACCCCAAATGAAATTTTGAGATTAAACTTCCCCAATTAAAAAAAAACAAAATAAACAAAGCATTCTACTTTAATTGATCAAAATGCTTAGGCTAAGCAAATGCCATCACAGGAAGGCAGACTGAAAAGAGATGTGAATTCCGTATAATGAACTGAAGACATATCCAGAGGTGGGATGTGGTAATTTGTGACATTTATGCTTTTTCTTCTTCCTAGTCATTGATGCCTCTGGGTTTACACTGGAAATAATGCAGAAAGAATCATAGAATGGTTTAAGTTGGAAGGGACCTTGAAGACCATGGAGTTCCAACCTCCCTGCCATGGGCAAGGACACCGCCCACTAGACCAGGTTGCCCAAGGCCACGTCCAGCCTGGCCTTGAACACCTCCAGGGATGGGGCCTCAACAACCTCTCTGGGCAACCTGTTCCAGTGCCTTGCCACCCTCAAAGTAAAAAATTTCTTCCTAATGTTTAAGCTAAACCTGCCCTCTTCCAGTTTGAAGCCATTCCCCCTCATCCTGTCACTACATGCCCTAGTAAAAAGTCCTTTCCCAGCTCTCCTGTAGGCCCTCTTTAGGTACTGGACGGCCGCAGTAAGATCTCCCCGGAGCCTTCTCTTCTCCAGGTTGAACAGACCCAACTCTCTCAGCCTCTCCTCATAGTAGAGGTGATCCAGCCCTTGGATCATCCTCGTGGTTCTCCCCTGGAGGTGCTCCAACAGGTCCATGTCCTTCTTATGTTGGGGACTCCAGAGCTAGATGCAGTACTCAAGGTGCAGTCTCACGAGAGTGGAGTAGAGGGGCAGAATCACCTCCTTTGACCTGCTGGCCACACTTCTTCTGATGCAGCCCAGGATATGGTTGGCCATCTGCTCTGTGATTGCGCATTGCTGGCTCTTGTTGAGCTTTTTATCGATCAGCACACCCAGGTCCTTCTCCTCAGGGCTGCTCTCCAGCCGTTACCCGCCAAGCCTGTATTTGTCCTTGGAATTGCCCCAGCCCACGTGCAGGACCCTGCACTTGGCCTTGAGGTTTGCACAGGCCCGCCTTTCAAGCCTGTCT